>NC_081826.1:32874375-33177500 GCF_030867095.1 Alligator mississippiensis | reverse complement strand
GACGTCAGCCAGTACCTTCAGTACCCTTGGACGGAGCTCATCCGGGCCTGCTGACTTAAAGGCATCCAGTTCCCCCAAGTGACTGCACCATCTCAGGGTCTATGCATGGCAGTCTGGTGCCTTGCTGCTGCCTCTCTACAATCCCAGTGAGAGCCTATGCTTTGGTACTCCTGAAGACAAAGGAGGGGGTGACCTGGACCTGGAACCAATTATTGGTTATGGATATTTCTGGGAAGAACAGAAGCAGGAGCCAATGTTCCAGAATATCTGGCAGACCCAGCTGGCCAGACAAGAGGGAGAGGTGGTAAACCCCAAGAAGGCAAAGCTGAGACTCCACTTTGAGGTAAGGATGGGCATTCTGTACTGGGTGGAGGACAAGGAAGAGGAGTGTGAAAAACAATAGGTCCTAGTTCTGCAGAAATACTGGGGTGACTTGCTGTGGGTAGCCCATACCCTTCTGATAGGAGGGTACCTGGGGAGGGATAAGATGGAAACCAGGTTGAAGCAACAAGTGTTTTGGCCCAGCCTCTACAAAATGGTGGAGAGATTTTGCACAGAATGTCCCGAGTATCAAAAAACAGAGGGGCTAAGACTGGCCAAGACCCTGCTGGTACCCCTGCCATTGGTGGGGCGACCATTTGATAGGATTTCCATGGGCATGACAGGACTTTTTCCCCGCAGCTGGACAGGCTGCCAATTCATCTTAGTAATCATCGATTATACCATCCAGTTTCCCAAAGCTATCCCCCTGCATTCAGTGACCACTGCCACGATAGCTGGCACCCTCATGAGATGGATTGCTTGGGTTGGAATTCCCCAGGAGATTCTCGCCAACCAGGGCAAAAACTTAATGTCCAAGTTCCTGAGGGGGGTAGGTAACATGCTGAAAATCAAACAACTCAGGACCTTCATTTATCATCTCCAGATGGATAGGCTAGTGGAGCACTTCAATCGGACACTAAAGGGGATGATACCTGCATGCATACAGGTTGACCCTTGGGGGTGGGATGTGATGATCCCTCTCCACTCCTGTTCTCAATCAGGGAAGTTCCTCAAGCATCCACCAGTTATGCCCCGTTTGAGCTGGTCTATGGCTATGACCCAAGGGGACTCTTAGACATGATCTGCAAAGGATAAGAAAGTGGACCTGAGAGGGCGACACCACCCCAAGCCATGACCAACTTTCAAGACACGTTAAAGATGGCCCTGGCAATAATTCAAGATAACCTGGGAGAGAGGCAAGAGAAACAGAAGCAGCACTATGACATGCATACCGCAGAAAGAGAACAGAAGGTGGGAGACTGGGTGCTTAGTGCTACTACCCAATAATCCACCCAAATTATTAGCCCAATGGCAGGGACCATTTCAAGTAACAAGGTGTATGGGGCCAGTCAACTACAAGGTGAAAACTCAGAGAAAACAAATCTGTCATGTTGACTTATTAAAGAAGTGGCACCAAAGGGAGGGGTGGATGATACAGGATCCAGTTGAGCGTGAAGAATTAGAAGGGGATAGGTTACCCCTGAGGTTGGGGAAGCCCCCACCGAGACCTGAGGTAGATAGCCGACTAGCCCTAATAACTGAGTATTGTGATATATTCTGTGAGACCCCGGGGGAGGCCCAGGGAGTAGTACATTGCATCCAGACCCTGACCAGACAGATTGTGCCCAGCCATTGGAGGAGGTTACCCTGGCACCTGCGGCCCGCGGTCAATCAGGAAGTTGATGTGATGAAGCAGTTGGGTATCATTAAGGAATCCAGGAGCCCTTTGAGGAGCCTGGTTGTGGTGGTCCTGAAGACAGATGGCTCCATAAGGTTGTGTATTGATTATCGTAAGGTGAATGAAATAGCAACATTTGATGCCTTTCCAATGCCCCAGGTAGAGGATATGCTGGAGAAGGTCGGCCAAGCCAAATCATCTCAACCTTGGACCTGACCAAGGGCTATTGGCAGATCCTGATGGCACCAGCGAACAAGGAGAAAACTGCCTTTGGAACCCCATGGAGCTTATTGCAACTCAGGAGCATGCTGTTTTGGCTCTGTGGGGCGGCAGCCTCATTCCAGTGCTTGATGGACCAACTGTTAGCACCTCACCAGGAATATGTGGCCGTGTATATTGATGACATCATCATTTTCTCCAGTGACTGGGAAGCACACCGCCAATACCTATGGGAGATTCTCAATCAACTCTGGCAGGTCAGGCTGACAGCGAACCCTCAGAAATGTACACTGGGAAAGAAGGAGACCCAGTACCTTGGGTTCATGGTCAGACGGGAAAATAAAACCAATAGCTGATAAGGTGGAAGCCATCAGATGACACCCACTACCACAGACAGATGGCTTCATAAGGTTGTGTATCAATTATTGTAAGGTGAATGAAATAGCAACTTTCGACGCCTTTCCAATGCCCCAGGTAGAGGATATGCTGGAGAAGGTCGGCCAAGCCAAATACATCTTGACCTTTTGATTGATGCTCAGGGCTGTATAGGGAAAGAATAGTATGTAAATGTAATATATTTGAGTATATCAAAAAAGGCAGCATAATTAAAATTATTCCTTGAATACTGGTATTCCTTGAATTCCTTGAATACAGTTTAAGTATTCCTTGAATACTCTGTTCACAAAACCTGAATTTCTTGGATTTATTACCTGAATATCATTACCAAGATGCTGGGCATAATATAGACAATGAATAGACCATGTTGAAGAGCTAACAGTTGAAGGTACAAAACCCTGTACAAAATCTGACCTTTTATTAGCTTGTTGAATGGAGACTTCCATGCAACATGAAACAGATAAATAATTTTGTGGCACCCATAGCTCTAATTCCTGGATTATGAGACTTCTTCTCCTTATACATAGTTTGGATCAAAACTGGTTTCTAGATCCTGATAAATTCTTACCCTCATCATCTAACACAAACATTACTTTTCTATTGACAGCTGTTACTACCAGTTCCATATAGCTGACTTCCTTTCCAGCAAGTTTGCCATGCCCTTCTAGAATCTGCAATTAATTATTTTTGCTATCTTCAGGCCCACTGTAATGTATCCAGCCTTCTCCTACAGAATATGTTTTACAGTGAAATAATCTACTGGTATACACATTGTTGGCAATGAAGTTATTCCTCCTTTTGTAATTTTAAGTGTAACATACTATCCCAGCAATTTTTTTTGGTATTCAGACTTTCTCTAGACATATGATTGCAATTTTTCTGTGCTTTGAACATCTCCAGCACAGGTTATCATCCTCTCTTAGGACCAATTTGTTCAGATACAACAGGCTTGAAAGCAATTGATCATGTGCTTCAATAGATGTTATTTATAGGTTATCATTGCCATTTTTCATAGCAGTTTAACTTTTTATCCTGTTTCATAATCCTCACTTCATCTGGAATTTTACTGTCATTATTGATATTTTCCATGCATAAGCAAACTCTTTAAATTCCTAGAAAGGAAGTAGTTTACTTTCCAAAAATGTTTCATATGTGAAATAAAATGTATGTAGTGAATGATAAATTACAATAGTTTTTTTATAATCTGAATGAAAGTTTGCCAAAGGAAACAAGCATTTGTGATATAATTTGTACACCAAACAGAAACAGCATACCTGACATCAACTGCCAAAGAAACTATTGGACTCTTAAAATTTAAGTTGTCAAATGACATAACCTCTGTTCTTTCATCCTCTGTACTCATGAAGCTTTGAAAAAATGAGCAAAATGCAGGTAATGTAGGGATGCCTTCATGAATCTGCAAATAGCCTTAATGAGCATGTCCAGATGAGCCCTCACATGTCTCTTGCAGCATCTCAAAGCAGTTTGAGATGTTGCAAGAGGCACACTGGGAACAAAGAAACATTCCCCACACTGCATATTTGCAGCGCGGGTTCAAGATTTGATACCTAGAAATCCTGGTATCAACCCCTCCCAGAACAAAAGTGGGGCAAGGCACAGTCCAGGACCATGCCCTGAGACAACCAGAGACTAGGGTCCTACAAAGAGATGCTCTATTAGCCAGTCAAAGCATTTCTATGGTTCCCCTTACCCCAGTGCTGCAGCATACTGCTTCCCTGTGCAGAGCAACAAGTGCTGCAGGCTGCATGGACCCGGGCTCTGTCCCCAGGTAAATAGGGACTGGAAGTGGGAGGGACTGGAATGGGGGGTTGTGTGGGTGTAGGGGACTGTGTGTGGGGTGGGGTTGTTTAGGAGGGGTGGGTCCCCTTCCTTCCCCCTGCATGGCCCACAGCCCTCCTGCAGCAGCAGCAGCCATCGGGGCACTAGGGGACCTCCTGGTACATCCCCCCACAGCGCAGGGTAGCGTGGCTTGGCCTCAGCCACCTAGCACCCAGCTCTGCCTGTGCCACATCGCGTGGGCCCAGTTTGCCTTGGTGCAGGTCATGTGCCTTTGGGCAGCTCTGGGATGCTCAGGCTGTCACCTGGGCCCTGGCGCCACTCACAGGGACCATGTGTCATGCTGGGCTGGGTCCTGCCTCCACAGAACTGGCCTGGTCTGGCCCGATGGCATGTGGGCCTTGTGCATTCAGGACCCAGCCCGGCACAATACGCGGTCCCTGCAAGTGGCACTGGGCCCTGAGTAACAGCCCGCATGGCCCAGAGCTGCCCGAAGGTGCACGGCCCCATTCTGAGCTGAGTCCGGCTGGGCCTGCGTCATGTGACATAGGAAGGAGGAGGGGCATGTGGGCCCAGTGGGGGGGCACGTGGGCCAGGTGGGAGGGCATGTGTACCTTGTGGTGGGGCGTCTGCCCTGTGGGGAGGCTGTGGCTCTGTGGGGGGAGCTGTGGGCCCTGCGAGGGGGGCAGCCTGTGTGCTGTGCAGGGGGGCTGCACCCTGTGGGGGGGGCAGGGGATGTACCCCTCCTGAGCAGTCCACCCCCACAACCCTCCTGCCCACAGTCCCCCCATAATCCACCCACAACACCTACATCCCCAAGCCCTGCTACAAATCCCACTCCCACATAGCCACAAAACCCCAAACAAGCCCCATACTCCCCCAAACCTCACACCCACAAACCATACAGACACCCACAAGCACCCCAACCCCCCACCCCCAATTGCTTTACACTTGTAAATATATCAATAAAACATTGTTCAACTGATCTCTTTATTAGGGGTGTGCGAAGTGGGCCCTATTTGATTTGGATTTGGTCTAAACTGGGGACAGTGATTTGATTTGTTGATTCGGATCACTGTCCCAGATTCGATTCGGCTGAATCCAAATCTGAAGATTTGATGCTGATTCAGAGAATCAGTGATTTGGACATAGACGCAGCTTTAAAAGTTTTTTCTACATACCTCGAGGTACCAGCGTAGCTCAAGAATGCTGTGATGCTGGGGCAAATGAAATGACCCACAGGAGTGTCCCCCCACATGCTCGGCAGCAAATCCAGAAGTGGACCAGAAGTACTTCTGGTCCACTTCTGGGTCCTCTGGGGAGCATGCTGGGGGGTCCCCTTGTACCCCCCTGGCTTGGCAATTGGCCATGGGGGGACCCCAGGTGCCCCCCCAGACCCAGGAGGCACTAGTTGCTGATCCAGGGAGGTGAGGACCCCCCCTCCCACATGCTGTCCAGTGCACCCGGAAGCAGACCGGAAGTGCTTCTGGGACATTTCCGGATCTGCTGCTGAGTGTGCTGGGGAGCCCCCTGAGCTTCTGTGGGACACTCCACTTGCCCCAGCATCACATCATTCATGAGTCTCCTGCTACCTTGAGATATGTAGAAAAAACATTTAAAGCTGTTTCTACGTCCGAAGCTCTGAATCTTTCTGAATCTCTGTGAATCAATTTCATAGATTCATAGATTCATAGATGTTAGGGTCGGAAGGGACCTCAATAGATCATCAAGTCCGACCCCCTGCATAAGCAGGAAAGAGTGCTGGGTCTAAATGACCCCAGCTAGATACTCGTCTAACCTCCTCTTGAAGACCCCCAGGGTAGGGGAGAGCACCACCTCCCTTGGGAGCCCGTTCCAGACCTTGGCCACTCGAACTGTGAAGAAGTTCTTCCTAATGTCCAGTCTAAATCTGCTCTCTGCTAGCTTGTGGCCATTGTTTCTTGTAACCCCCGGGGGCGCCTTGGTGAATAAATCCTCACCAATTCCCTTCTGTGCCCCCGTGATGAACTTATAGGCAGCCACAAGGTCGCCTCTCAACCTTCTCTTGCGGAGGCTGAAAAGGTCCAGTTTCTCTAGTCTCTCCTCGTAGGGCTTGGTCTGCAGGCCCTTGACCATACGAGTTGCCCTTCGCTGTACCCTCTCCAGGTTATCCGCATCCTTCTTGAAGTGTGGCGCCCAGAATTGCACGCAGTACTTCAACTGCGGTCTGACCAACGCCCTATAGAGGGGAAGTATCACCTCCCTGGACCTATTTGTCATGCATCTGCTGATGCACGATAAAGTGCCATTGGCTTTTCTGATGGCTTCGTCACACTGCCGGCTCATGTTCAACTTGGAGTCCACTAGGACTCCAAGATCCCTTTCCACCTCCGTGCCACCCAGCAGGTCATTCCCTAGGCTGTAGGAGTGCTGGACATTTTTCCTCCCTAGGTGCAGCACTTTGCATTTCTCCTTGTTGAACTGCATCCTGTTGTTTTCTGCCCACTTGTCCAGCCTATCCAGGTCTGCCTGCAGCTGTTCCCTGCCCTCCGGCGTGTCCACTTCTCCCCATAGCTTTGTGTCATCTGCAAACTTGGACAGAGTACATTTCACTCCCACGTCCAAGTCGCTGATGAAGACATTAAAGAGTATCGGTCCAAGAACCGAACCCTGCGGGACCCCACTGCCCACACCCTTCCAGGTCGAGACCGACCCATCTACCACGACTCTTTGGGTGCGACCCTCTAGCCAATTCGCCACCCACCGGACCGTGCAGTCATCCACATCACAGCCTCTTAATTTGTTCACCAGTATGGGGTGGGATACCGTATCGAAGGCCTTCCTGAAGTCCAGGTATACGACATCCACCCCTCCTCCTGTGTCCAGGCGTTTCGTAACCTGGTCATAGAAAGAGACTAGGTTGGTCAGGCACGATCTGCCCGCCACAAACCCATGCTGGTTTCCCCTCGGCATAATTTGTCCTGCCAGGCTCTCACAAATGTGAGCCTTGATAATTTTTTCAAATACTTTACCAAGGATGGAGGTGAGACTGACCGGCCTATAGTTGCCCGGGTCCTCCTTCCTCCCCTTTTTGAAAATGGGGACCACGTTAGCCCTTTTCCAGTCCTCCGGGACTTGGCCTGTGCGCCACGAGCATTCGAATATTCCCGCCAGTGGCTCTGCAATGACGTCGGCCAGTGCCTTCAGCACCCTCGGATGGAGCCCATCCGGGCCTGCCGACTTAAAGGCATCCAGTTCTTCCAAATGCCTCTGCACCACCTCAGGATCTACGCATGGAAGTCTGGCGCCTTGCTGCTGCCTCTCTACAACCCCAGTGAGAGACTTGTCGTGCCCCTCACTTCGGAACACTGAGGCAAAGAACTCGTTGAGGAGTTCAGCCTTGTCCCCTCTATCTGTCACCAATTGCTTCTGCCCATTTAGCAGGGGTCCTATTCCTCCCTGGGCCTTCCTTTTACTCCCTATGTATCTAAAAAACAATTTCTTGTTGTCCTTTACTTGGGTTGCCATCTTCAGCTCTATGGTAGCTTTGGCCCGTCTAACTGCCTCCCTACAAGCACGAGCAGAGGAGGTATATTCATCTTTAGTGATCTCACCCTGTTTCCACTTTTTATGTGCTCCCCTTTTGGCCCTTAGGCTGCCCTGGATTTCTCTGGTCAGCCATGGAAGCCTCCTGGCCCCTTTCCCTCTTTTGCCTCGCTCGGGGATCGTCTTGCTTTGTGCCCAAAGGATCGTTTCCTTTAGGCACAGCCACCCTTCTTGGGCACCCATCCCATCAAAACTCCTACTCTGCAGTGCTTCCTTGACTAATCGCCTGAGTGCATTGAGATCAGCTTTCCTAAAGTCTAGCACTTTCACCCTACTAGTTACCTTACCCACTCGCCGTCTTATGTTGAATTCTATCATAAGGTGATCACTGTCTCCCAGATAGCTACCGATTTGGAGGTCCCCTATCATGTCATCTCCCGTTGCCAATACCAGATCCAGTATGGCATTCCCCCTAGTGGGACCATACACCTCCTGTGTCAGGTGGAGGTCCTGTACACAAGTTAGAAACCTGCGTGAGCGATGGGACCTTGCTGTCTGCGTCTCCCAGCAGATGTCCGGGTAGTTTAGGTCCCCCATGACTACCGCCTCTTTAGCTTTTATGGTCTCCGAGAGTTGCCTCAGGAGCCCCGCATCTATTTCTTCCCCTTGGTGTGGGGGTCTGTAACAGACCCCTACCACCAAATCCCTTTCTCCTTGCCCCCCATGTAGCCTAACCCACAATCCTTCTACTTCCTCAGCCTCGGATTCTGTCTTGATGAGGGTTGATGTATATTGCTCACTGACATAAAGTGCAACCCCCCCACCCTTTCTTCCCCGACCTGTCCTTTCTGTACAATCTATAACCCTCAATATGTACCGCCCAGTCATGGGATGAATCCCACCAGGTCTCTGTTAGCCCCACTAAGTCATAGGTGTTTAGTGCAAGCAGGAGCGCTAGTTCATCCTGCTTGTTCCCCATGCTCCTAGCATTAGTATATAGGCACTTGAGCCCTGCGACTGGCGCCTTTGCTGCCCCCCTGCTCCCAGTCCCATGGGGCCCATTGTTTCTTACCTTCTTGTTCCTTACCTGTTCTGTTGTGCTGGCCTCCCCATGGCTTTCAGGTTCCCAATGTTCTCCTTCTTCAGGCTGGGCTGTCCTTGTGGGTGCCACATGGTTTGGTGGTCCACAGCTTCCCCTGCCCAATTTGGAGGGTTCCAATTTGATTCAGAGATTAAATGGTCCTCTGATTCAATTCAGATTTGGATATTTGGCCACTGAATTGGGCCAAATCTCTGCCGAATCGAATCAGGGACCAAAGCTTTGCACTGCCCTACTCTCTGTATTTAGTGGTGTTTCATTTTAATAGTGGAAGAACACTATTTTGGCTATTTTAATGAGGGCATTTGGGTTTCTTATCAGAGTATTTGCAATTTTTAAACAGGGGACACCAGGATCCTTGCTGGTGAGATGTGGGCAGAGGACCCTGTCCAGGGCTAGCATCGGGGACCCAGCTGGAGGGCAGATGAGGTAGCTGACCTCTTGGCCATTTGGAGACAAGAGGACATACTTTGACAGTTCAAAGTGGACCACCGCAAGGAGCACATCTCTTGGGTGATAGCTGCCCAGATGGCAGAGCGGGGGCAACCCATCTGGGTCTGGCAGGGGTGCTGCAGGTCCAAGGGTGTGGAAGCTGTCACAGGTGTCAGCAGGTCATAGCTAGGCACCAGCGCCCACTGCCAGACTGCTACAGTGGGTAGAAGGGGCAGGGGCCACTCCAGGTTAGAGCTGCTTCAGCAGTCCAGCTAGCACAAGATCTAGTGTCCCCAGATACCAAGGTGCTGGGCCTCAGAAGCTCCTGACAGCAAGTAACTCTGAGCTGCTCACTAGGGCAGGTTTTTATATTGCTGCGTTCTAGCACAGGGTAAAATTTTATACTACTTGGGCAGCATCAAAGCTGGCCCCAGCCTCTAGCTCCCCCTGGCTGCAGATCTGGGAGGAGACGAGCAGGGATATTTTGCCTCAAGTGGCACAACTTGCCCCACACCGAAGTGCATGTCCAGGCATGTGTGCTGAGACAAAAATCCCTGGCACAAATTTGTACTCCTCCTATTTGAGCTGCTGCAAATGCATGTGCCTGGATGAACCCAATGAGGGATCAGAGAAGTAAACTGCCTCACTCACTCAAATGGGAGTTCTTAACTTTGCAACCTAAAGAGGTCAGTTTAAATGTCAATATTAATGGCATCAACATTGGTCATTTTATCAGAAAGTTTCAAGTATAGCCTGTGTGCAGTATGATAACATGAAGTCAGTCAGTCGGGGCTCCCTTGTTCTCACCCATTTGTCTGTACTGCATGTTTAACTGGAAAGAGCAGTTCAGTGAATGTTGCTAATGTTAAGCCCCTGCCTCTCCTTTCCTCCCTGAATATGCCGTCTGATCACTCTAATGTGTCCTCAGCATCCCATCTGAGTTTTTCTGTGTTAGATGGCAGAATTTCATTGTAAGAGGAAGCTTTATTTCTGCCAGCTTATAACAGCAGAGGTTTCAGCTAGTCCAGGGATATATAATGTAAAGGTGCAGACAGAAGTGACAAGTTTCACCTGATGTGGCCACAGAAAGCAAACACAAGTGCATGGCTGCAGACAGCTTAAAAATTGCTAAATGAGTTAAAATCTGACCCCTCATTGCATGAGGTATCGGATAAAGACATTCCAAAATGTAGTGTCTTCTGTAACATGTCTGCAGAGCTCCCAGCCTGTTGCTGTTTTCAGAATGGGAGTGGGGAAAGGGAGAGGATGGAGTTCACTCTTGGGATTTTTCAGCCCCTGGAGGGTGCAGTGGGTGTATTAGAGCCCCCCCTTGAGGTGGGGGGGGCTCCAATTCAACCACCCCACCCTTCAGCACCAGCTGGGGAGCCCGAGTATGAGCCCAAGTATGAGCTGTGAGTTGCAGCCAGGCAGTGGGGAAAGGGAGAATGGGAAGGCAGGGGGGATGGGTGGGAATCAGAGGCTTCTGCTGTATGGACCAGCTCCCTCATACCACAGCCCCTCTGCCCAGCCCTGCCTCTTGCTTCTGGCTAGCTGTCAGGCACAGGCAGGGAAGGCAGGGAGAAGAGAGCATCTGTAGCTCAGTATTTTTCTTTCTTTATACAATGTCCCCAGGCAGGGGGTGGTGCACCACAGAAGGAAGGATTGCAATTCCTGCAGTCATTCCAGACATCTGCTGCCAGCACTTGCCATTTGCCAGAGCTCCAAGGGGCCTGATTCTTCTTTCTGTGGGGTACCTCTTACCCCACTGCATGGCATGAGACTGCTGGGTGCCTGCTGCCACAACCTCCTGTTTGCTGGAGCTCCAAGAGGCACGATTCTTCCTTCATGTAGTGCTCCCCCTGCTGGTGCAAGCTAGGATGCCAGATGCAGAATGGTGACCTGCTCTGGGGCTCTCTTGGAAGCTTAGGGCTGGCCATGGGGGAGGGTCCATGGTGACAGGGGTTGGGGGCTTGCTTGCTCATGCCCAGCAGCCAATCAGGGGTGGTCCAGATGCTCATCTCTACTTACCATTCTCTGGTAGCTCAGGGAGCCCATGGAGCATGATGGGAGGCATGCAGAACCCCCCACTTTCTGGCCTCAGCCAGTGCAGGCAGCCCGCATGCCCCCTCCCCTCCCCCACCACAACATGAACTAACCTACGCTGCTTACAGAAACCCACATAGGTTAGATTGTTTCTGCCTTGGGTTTCTTTAATATCTGTACTTAACCTTAGAGAAATTGGAGAAACTGGGGAACTCATTCTGGAGAATCTATTTAAAGTTGCTTTTATTAATATTATAAAATTTATTTGATCCTTTTTGAAGAGTTGATTAGATTGATGTGATTAAAAGAATTCCATTGCCCAGCTTCATTATTTAAGTTACATTAATTGTGGGGTGTTGTCTATTTCCTGACAACAAAAGCTATGGGTTTAGAAACTAAAGTAGTTGTCTACTTCCTATCCAAACAGGCTTTTCATGTTAAAGTAATCACTTTTCAGTTCCAACAGTGGGAGTAAATCAGGAATGAGAGGAAATGAAGACTTCAGCTCTAAAAGCCATTCTGTGAAAATGATGACTAACAAAACTATAGTGTCATTTTACTGTTGATCAGAAAGAGATAGTTAGCTGTGTTGGTCTGCAGAAGGCAGGGTAGAGTTGTACCTTTATAAAACTAATTCAGCAATGCCTAAGATTTCCTAAGCAGCAACTTTCTTCACCAGGTGCTCTGGAAGGATTTGCAGGGAGCAGGTATTCATATCAAAACAGTGATTTAAATATAAAGAATTTTCTGATTTATCTAACCTGGTAGTCTTTTAAGTTGAGGACACCTCCCTTAATGTAGATCAGGCTTGTATATGCCACTCATCCAGTCTGTGGGGCAAGAAGGTTGGGTGCCACAGATTTAACACAATAACGGACTGTGGTTACTGGCTAGGTTGGAAGTTTCAGGAAACAAGACATACAACCACATGATACCCATGAAGAACAGAGGAAGTTTGTATAACAAAATGATGATCATGTTGACAAACATGATTAACTTATGATGGGATTAGGGAAGCTCATAGGGAAGCTAGCATGCTGTGGAGTGTACGCTTACACAGTCAGGTGGGCAACCAACTGGCTTAGGGACCACACCCAGAGAGTGTTAGTTAATAGCTCATTCTCAGGCTGGATGGAGGGCAGTGGGGTCCCGCAGGGTTTGGTCCTTGGACCAGTGTTATTTAATATCTTCATCAGCGATTTGGATGAGGGTGTGGAGAGCACCCTCTCCAAGTTCACAGATGATACCAAGTTATGGGGCAAAGTCAACACACTGGAGGGCAGGGAGCAGATACAGGCCGACCTGGACAGGTTGGACCAATGGGCAGAATGAAATAAGATGCAATTCAACAAAGATAAATGCAAGGTACTCCACCTAGGGAGGAGGAATCCCCAGCACACCTATAGGTTGGGGGATGACCTCCTCAGCAGCTCAGTGGCTGAGAGGGATCTTGGAGTCATAGTTGACTCCAAGATGAACATGAGCTGGCAGCGTAACGAAGCCATCAACAAGACCAATCGCACCTTGTCATGCATTAGCAGATCATGACCAACAGATCAAGGGAGGTGATGCTCCCCCTCTATGCGGCACTGGTCAGGCCACAGTTGGATTAATGTGTCCAGTTTTGGGTGCTGCACTTCAAGAGGGACACGGAGAATCTGGAGAGGATTCAGAGGAGGGCCACTCGCATGATTAGTGGCTTCCGTGAAAGACCCTGTGAGGGAAGGTTGAGGGATCTGGATCTCTTCAGCCTTCACAAGAGATGGCTGAGGGGAGACCTTGTAGCCACCTGTAAGTTTATCAAGAGTAGACAACAGGGAATTAGAGATGTGCTATTTACCAGAGGACCCCTAGCAGTAACTAGGAATAATGGGTGCAAACTAGTGGAGAGTAGATTCAGGTTAGACATTAGGAAGACATTTTTTTACAGTAAGAGCGGCCAGAATCTGAAATGGGCTTCCAAGAAGAGATGGTACTATCACCTAACTTGAAGGTCTTCAAAAAGAGGCTTGATAGACACCAGTCTGGGGTCATCTCACCTTGATCCTCTTTCCTGCGAGGGGTAAGGGGTCAGACATGGTGATCCTTTGTGGTCTCTTCTGACTCTACAATCTATGAATCAATGAATACCTATCATGTTTATATATTTGCAAAAATATGGGGAAGTTATTCACAACTGGCGAAGCCAGGAAGGCAGTGTAAATTTATAAAAAGGTTCTGTTGGTACACATTTAGAATAACAACATCCATGTATTCTTTATAGAATTGGTATGTTATAAAAAATCAAATTTTGGAATACTTGAAGAGTTTAAACAAAGTACAGTGTTTTATATGTGTTAGTTGTTTAGAGTTCAAACTGAACAGTGCTCCAGATGTTGATTAAAAGCAGGAAAAATTGCCTAAAAGCATCACATTGCTGAAAAAAATCTCTACTATGATGACCTTTCATAAGTAGAAATTCCAGCACTGGAATTTCTAATAGCTAATGATTCAAAGTTCCTATTTCCAGCACTGTAAACCATAGGCTATTTCGAAAGCCTTAAATTATATATAATTATAAAATCTGTCATTGAGGTAGGACTGATTTGATTTGATTAGATTTTATTTGATTTGATCTGATTTGCCCTGCTTGGATCTCAGGCCACAGTAATTTTGGGAGCTATTTTCACAGTTAGGAAATGGAAGGAGAGCTAAAAATGTCTATGGCAAGCTGTTGTAAGAGAAATGCCATCTAAGCAACTTAGTTTAATTAAGAAGGCTCCAACATGATATTTCCACAAAGGTTTTACAGAAAACACCCTGACTTTCAGAGGAACTCACCTTCCTTTCCTTTCCTTTCCTTTCCTTTCCTTTCCTTTCCTTTCCTTTCCTTAAATTACAGTCAGTTTTAGAATTGTGCTAGCATTGAGCCTGAAAAGAGATTATTAGAGTCAGAAATGTTGTTACAGGGCTCTGTTAATCACTGTGTACAGTACATTCTGTTTTACTGTAGGCATCTAGAGTGGCCAGATTCTTTTCTTTTAATTTTTCTCTTTTTCTTTTTTTGGGCAAACTCTCCCAACCTTTTAATGAACAATGATCAAACTTTCAATGATACCATGATTGATAATTAGATAATAAAGGCTGTGTCCGGACGAGCCCACACATGCCTCAAACCCCCTTGAGACACTGCAGGAGGCACATGCAGGAACAGCAAAAGTTTCCGTAAGCTTCAAATTTGCAGTGCAGGGGCAAAATTAGACCCCTGGATATCCAGAGGTCAAGAAAAAACAGAGCAAAAAAAAGCAGGGCAACCAGAGGCTGGGTTCTCCACAGAGATGCTCTGGCTGCAAGAGCGTCTCTGTGGTTGGCCCTCACCCTGGTGCTGAAGTACGCTGCCTGCCTGGCAAGGCTCCAGTGCCAGTAAGTAAGGGGTTGGAGGAGGGGGAAGGGGACCATGAGGGGACCCCCGCTGGCCCTGCTGGCTTCCCCAGCCCCCTGATCCCTTCCTTGCCCAGTACCACCCCCCACCCGCTCCTCCATCTCTTCCCCACCCAGCCCCATCCCCTGCCTGCCCCCCAAGCCCCCACGATCCCTTCTTTGCCCAGCCTGCCCCCCAAGCCCTCCCAATCCCTGTCCTGACCTGCCCCATCCCCTGCCCACTCTCAAAGCCCCCCCGATCCCTTCCCCACCCAGCCCCATCCCTCCAGCCCCTTGAGGCCCCTGATCACTGCCAAGCCACCCCCAGCATCCCCACAATTAAAAAACCAAACAACTCAACCCCCCAGCACTTCTAGTTGCTCATTTGGGTCACTGGGGCCCCACCTGCACAGTGAGGTGGGGTGACAGCCCCAGTGGACCCCAGCCCAGGCCCTGCTGCCCCCCACTGCCCTGTGGTGTCCGGAGGCCACAGAGCTCCTGCAGCCCCTGCTTCTATGGTGAGTAGAGGCTTTTTTCTTTTCTTTTCTTTTTTTCTTTTTTTTTTAAGTGCCAAGGGCTAGGGGTACAGGTGGGTCCTGGGGCTGGGTGGGGCAGCCATTGAGGGGTCTGGGGGAGCAGGGGGGGATGGGCTGGGCAGCCATTGGGCAGGCTGCAGGAGCCATAGGGTATGGGGCCAGGCAGTGCAGCAAGCAGGGGGCTGGGGTGGGGCATGTGGGCCCTGCAGGGAGGGTGGTAGCCCCTGTGGGGGCTATTTGGCCCCTGTTGGGGGGGCTGTCCCACCTGGGGGGGGGGGGCTATAGTCCCTGTGGGGGACTGTTACACTTGGTGGAGAGCTGTTACCCCTGTGGAGAGTCTGTTACCCCGATGGGGGGCAACAAAACATATAGGTGTTTAGAATTCATTTTATTATGATGATAGAGACACTGCTAGATGCTGAAATTGCTTTAACACTGTAGATATATCAATAAAACATGTCCAACTGATCGCTGTCTCTGTGTCTCACTCTCTCTCTCTCTCTGGGGAACTAGCCCTTCTCCTATGTGATAATGAATACAACCTTGTAGGAATTACGGAGACCTGGTGGGACTCTATCTATGATTGGTCGCTGACAGTAGAGGGTTACACCTTTTATAGGACAGAACATGTGGGAAGAGGGGTGGGGGTGTTGCTTTCTGCATCAAAGATCAGCTCACCTCCCTGCAGATTGAGTTTCCAAACCAGGAAGGGTGTCTTGAGATCCTCTGGGTCAGGATATGAGGAGAACATGGGGAGGCTGACTTACTTGTAGGAGTCCACTATAGACCCCCCACCCCCACCAAGAGGAAGACCTGGATCAGGAATTTAATAGGGAACTGGTCAAAGCTGCACACTCCCAATGCTTGATCTTCATTGGAGGACTTCAACTGCCTTGACATCTCTTGGGATGAGTGTATGGCCAAATCTTACAGGTCGCATAGCTTTCTCACAGCATGATGACTTCTTCCTAACCCAGTTGGTCTATGGACCAACTAGGGGAGAGGCATTGCTGGATCTGGTCCTGGCCAAAAGGGAGAACTTGATGAGTGATCTGCAGATTGAGGGGAAGCTTGGTGACAGCAACCATGAATTTGGTCACCCTCTTATTTCACTGAAGAGCAGGCAAACCCTTCAGTAAAACAGAAGTCCTTAACTTTGGGAAGGCCGACTTCTCTAAACTGAGAGCACTGCTCAGGCAGACAATCAGATGCTACACCCCCTCAGAAAAGGAAGTACATGAGGAATGGTCATCACTCAAAAACATAATCCTTGAAGCACAGGGCAAAGCCATCCCTTCTTGCAAGAAATGCGGTCAATGAGCAAGGAAGCCCCTATGGCTGAATAAGGAACTGTTGGACCTCATTAAACTCAAAAGAGTAGCCTACACCAGCTGTAAAACAGAAGCATTACCAAAGAGGATTACTCTGCACTCACCCACACCTGCAGAGAGTGGTTGAGAAAAGCCAAGGCACAAACCGAACTTAGGCTAGCTATGGGGATCAAGGACAACAAAAAGTCCTTCTTTAGATATGTGGGAAGTAGGAAAAAGAATAAGGACAGTATTGGGCACCTGAGAGATCCAACAGGGCAACTGACATGAGATGCCCAAGAAAGGGCCAATCTCCTAAATGATTTTTTTTGCATTGGTTTTTTACCTTCCCATGAGGATTACATTGCTAGGAATGGAACAAACCAATTTGGGAGTGGGCGACAGGCCCAAAATTGATGTGGATCAGGTGAGAGAACACCTTGAGAAACTGGACATTCACAAGTCCATGGGCCCAGACGGAATGCACATGAGGGTCTTGAAACAGCTGGAAGACATCATTGCATCCCCCTTGGCAGGGATATTTGAAAAATCGTGGCACTCGGGTGAGGTCCTGGATGACTGGAAAAGAGCCAATGTGGTCCCCATCTACAAGAAGGGAAGGAGGGATGACCAATGTATAGACCAATCAGTCTGACATCCATCCCTGGAAAAATCCTGGAAGGATTGTCAAGGGATCCATCAACACCAGACTAATGGAAGGCAAGCTTCTGAATGCCAGCCAACATGGCTTTGTGACTGGCAGGTCTTGGCTGACCAACCTCATCTCCTTCTATGACCAGGTAACATATGACCTGGACAAGGGAGATGATGTGGACATCATTTATCTGAACTTCAAGAAGGCATTTGACTTAGTTCCCCATGATGTCCTTATGGTTAAGCTGGGGAACTGTGGCCTTGATCATCATACGATCCAATGGCTAGGCAACTGGCTACAGGGTCAGACCTAAAGAGTATTAGTTGAAGGGAGCAAACCAACATGGTGCAGGGTTACCAGTGGAGTCCCTCAGGGCTTAGTACTTGGGCCAGTACTCTTTCACCAATGATCTAGATTCAGGAGTCATGTGAACTGGCCAAATTTGTGGATGATATCAAATTATGGATCTGATCCTGGCATACTTACAGGCTTGGCAGTGCTACACTCGCTAGCACCAAAACTGAAAGGGAATTGGGGGTCTTGATTGACCACATGATGAATTGAGCCACCAATGTGAAGCTGTGGCGGGCAAAGCTAACCAAACTCTGGCATGCATTCGCCAATGCATCTCAAGCAAAACCAGGGAAGTCATCCTCCTGCTTTACTCTGCCCTGGTGAGACTGCAGCTGGAGTATTGCATCCAGTATTGGGCCCCGCACTTTTAGGAAGGATGTGGAGAAGCTTGAGAGAGTCCAGAGGAGAGCCACTCATATGAGGCCTGGAGGGAATGCTGTACAAGGAGAGGATGAGGGACTTGGGACTCTTCAGTCTAGAGAAGAGAGGGCTTGGGGGGAATTGGTGTCAGCCTACAACTTCTTAAGAGGGGTACATCAAGACCTTGGAGAACATCTGTTCACCAGAGCTCCCCAACGGATAACAAGGTCTAACGGACATGAACTCAAGGAAGGCCGATTTAGACTGTATATAGGAAATAAATTCTTTACGGTGCGTGTGTCCAGGGTCTGGAACAAACTCCCCCCAGAGGTGGTGCAAGCACCTACTCTGGACTCCTTCAAAAAACAGCTAGATTTATTTCTTGCTGGGGTCACTTGATCCCAGCTGACGTCCTGCCTATGGTGGCGGGTTGTACCCGATGATCTCATGAGGTCCCTTCAAACCCCTAATGTCTATGAAATCTATATATAGTGGTCTTTTGTTTTAATCATGGAGGAACATGGATTTGGGGGTATTTTACAGAGGGACTTTGGAATTTTTTCATCAGGGATTTTTCAGTTTACCAATAGGGAACACCAGAATTTCTGCTAGGGAGGCCAGTGGCAGGACCCTGCCTGCTCAGAGCTGGCACCTTGGACCCAGCTGAAAGTGGCTGACCTGCTGGGCAGTTGGGGCCAGAAGGACATACTTTGACAGTTCAAAGCAGGCTACCACACTCGGAACATCTTCCAGGCAATAGCTGCCCAGATGGCCGGGCAGAGGGCACACGTGGCAGTAGTGCCTCACAGAGTCCAACCCTGCAACCACAGTCCACTGGCAGCTGGCCTAGAGAGGCAGATGTCTCTACTGGCTGTGCAGTCCCCATCCAGGTCTGGCAGGTGCACAGCAGGTCAGAGCCAGGCAGCAGCCCCCACTGCCAGACTGCTGCAGTGGGTAGAGGGTGCAGGGAACTCTCAGGGATGCTTCAGCAGTCCAGCTGGCACAAGGGGTAGTGTCCTCAGGTACCAATTGGCTGGGACCCAGAAGCTTCTGAGAGATACTGAGCTACTTGTCAGGGCAGCTTTTTATACTGCTGTAGACAGCACAATTGCTGGCCCCGGGCTCTAGCTCCCCGACTGCAGATCCAGGAGGAGCCAGGCAGGGTTATTTTGCCCATGTGGCACAATTTGCTCCACAACAAAGTCATGTCCAAGCACATGTACTGAGGCAAAAAGCCCCAGCTCAAATTTGCATCACTTCTATTTGAGCTGCTGCAAGCTTATGTGCCTGCATGTGTGGATGCACCCAAAGAGAGTAGAATCATATGCTACCAGTTCAAAACAGAGGTCTGCCACATAAGAAAAGAAAACTGTGATTGCTGTAACCTCAAAAAAGTCCCAAATTTCCTTGCCAGATTATAGCAACATTAAACTTCACACTATAGTTTTGCCATTTGAGGATGCCAGTTAATGACAACTTCTACTGAAATTTAAAGTAAGTGAACTATTAAAGCAGTTTTTTTTTACTTATTTTTGTTTTGTGCTACTCTATACTTAGTAGTTTCTAGGTTGTATACCAAACTGTTGGCTTAGAAGTGTTGTGCATTCTAAAATCCTATTGCTACAATTCAGGAAACAGCCCATTGTTAGGATTTCAGGATCAAGAAATTTAATCCATACTGAATTTACCATGCACAAATAAAAGGTAATTGAAGTTTTTGTTAGTTACTAGTGCTTGTTTTTAGATGTGCTGAATGCTTACATCTTCAAACTCTTTGGGAACTATGTATGCTTAATTTCTGTAACCAACATTTGTGCTTCAGAGTCAATTCAGCTGAGATGTAGAATTCATTATATCTTCAAACTCAGAACAAAAAAAATACCATTTTGAATGCCATTTTAAATTGTGCTTTTCCCCCTCTAACTTTCATCACACTTTCTGGTCACTTATTTAAATGGAATTTGCCAAATTACTAAAACATGGTTTGAAATGTGACGGGACAAAACTACTATCATCACCATTTTCTCAAAAATAGTGTATGTTTTTGTACATACCCTTGGGTGGTATCTATTCCACATAACGTCAGTTTGGACCAGAGGCATCTCTTTTAGTAATGTTCTAACAAGTATAAAGCACAAAAACAATATTTTACAAATGAGAATTTGGGTTATATAATCTTGTTTCATAGTATGTCCTTTCGCCACAAATGTGTGTTGCTGTTTTCTACAGTTTCTTTAAAGGAATCTACTTGGGAAACTTACAAAGTGGTGTAAGATAACATTATAATAGAAAAACATTTCTTTACATACTATAGCAGAGCAATCTATAGGTCTCTTTTGTACAAGTATTTTTATGAATGTCACTTGTCTCTTCTCCATCAGATGCTCCAAGTTGTCAGTTAATCTTAGAAATCAAGCATGTACCTCCTTTGGAACCTGAGGTGCTTGTGTAGAATCCCACCCTTCTGAGCTGTCAGTACAGTTTTTAGGAATTTATTGTAGTCTGTCATTTTCTATCTGATTTCTTCTGACTTTAATTGGTAATACAGAAGACTCAAATACTAGAGCAGCCCAGCATAGCTCTCCTAATGGAAAAAGGAGGAAAACAGATGAGTCTGGGAGTCATGAGGATGCAATCTTTTTTCTTCATAAATGATGCATATTTTCTCCCATTTATTTCATTTCTTCCTTTCTGTCACTGGAACTTCCTTTATCCTTTGTTGCAGTATCCCTGTACACCTCTCTTTTCTGTTTTTTCCTACCAAGGTAACAGTATTGTGCTGTGTTAAAAGCTCCTTCCACTGGTTTCTTCCATATGACTCCTTCCATAGCCAGAAGAAAGGAGACTAAAAAATATACAGAAGTTTTGTATATGGTCCAGGCAGAAATAATGTATCTTTTGGTGAGCTGTGGAAGCTGAAACATTGGTGTGTTGTGCCCTAGGATCCTCTATAATCAGCGTTTCTCAACCCATGGGTCATGACCCAAAAGTGGGTTGCAAGAATATATGAAATGGATCAACAACTTTAAAAATGGATTGTCCTTTAGAGGAGAATACTGTGGGAAACTGTGGCTTTCCCCTTGTAGGCTGGCAGAGTTCCAGCCTGTGAGGGGCTGCTTGGGGCCTCTCATACCCCACCCCAGACACTCCACACACTCAGTCCCTGCCCCACACACTGGGGTGGGGGGCAGTGGGTCAGGAGTGAGGGGCACTGGGTCAGGACTGGCCATTGATGTTTACAAATGGGTCCTGGTACAAAAAAGGTTGAGAGCTACTACTAGTCTATATGGCTTATATTGGCCCTTCAGAATGGACGATACATGAATGGGTTCTAGTAGAGCTGGGGGATGCTTAAAGAGCATCTTCATTGGTACATGAAGACCCTTGCCTGGAGCAAAAAGCCAACATAATGCACACTTTTGGAGAAAGGATATTACAAAAGTAAAATGGAGGGAATGAGGAACAGAGGGAGATGCTTTTGTGTGGGGAGCACTCTGGTTTTATTTTAAAGAGTGGAAAAGCATGTAATGAAAAACATTTTTAATTTACCAGGAAAATTTTTGTTTGATCTGAAATGGTAAGAGCATTCTTACCATTTCAGATCAAACAAGACACTCACAGAGCACCAGAAACCTCAAAGAGGTAAGACATGCCCTCAGGTCACATTGACTGAACTTGGATTTGGGAATGCTCATTACCATCTTGAGGATCTTTCCTGAGGTACCTCTTAGAGTTGGACACTAAACCAACATGATATATTTTTATGATAGTGCTTATCTCGAATCAGTCTACAGAAACTGGGGAATGCCTGTGAGCTGCCATTGCTCAGCCAGATCTGTAAAACATGATAGAATGCAACTAAAGAAGTGTTGTTGGGAAAACAAGGAGCTCTGTGCCTTTAAATGCATTTCAGTAATAAATTAGGAACTCATATGATTTCTATCCAACCATTTATAAGTCCATGAGGACTCTTTATAGGGTTTATTGTGAGAATAGTCATAAATGACCATTTTTACAAGGAGTGCTGGGTAGCATTTTGCAGCTTAGGAAGAACACTTTGAGACTATAAAAAATAATTTTTTCATTGATTCTAAGGCTGATATGTTTGAGAGTGATCAGAAGGGGGTTTGATGAGTGCTTAGAGCCTAAAGGTAACCCATCAGTCAAGAGAAAAGCAAAGACCATTCTGACATACCTTTGGCAGCTTGTTGTATCTTTTGTGTATTTAGCAGGTGCTGTTTAATATTTTGCATGTGTTCTATTATTGATGGGATTGTCATTTAGAAATAAACAAATTGAAGTGAATGCAATTGTTTTATAACTGTATATCTATAATAATAATTTGTTTCATTTGTGTCTGTCATTCTGTCTGTCACCCTCAAAAAACCATATTTGCGCTCATTTTCTGGACTTAGTGATTGATTTCGATTGGTTATGGTGTACTCTTGGCATCTGAGCAAAAATTGTCCCTTAACACCCTTACTTTAACTTTAACCCGAAGCACCCTTACCAAGGTGAAGTAGAGAATAGATGACAATTCAATGCACAAAGAATGGCAAGAGTAAGACAAAATGAAACAAATGGGCAAAGAGGTTGTCATAGAAGAGATGCAATAGAAAGGCAAAGGGTTTGCAGAAACAATAGAAGACAAGCTGAAAGAGTAGGCAACAATAGATTCACTGAGGCCTCGATTGAGGAACATAGCTGTGGATTGATGAACATGTTGTGCCACTTTTGTAACTCTTTAAACTTTTAAGCTGAAAGACTCAGATGGCCAATTCTGGAGTTGTTGTCATAAAGGTAAAATGGTTCTGTCTCCAAGAAGACTGTTTCCAGAGTATTAGCAGGGTTTGATGACAAATAAGAACAATGAGCATTACCAGAACTTAAAAACAAACATTCAGTCGTACAACAGTGCATTGTCTGTCGAGCAGAGATCATTGTGACGAGATGTATGATTCACGGACCATGTGGAGGATTGAATCCAAATGCACTATGCATGGAACATCATCAATGTCTGAAGAAATATCCAAAGGAATTTATAGAGGAGATACTTGGAAATCTTGATGGATACCCATTGTATAGAAGAAGACCAGGGAGAACAGCTCAAGTTGGTAATGACACAGTGGATAACAGAAATGTGGTGCCCCATAACAAGTAGCCTATTTTTGTCTGTCATTTTTGACAGGCTTTTATGTTAGTATTAGAGATAAAACTGGTAGTTATATTGACAAGCTTGTTGAGTGATAGCAGTGTGCTTAAAGGTCATGTAAGATTCAAAACAAAACATACAAGTCTCTGTAGTCTTATCTGCTAGAATGTGAAGATGAGAAAAAGAGAAAATTGAGAAGTGTCTTAGAGCTCTAAGTACTAGAGGTGGGTTTGAGACATGGGTTTCAGATTTTTCCAAAAAGTCCATCTTCCATCTGAAGTTATTTGAAAGGATGCCCAGATACCCCAGAGATCAAAAAATGTTTTTAATTTTTTTGGAAGATTATGAAATGGATCTCTCTCTCTCTGTATATATATATATATATATATATATATATATATATATATATATATATACAGAGAGAGAGAGAGAGAGATATTGACATATAAAAATATCTAGATATATATATAGATATAGATATGTGTATTGTATATAGTTACCAATGGCATTCTGAAGGTGTTATGTGAAGAGTATATCACAAATTTATTGTGTATTTTGTTAAGGAAGCCTGAAACATTTTGAGGCTTGGAAGTCTGTTTGTCTGTCTACTTTACTGACTTTAGATATCTTTGAAATGTTAAGTCTGGACAGAAGCTTTGCTGAAGGATGGTCAGTTATCATAGCTTCTCAGTAAGGAAATTTGAGCTTTAAGTTACTGGTTAACAAAGACAAAATTTAAAGAATTTTCAATAACATCAGAAAAAAATCCCTTCCTATTTCAGGTATTTGCATTTTGCCTATTTACTATCATAATATCATAGTCCTGCAAAATTGTTAGTAGCCAGTACCAATTTGAGAAGCTACAAAAGACCTGAATTTCTAATGGAAAAATCAAACAGTAAAATTATATGGCCATTTTTATCTATAATAAAGAAGCAAAAAAAGATACAAGCTCTATATTTTCTAAATTACTTAGACTTAAATACTTAAAGGCTAAATCTAGAGAAGTCATTTATCTTAACTTTGTATAACCAAAGCCACATTGTCAGTTTGTGTTTCACTTGAACGTAAATCCATAACGTTTACAGAGTTTAGGGTACCTGGTTAGGATTTTAGACATGCTCAAAGCTAGGTTTAATGTTGGATTTACAAGTTTTAATTGCCTTGGATTCTACTTTACAAGGCTGTTTGAATCAGAATCTGTTCTGTTCCAGATCATAACTACCCCTTCCCTACTTTCTGAAATTCAAGAAATAATTCTGTATTTCACTCATTTTTAACTGGCACAGTGAATATTAATAATACATTCATTCAGTTTTTTGCTCCATTTCTTATGCATCTGGTCAGAAAGCGTTTAAGACAAGAAAATGAGTTTTGCTAAAATCTCCAATGCTCAGGAAGTGTAGGGTGGTATGTGAGTGTTCTGCTGCTACACAGGAGGCAAGAGCCTGCTGGATGAGGCATTAGCTCCCAGCATGAGAGAGCAAGGTTCAAGTCCCTGATTTGAGCATAGTCCTGAAACTGAATCTAGCCTATCATTGGCTAGTGCCTGAACCACTTGGCTGTTGGCTTTTTTAAGGTGATACCTCTAGGTTTCATGAAAATATTTTGAAATTTCTGTGATATTCAACTCAGAACAAGACTTAACTCTTGGGCATAGGAAGCAGCAGTGCTAAGTAGACCAGGGAAGAAATCATAATTTGAGAACAATAAAACTATCTCCTCTCATATCTACAATAGTAACAGATTACCTTACCCATGATGCTGACGTAGCTGTGCTAGTAGGCGTGCAGTACGAAGAAGAGACATGATTACTCACATTCATAGCCTACTTGCTTCCTAGCCAATTTAGGGAAAAGGGATTATTTGCCCTGTAGACTTTTACTAATAAAAGTCAATCTGCTTTCTCCTTTACATTGTAGTTGCAATGCAGGGATCCAATGTAAAGAGGTAAGGGGCATACTACATTATCCTATTCCACTATATGGGTGGTTAACAGAAGCTATATATTTGCCTTCTGTGAGAATTCACTGGTACATCATTAACATCTTGTTGCTGAGTTAATGTTGTAAATAAGATTTCATATGGTCACCTCAAAATAAATCTGAATCTGTTAAACTACTTCATTTTTTACTCTAATATTTTAAATAGAAGTAAATCCATTGAAAAGATGCTGCCTTTTAGGTTCATAAAGTTTATAAACAACTTTGAATTCTTTAAATGTGACAATTAACTCAGTTGACCCAAGCACATGACAAATGGTTCAAAAAGCTTTAACCTGCCACTTTATGAAAACACTGTAGGAAAGGGAGAGCCAAAGAATTTGGACTGCTAAGATCTGAATGATTTAGTGATTTTAACTTTGACACTCTCAGGAGCCCAGAGTTAATTTCACCCTCTTAAGACTGGAATGTTGGTGGGCTTCTAAAAATAAAATCCCTCTGGTACAGGCTCTGGTTGACGTGATAGTTTCATTCCATAATAGTTCACAGTAAAAGTGTGAAAAATATTTTTTTTAACAACAAGAAACCAAAAACTTAATGTTAAGTGGTGAAATCCTCAAAGCTTTAAAACTTCTGCATTAATGGCTAATACCATTTTCCTGTGTTCAGCATTTCAAACATCAGTATGCTCAGACAAATGTACCCAAACCTATGTAATTAGTGATAGTGTAGCTGGGGTTTTCAGTATTGTTCTACAAAGTACAATGCAGACAAGATGAATCTGGAAGAATAGAAAAGAAATGTGTTCCATAGAGCCAAGGGATGGCAATACAGACTAAAACAATGAGTAATTCTGACGTGCGCATATTCATGTTCTACTCCATTTATTCTTCTTTCAAACATCTCCCTTTCCACCTCTCTTCCCAAACTCACTCTTCTTTAGTGCGCCTGCCTCCCTTCAAATCCTGGTAAAGTATGACGCTTCCCTTGTTTCCCAGTTCTTTGACTTCATTTTGCCTTCTCTAACTTCATCCTCACTGGGAATATGACTATGCTTGCTGATGAACCTTGAAGCTAGGGACAGAAATTACACATAAACTGGTTGAAATGAGCAGAAACTGGCTTAAACCTATAGCAGAACAGATGCTCAGTGCACATTAACCAGATTCAAAATGGCTGAAACCAGGTGACTGTAGTATCACACTTAAGTGATTGAGGTCAAACCGGTTTATGGAACTTCTGTCCCAGACTGCTTCCTGGCTTAAGCTTCCCAACATGCTCTGCAGCCCTGGGCTGGGCTGTCCTGTCTGCTCCAGTGGAGCAGGGCTGGTCCCGCCCTTCTGCTCCCTAGCCAGAGCAGGGGCGGGGTATGGCTAGATGCTAGCCCCTATAAGGCAAGGGAGGCAGGGAAGAGGTTTATTCCCTCCCTCCCTCCCCTGTCCCACCAGCATAGATCCCAGATGGGGTCTGCCAGGCAGGGGCAGAGCAGCCCCTGTCAGACATTGCCCCCCCTCATTGCTGCTGGAGCAGTTGGGTCTGTGGTCAGCCCTGGCAGTAGCCTCAAATGAACTGGCCACGGAGAGGGTTTAATTCCCCCCTCCCTGTCCCACCAGCATGGACATGAGCCAGGGTCTTCCTGGTGCTCCCCCCTCGCCTCTCCAGCAGCAGGGGCAGGGGCATGGCCAAAACCCAGCTGACGTGGCCTGCTTAGGTGAAGGGGGCTTATTCCGCTGCTTGCCTCATGCAGGGAGCAATTTGCGGAGGTGGTGGTTGGGCCAGGCAGACCCTGGCTGTATTCCCCCCGGGGGCAGAGGGAGTGGAGGGGGAAGTAAGCCCCTCCCTGCCCCCTTTGCCTCAGTGGGTCATGCCAGCCAGTGTCTGGCCATGCCCCTTCCCCTGCCACTGAAGCAGCATGTGGGGAGTGCCAGGCAGGCCCTAGCTCAGGTCCATGCTGGTGGGACAGGAAGCGACGAATTAAATCTTTTCCTTAGCCAGTTCGCTATTGCTGGGGCTGGTCATGCTCCCCCCCCCCCCCCACGCTGCCAGCAAAGCTTCCCTGCAGCCGAGGGCTGCTCTAGTACCCCCTGCCACCTGGCCTGAGGATCTGCAGGCATGTGCCTACATTTTGTGAATGTCTATTTGCTCACAAATTAGTTCACTCTATGCAGGTTACACTAACCTGCAAAGATCAAATCAATTCAGACTCTGTCTTTTTTAATGTTTGCCCCTAGCCTGAGACTCTTTCCTCTGATTTTCTTTTCCCCTCCAACACTAACTTAATTTGTTACCCAGTCTGTCATCTTTTCAATGGGTGTTTGCATAATTTCATCATTGGCAACACATCATCTTCTTTTACCTATACTATTGTGGATCTTGTCCACACTCATTTCATCATGGTTCTATTCACTCATCTTTTTCACCCTCATACTGCTAACAAAATTTATTACCCTTTGAATACTCTGAAGTACTTGATACACCTACACTTCAGCCTATTCTGCTTATTTTCCCCCTTTCAGACCTTCTTTTTGGTGGCTATCTTTCAGGTTTATCCTGTCAGCTAATCTTAATTTCTGTATTTTGAATCTCCATTGTTTCACATATCTTTTATATTTTCCAGATATACTGGCACCTCATAAAGTTTGGCAGTTCATAAAAGCAGTAGATTGTGTTTCAGGCTTTCTTATACTTACATATATAATCATATCACTACTACCAAGACTCAGGGTCCTCAGAGAAGAATGCTACCTGTGGCCCATGCTGTGGCATGACAATAAGCGCTTCTGTAGCCACATCTGTTAGTAATGCCTTCTACTAGGGCTGTATGAAGCTTCAGGTAGTGATTCATTTCAGAGGAGATTTGGCCAGATCGAATCAAAGCTCTCTGAATCTTCGGAAAAGATTCGGAGAGCTTAAATGATTTGGACAGTCCCTGGTGGATGCAGCATGGAGCTGCAGCTGGACTAGGAGCTCATAAGTAGGGGACAGGGGAGGGGGGGCTGGAGTAAGGTGGAGGGGACCATGGGGGGGACCCCTGCCTGCTCCCCCAGCCCCCCACCATGGCTGCCCCACCTGACCCCAGTTCCCGGTACTTTAAAAAAAAGCCCCACTCACTGGGTGCTGCGGGGCAGGGGGGAAATCCCCACTGCCCCCCACGCTGCATGAGAGGGCTCTGTACAAACCCCAGCCCCGCTTTGCTCCCCCAGCCCCCCCCCACAGCTGCCTCGCCCGGCCCAGCTCCGGCCCTTTAAGAACCCCCCCACCGAGAAAACCTCAGGACTCACCACTCCTGCAGTGGCCTTAGGGCTTTGAGGGATTTATACAGAGCACTCCATGTGGCAGGGGACAGTGCGGGGCAGCAGGGATTCCCCCCCCCTCCCCCGGCAGGAACGGTGAGTGCGGGGCTTTGTTTTGTTTTTTTCTTAAAGGGCCACAGACACATCAGGTGGGGCAGCCATGGGGGGGCTGGGACAGGGTGGTTTGAGGGCCTCATACAGAGCCCCGCACACAGCATGGGTCAGTGGGAATCGCCCCCTGGCCAGCAGCACCCAGTGAGTCGGGGCTTTTTTTTTTCCAAAGTGCCAGGAGCTAGGGTGGGGGGAGCAGCCATTGGTGGGCTTGGAGAGTGGGTGGGGGATGGGTCTGGCCTGGGTGATTCAAGGATTTGGCAGCACCCAAATGTCCAAATCAGATTCAGCTGAATCAGCAAATGGAATCACCAATTCAAATCATCAAATTGAATCAGTGTCCCCCGAATCAGCCGAATCTGAATCCAAAGTGAATACTAGCCACTTTGCACAGGCCTACCTTCTACTATCTCTGTTTCTTTAGTAGATTCTATTCTATTGAGGAGAAAAAAGACTTGGCTTCTGTTTATGTATGCTTTTGTCACTTCTCAGCCAGACTACAGCAATACAGTAGACTAGGGACTGAAGCTATCAGCCCTCATAAGAAAATTCAGTTACTAGTGTAGCAACTTAGCTCCTCAGAGACCCAAGTTACTACAAAATCATTAAACCTATCTTCCATGCTCTACAGTTGCTTCTGGAAAATAGGTAGTCAACTTCATGGTCATTGTGCTTATTTTGATCCAATCCTGACAAGAGGATGAAAGAACAAACTACATGGTTCAGATGTTATTGATGCCTCTATTGGAAGGCACTGTGGTCATGATGAATTATGACCACATAGAATACATATGAGATTCACCTTATACTCTACATGAAGTTCCTCTGTTTTAAGAAATCTAATTTCTGCTCAAAGAAACTATCAGTCCTCATGCACAGTCAGCACCTTTAAGCCTTTCTTCATCCACTCGTGTCTTTATCAGGAGGAAAAGTTCATTTATTTAATCAGCCTACTTAACTCAGAACTACAGGCCTGTTGGGTTCTGTGAGTTACCATACTGAATAGAACTGACCCTATCTGAAAGTAATAAATAAAGTAATAAATAAAATATAAATGTAACAATGTTACAATAGGAAATAGGTAACTCGTCAAAGCCCCAGACCAAATATATGCAGTGCACATTTTCATGTATTGGATAAAAAATTTTGAGGGATTATAACTTTAAAACCCTCTTGGGAGAGATGTGCTTTTGATGGCCTCGTAGTTCAGTCCTCTTCAGGGGGAATTCTGGCAAATATTTCAGATGAAAGATTAAAATAGCTTGCTGTTATTCCCCAATGTCTTGTTTAAGCCTTGCTAATGTTAGGTAAAAAATTAAGGATCATTTGAACTGTTCCTGGATATCATCTCAGTGTAATTGATTCAGTGTGCTAACTGTTGAACACATCTTCTTTTATCAATAGCTGTAGTCAGTCCAAGCTACTTGTCTTTCAGATCTCAAACACATGATCATTTCCTTAATCATAGAACATCATCCTTTTCTGCATGATCCCTTCATCCTTAGTAATACTGATTACTGAACAAGACACATGGAACAAATCTAATATTTTCAAGCCTGAATACTTTCTATTATTTTAAGAAATGTTAAGTCCTTGTACAACAGATGTAACTTGTTGCTATGGGGAATTTGTGTTCTAGTGGAAAAAAATAAAATATTGTTCTGTAACTGTTAACACATTTTTTATTTATGTTTGAATTTCAGTCAACTTTCCATCATGTCTTTGATGGTGAAATGAGGAACAGCTTTTATCCAAGGTGCTTTTCATTTTCAGATGTTTAGAGGTAGACAACCAGGAAAAAAATAACAACAATATTACTGTAGCTGGTGGCTACAGTAGGTACAAAAATGTTCAATAAACTGGCAAAATGATATTTCTATGTTATGTGGTGCATAATTGCTATAAAATGGTCCCTCTGTATATGGTATTAAATAAAAATATGTAAAGAAAATGACTAAGGCACAGTGAAACTGGCTTGTGGGAACAGAAGAAATTTAAATGTTGTATGAATTACATGATCCACAATCAATCTCTTAGTATAGTATTTCATAAAATCAAAGAAGTCAGAAGTGTACAAAGACCTGCTTTTCAAATGCATGATTGTTTTCAGTTCAGTTTTGTCAAGGTTTCAGTGGGTACATCTACACATGTGCTTTAATGCACAGTAGCCTATTCTACTGGGCATTAAAGCAGCATGTCAAAAACCATGCTAATACACTAATGCATGGTAGAATTAGGCTACTGCGCATTAAGCATCACCTAAAAAGCATGCGTTTGCTCTACTGTGCATTAGCACAGTCTAATGTGCATTTATTTAGTAACTCATATTGGAAGTACTAAATTTAATGTGCATTAGTAAAAGCATATTAATGCATGTGTAGAAGTTGTCAGTTTTATGTAATTGTGCTTCCCCCACTATTCCAGAGTCAATGGGTAAGGAAGTTTCCTATGCATTTATTTCTTCTTAAATTATAGTTTATTTAGTTTTAACCTTAATGCACTGTAGCATTTCTCCTCATTGGTGATTCCTCCTTCATAAACTTGTGCTCAATATAACGTACTCATCGTGTATTTAAGATTTATACCGTAGATATTCTGTTCTCTTTGAAGTCATTGACAAGATTCCTTTTGTCTTCAGGAAGATTATGGTCTAGTCAATATATACAATTTTAGTTATAAATCCAGTTCAGCCCCTTTCTTATTTTAGTACTATTCACAAATTTGCAATTAATTTGGGTAGGAAATACTTCATTACTGCTCATTCTAAAAAGTTGAGGGGTTTGGAGAAGAATATCTTCGATATCCAGGACATTGGACTGTTTATGCCAAATCAAAATTTTACTAGGGAACAAAAATCTGTAAATGTCACTTATATGCTTGTAAAACAAACCAGTGACATAATTTTATAATTTGTCTATTTTATAGCCACAAATATTTGAGAAACATATGCTTGGCTTGTGTGGATGGGTAGGGTCCAAAATCATTAATCCTAAAATACTGTACTTTAGGGAGAACTTGATAGCAACTGAGACTTTAGTGATCAGCGTTCATTTCTAGCCTATCCCACACACTGCCTTTGTGACATTGAGCAAGTAGTTTATTATGTAATCTTCTGTCCCTTTATGCACCAAAATGGCATATATGCAGCTGTGTAAATACAGTTTTTGGCAGTTAAACAGTTCTGCATGCCCAAGCCTGGGTAGACCCAAAGAGCATGATCAGTAGGGCTTTGCACTGGATGGATAGCTATGTGATGAAATCAGATTGCACAGACTGGTTGTGAGGACTGGGAAAGTTCCAAAATTTTAGTTTCACAGAAAGTTGTGGCGGACTTACCGATAACAGCCTGGCATGTCCGGGCTTGGAGAATCTTCATTGTGATTGGTGGAACATGCCCACCAATCAAGTAACTGCTGGGAGGGGCTTGCCCTGCCCCTACCTGAGGGGAGGAAAAAGCCCAGACCTGGTTGAAGTCTGAACTTTGCTTCAACCCGATTGGTCTGTTTGCAATCCAGGGAGGACGGCCCCTCCGAAAGGTATAAAAGAAGCAGCGTGCCCAGCACATGGCAGACACGTCAGGGGACAGAGCAGAGAGCGGGGCAGAAAAAGAACTGGGAAGAGCTGCCCAGCAGGTGGAGCCAGCTCCTAGAAGAGCCCCAAAGACTCCCCATGCCAGTCCAATGCTCCAGTCACAGATAGTTTGCAGCGCGAGGCGCAGGGCCCAGACCCTGGGAGCCATTTGAAGCAACTCGGGTCCCCATCCTGCTGGCTTGAGGCAGAAGAGAACAACCTAGAGGTTGAGCAGATCTGTGGAGTGGAGAATGACGCTGGCCTAAAAAGGAGAGGATCCTGGAGTCCTACTCCTAATGGAACAGAAACACCCTGGTGCTATTTGCCCATTTTGTTCAATTAATAATTAAATTCAAAGTGAAACGTGTCAGCATCTAGAGGAGGGATGGAGAGCTTTGTGGGTAATGCCTGACCAGTGTCTTGGTTGTTAGAACTCTTTGCTAGGAAATACTAGGCGATACCAGTACAAACATCTTCTGGGTGTAGGGGGATCTCAGATTTGTTCTTCTGTTCCTTGGGTCCTAACCCCTAGACTGTCGACTAAAACAGGGGAACCTTCCACAACCGACTTACTTTCAGCAGACACGCTTGCAGGGTAAAATGGAATCCCCACGCATACTCAAATTATTTAGCTATGTATAAGCCATTTAGGCATGCAAAATGAAAAGCTTCTTTTAGCATACTATTCTTTTATCTGAATTTAAAGACCATGAGAACAACTGCACTCCTCATGCTGAAGTCCTACTGCTTTATAGAAAAACAATTCCCAGACAATGAAATAGGAAATGTCCAGGCTTTATCTTTAAAAACAATGAATAAATAAAAACAAAAACAGGAGAATAACATTTTTAAAACAAACACCCCCCTCTAAAATCTAGATTTATTCCCATGTCAAAAAAGCTGAGCACATAAAATAATTCTTGCTGTGACCATCATAGGCATGCCTCACAAACATGATGTTATTCACTGTGCAATCCAGTCATGTATTAAACTTCCATACTTTGCTGTACTTAAAAGGAGGGAGGGAAGCTTATACATAAAAATGATGGACAAACTTTTCCATCTTGTGTGGCCACATTGACATCTCTTGGAGCAGTGAGTGGTCAGAACATCTGAACAAGTAATTCTTTTGATGTTAAGTGCCTCATTTCAGACAGTCATGTTTAAACATTCTGGGCATTATTTTTAAAAGAGATTGTAAGAAGCAGAAAAATAAAGAGAGAATATAAAATGTACCATATTTTTTTCTGCATGGTCGAAGAATCTTCTAAGAATTCAAACACAAACAGATACACCCAAATGATCAAGAAACTCAAGTACAATCTGCTCCACACCAGAGTCAGTGATTCCCTTGTGTCTGCTTTGGATTTATAAACTGGGAACTAAAAATTATTCATACATAAAAATGCATGAAAAAAACAACACTCCTTTGGGTAATAAGAGCTTTACATAAGCCCTGTAATCACTTATAAAACAGCCCAGTGACATAATGTTATATGTTTGTATTTTAAATAAAAAAATTGAGATGCATCCTTTTTCAGTAAGCATATACTTAGCTTGGGTGGGCAGGTGGGATTTAAACCTGTTAACTATAAAATACTTCAGTTTTGGGACTGCTGGAGGGAAACTGATGTGGAACAACGTGTTAAAGAGCTGTTTGGTGAATGTGGAAGATGTGAGCTAATGACGTACAGCTAATCATAAAGCAGGAATCAGCCCTTGTGCAAAGGGATAATAGAAAGGCAGTATTCCATTTCACTCCCTCTTGTTTTATGGTTTGAGTGTTGCACTGGTTGTAAAGTTCAGTCACAGTGCTCATATGTAAAATAAGCTTCAAAGAACAGGAAAATGGAAAGAAGACTCACATAGAACAATGTGAACAAAACATTTGTTATTGAATATTAAGGCCAGCATCTTATGAATTGTGAGCTCAATTCCTGTTTCAGTTATACCTATTGATGTAATTCCACAGAGAAGAAGTTATATAAAACATTGCCAGGTCTTAAATTTGAGGAATGGGGCAACCAATCTTTGCCCACAGGTATTAGTCATGGAAACGTGGTTAAGAGGAAACCAGCTGTCAGTCACAACACTTTCCTACATCTTCAGTGGCTGGGACTCTCAGTTTCCCCTGCCTTTATTCTTTTACTCTGACAGAGAAAAGGTTACCATAAGGTGTGGGGGAGGGAGGGGGGTGCAAATTAAATATGCTAGTGGTAAACACTGATCTTTGTGTGATTAGGAACTATGCCCTGATTATAAAGTGGTATGAATATTTTGGTTTATACTAGGAATTATATCACTGTTGCCAGTCAGAGCTTTCACAGTACCTTTTACAAGCAAATTGATAAAACTGATATAATTAACACCAGAACTGGGTTTTTCAACTTAATTTTAACTTATGGAATTCTAACTAATAATTATTACATTCCTCTAATTTTTTTTGCAAGTTCAATGGTTAGATCTGGTGCAGTTGCTGCACACCCATTGCAGTTCAGCTGTTAAAATGTGAATGGTTGACAGGTGAAGAAAAAGCATTAGCTTTCTGACAACTGCATTTTTTATAAATTATTTAATAACCTAAAAGATATAATCTGATGACAAGCAGTTTCCTTTAATTTTTATCCATTACAGAGGTCACTGTGTAACAAGAAAAACAAAGCGTCTGACATCTATTATAAAGACAGATAACCCTACTCATGACTCTCATCCTCAGGTACTCTACATCTGAAACAAAAGGTTATTCCAAGTCATTTCTTTCAAAGCATAACCTTAACAACATTCCCCATGACTGAAGAACATAGGAATTCACTTCAAGTAACAACTTTAGGTGTACTATTTTCTCATGAAGGTTTTAATTTTGTTGTGGGTGACGTTAGTAGCTAATCTCCCACCATCTTTGCTAGGAGCAAGATCTGCAGTGAAATCGTGAAAAACTTCTAAGACGTCTCCAGGTACATCACCACATCTTTACCCTTATCATAAGTGTTCTGTGAGGTGCTTTTAAATACAGAGCTTTGTGTAAAAAGTGCAAAAAATTGAATTAAAAGTTTGGTTCCTTGACTTTAATCCTTCTTTGTTAAAATATTTTTCATACACATGAGAAAATAGTCATAAACAGGAGGTTAAACCTGAAATAATGAGTTTGAATCACTGGGCTATAAACCAGTTACTCTTCACACATAATTCTGCTAAAAACAACCATCTTGAGGCTGTACAGGCAGATTCAGTAATTCTGTTGTCGTCACAAGTATTATTCTAAAATAAACACAAGGGAGCAGATGAAAGAGTGTGAGGATGAAGTTGCCAGCTGGAAGCCTTAGAAGAAAGATGTTCCTTGACCTTGGGAACCATTCAGCATAACTGAACCTTGTCTATCCTTGGCAATATATTCACAATAAATGTAATAGAACGTTCTTCTCTGAACTTTCAGACGATATGGAATTGATTTTCTTCATGGAGATAAGACATCTGTAATCTCTGTTTATGTGGGGTCTTGATTACCAAGTGCTTAATAGTTAGGCTACATTGCAGTTTGGAAATAGTTTCTGTATTCTGCTTGGTATCAAGATTTACATTGATATAGCTAGAGTGGAAACATATCCCCATGTTTCCATTGTTTTCTGGAGTACAAACCCAACATTGTTCTTTTCTATATAGGTGACATGTCGACACATGTAATTAATGTGCATGAATAAACTCCGGAGCAATATGCCATTTGAAAATGTGCCTGGGAGCAAAACACTTTAGAGCATATTTCTCTGGAGTTTATTTGTGCACATGGAGCCTGGTCGGAGCAGCCCAAACTGGCAGGGACCTGGCAGGAGACCAGTGTGGGGCTAGCTGGCAGGCAGCCCTCTGTACTGAAGCACTCTGCATTCCAGCCAGCCACTCTGCAGCACGTGGAGCCCTGTCAGAGCAGCTAGCCCAGGGCTCCTCCAACAAGGCTCCATGTGCGGGGTCACAGGGTACTTCAGCGTGGGGGCTGCCTGCCAGCTAGTCCTGCACTAAAGCACCCTGTGCCCCAGCCAGCCCCTCTGCAGCACTGGACCCCTGTCAGGGCAGCCCTGGGCTGGCAGGCTGATCTCCCTGGGTCCCCAGCCAGTCCGGGCTGCTCCAGACAGATTCCATGCGCTGCCGAGCGGCTGGCTAAGGCACAGGGATGCTTTAGCTTGGGAGCTGCCTGCTGACTAGCTTTGCACTGATACACCCTGTGCCCCAGTCAGCTGGGACAGCATCTACACATGCATTGCTGCACACAAAAAGACTCTGCAACAGGGTAGGACTTGTATTTTACAAGTTCTGCCCTTTTGCAGACTTTATTAGTTTTGTGCACCCTAATAGGAATGCACCTGTAGATACTCAGATGTTTACTACACAGTTAATTAGTCAACTGTGCTGTAAGCATCTTGTGTAGACACGCCCAGTGTGTTTGAGCCTTATATGCTTTCAGTCCTCTTGTCCTTATTTGTTACTCTGAATCTTCCACTTTAGGATAGTGGAATGTTAAATGTGTGCTGGCTTTTTGTTAGTGCTTTATCAGTAGCCATTACAAAGCACAGCACACTTCCCCAGAGAAAGTTTCTCGTTTCAATTTTCTTTGGATCCAGGCAGGTTCATGGTAATGAATAGGGGGAAGAAGTTAGTGGGAAGAAAAGTGGAGCTTTCAACATTATGTCTTTTTTTAGCCATTGGAAACTATCGGCAAAATACTTGACATTCACACCCAAAACAGAACTGCTGGGCAGGCCAAAAATGTGTCAGTTTTAGTTTGGGGGATTAGTTTTTATATGCCGCTGTTCTCTTGATCCGGAGTAAATGATGCTACAAGGCTCTTCACTGAAGAGTATCAGGCTCTAACATATAATGCCTAAAGAAGCATTGTCTTGACACCCAGCGGGGTTAGAATTTTTCAAAGGATATTGACCATGTACGGAGCCTCGATCAACCTTATGGTTAAGGAACCCAACTGACCCAAAGAGCTGCTATGGTATGACTGTTGTGGAACCATTGTATAAAATCATACTGGCTTTTTAAAAACATGGGACTTCTGGACAAACGCTTTACTGAAGGGGGAAACATGTTTTTAGACTTGGGTGCCTTAACTATGTTGCTTAAATTAAAAAAAACTCTGTCTCATCAGCAAGGCTGAGCACTTACAGCTCCCTTAATTCCACTTGCAGTTCCTGGTATCTGGAATGTACTTACATAATTAACTTTAAGCACTTACATTCAAAATGTGAACTGCAGTTAATCAACATTCATCATATTAATTCATCATATAAAAAGAACTGAACTGAGTAAACTGACAGAAAGCAGCTGGTGTGTCAATTTCTATGTTACTTAAGGAAACATGTTATTTTCATTAAATACCTAACCACCTTCAATTTTTTGGCATAAGGTATATCTTGAAGACCTAGGAGCAGCTTAAAGCTGTTTCCCCCTGAGGCTTAACAATGAAAAAATGTCTTGATAACTGTCACCTACAGCATATATATGGAACACAGCTACTGGACTATTCAGCTGAATTACCAGTGCACTGAAATTTTGTAGGAAAATTGCAGCTTTCATTATCTATATTGTCCTTTTACCATGCCCACTCTTATGTTACTGGAAAGCCCTCTAGAATTAAAAAAAAAAAAAGCAAGGTGACTAGGAGTTGTGAACTGAGGCTGCTTTTTTTATTCTTTCTCAAAGAAAACTTGCCTTTGGTGGGTTTTTTGCTGCTTGTCCCTCTAATGAATAAGTTCATAGTTTCATAGTTGGTAGGGTTGGAAGGGACCTAAGCAGGTCATCAAGTCCAACCCCCTGCCATGGGCAGGAAAGGATGCTGGGGTCAAATGACCCCAGCTAGGTGGTTCTCTAACCTCCTTTTGAAGACCCCCAGGGTAGGAGTGAGCACCACTTCCCTAGGAAGTTGCTTCCAGCTCCTTGGTGCCCTAACAGTGAAGTAGTGCCTCCTGATGTCTAGCCTGAACCTACTCTCAGTCAGCTTATGGCTGTTATTTCTTGTAACTCCCAGTAGTGCTCGGGGGAACAGGGACTCTCCCATTGCCTGCTGGTCCCCCTTGGCAAGTTTGTAGGTGGCCATCAGATCCCCTCTCAGCCTTCTTTTGTGTAGGCTGAACAGGTTTAGGTCCTGTAGTTTCTCCTCATAGGGACTGGCCTGCTGCCCCCTGATCATGTAAGTGGCCCTCCTCTGGACCCTCTCCATGTTGTCCACATCCCTCCTGAAGTGCGGCACCGAGAACTGGACGCAGTACTCCAACTGTGGCCTGGCCAATGTCGCATAGAGGGGGAGGATCACCTCCCTGGACCTGCTCGTGATGCATCTATGGATTCATGCCAAGGTGAGGTTAGCCTTCCTGACCACGTCCCCACATTGGCAGCCCATTTTCATCTTGGAATCAACATTGACTCCAAGATCCTTTTCTGTCTCTGCACTGATGAGAAGGGAGTTCCCCAGCCTATAGGTATGTTGCTGGTTTTTCCTCCCCAGGTGCAATACCTTGCACTTGTCTGTATTGTAACCCATCCTATTCTCATCTGCCCACCTCTGTAACCTGTCCAGATCGCATTGTAGCCTGTCCCTCTCTACTAGCGTGCTCACTTCTCCACACATCTTAGTGTCATCTGCGAACTTGAACGAGGTGCTTTTCACCCCTTCGTCCAAGTTACCGATGAAGATATTGAACTGTGGGGGTCTGAGCCCTGGGGAACCCCAATGCCCATGTTCCTCCAGGTTGAAAATGACCTGTCCGCCACCACTCTCTGGGTGCAGCCCTTCAGACAATTTGCGACCCATCTGACTGTAGGCGTTGACACCACAGTAGCCTAATCTTTTAATGAGGATGGGGTGAGAGACAGTGTTGGAGGCCTTCCTAAATTCCTGAAAGACTACGTCCACCGCATGTTAAAACCCAAATTAACATGTTAGAATCCAAGTTGCTCTTTTGGAAGTCAAGGTCAAAGTGATCTTTGAACTGAAGCATGAGGGAGTGATCTCAGCTCTTCTAGAAGTCAGTCCTGACCTCTGGAGACAGCTCCTGAGAAACCTGTCTTCTGTGTAACTGAGCTTCACACTCATGGCAGCCACTTTCATTGTGCTAAATAATTGGAAATGATGAAGTTAGTCACAGTTCTAGAAGGTGAGGCTATGTCTTAGTCATGCCTTGGCACTATCTACTCTCTGCTTTACGTTTTAGCTTACTGTCCTTATTTCAGTAATGTGATATCTATTGTATAGATAGCTAGCACCAGGAGAGGAGTGCTTTGTTCTTGGCAACCTATAAAGCTGATGAGGTGAACTTCTTCTGTATTCTATCCAAGGTGCAATTTTCTCTGAACTGATGCTTTCAAGCCTAAATAAATTACTCAGCTGTAACTGAGACAGGACATGATGAAGGCATGTGTTATCACTGCTGGCTAGAATTAGGAAGGATGGGACGCAATCTCCAAGCCAGTGGGAGATAATAGCAGTCAATTCTTGTGAACCTTGTATACAAGAACATTATCACTGTTGTAAATCAGCTGCAGCTGATTTCTCATATACTGTCAACTGGGTATCTACAAAGTAGGTCACAAAAAAACAAAGGAAACTTAGATGCTTCAAGCATCTTGTCTAACACCCATTGATTTGTTTCTGAAATGTGTTCCCAAGAGCTTATTGAACTTAAAGGTTTATAGCCAACTGTTTTGGAAGCATTGAAAGAATTTCTCAGAATTTTCCATTTCCATTCTTGTCATATAAAATTGCTTCAAACGTCCCAAGTTATTTTCGGCGTTATCCCAAAATAATGTGCTAGTTCTGTGATGAATTAGTGACTTCATTTCAGAGCCAGGATATGTCCAGAATATAAACTCATGGTTTGTAGAGCCCTGTGTTCTTTTTTGGTTGTAAAATATTAGTATTTAGTTTTTAATCAAAGTGTGATTAAAGAAAGGAAGTCTATACATATACTTGTTGTATAGGTATCTTCTTTAAGGGGACACTTGGTCCCAGATTTTGCCTTTAAGACAGTTAAGTGACACTTGCATGACATTTAAGTGTAAAAGTCACAAAAGCAATCGGAGCTTGTGGTACAGGTGATATCTTAGACCAACAAGATTTTTGCAAAAAAAAAATCTCTTTAATTGCAAGGTTTCAGGCACAGACACCCTTCATCAGGCATTGGATAAAAAATTGTAAGAGTTCTCCTAGGTAGAAAGGAAAGTTCATATTTCATAGGATTTCACAGGGGAGTCAATAGGTGGAATACTGAGAGCAGGCAGTTCTTAGCTGGTAAGGAGTCTCAGCTCTCTTGTGAGGCTCTGTGATAATGAAAATTACCTTGAACAAAGGCAGGAGCAGTATCTTAGGTTTCAGGTAGTCAAAGTTGCTTCCTCCTTGGGAAATTATGAAGATTTCATTTTAGGAATGAAAATCCAATATCTTCCATGTGTCAGGTATCCAGGTTGTAGCCATATTAGTCTAGAGGAAAAAGCAATCAGGGCTCATGGTAGAGGTGATAATATTGTTTATTAGATCAACAAGATTTTTACAAAAACATGTCTTTAATTACAAGGTTTCAGGCACAAAAACCCTTCATCAGGTATTGGAGAAAAGATTGTAAAAGTTCTCCTGAGTAGAAATGAAAATATATATTTCGGTCACCAAATGCAGTCTTATTTCATCCCACAACAGTCACAAAAGGCCTAAGCCATCAAGGTTCCTGCCTTGGGAAAATCCTTAGGCATCAAAACTTGGCCTACTGAACTCAGAAATGATCCAGAACAGCCACATAAGCTCAGGTGCAGTCCAGTTCTGTCTGGAAGTACCCATTTTATTAAATGCTAAAAACTGAGAGTAGGAGGGAGGAGTCCTACACAATAACCTAACTGTTAGGGCACTTGTCTAGAAAGTGCAAGACCTGGGTCCAGATTCCCTAGAGCCAAAAGGAGTCTGAACCCATATCATTCTCCTCCTAGGAAAGTTCCCTAAGCACGAGGGTACAGGGTGGGCAGAGCTGAGGATGTCTTTCATCGCACTTCTTGAAGCTGGGTCAGTGTTTGGCAAGCAATGCATGACTTGCTGGAATGAGAAAGAGAACATGCAAAATGTCTCCTAGTCTACAGCCCGATGAGGAGAGCATTCTCATGTAGGGAGGGTGTTCTTCTCTGTAATAATAGGAGAACAATTTATCTTCCTGGATAGAACAAAACTTCTCTCCTGAGGTGAGGAAGGTACTTTTGGAGGGGGCGGGGAGGGATAATGGCAACAAACTTTCACACATCTTAGAGGTGGACTAGGATCTGGGCATGGTTCTCAAAGTGCTTGCTTCAGGGACTGGTACAGAGGTTGTCTCTTACTGCTTACTGCAAGTTTTGTCCATGGTGGCCTCTTTTTAGACTGTTAGTCTGTAAAGGGAACAGCCTTATTGAAAATACAGGCCAATGTTTTCAAACTCAAACACATAAAGATAGATGGCCAAATCCACAAGCAGACACTTGTATTAGGGACAGACATTACACATAAACCAGTTTAAGTGATTGGAAACCTGTTTAAACCTGTAACAGAAGAGAAGTTCAGTGCACATAAACCAGTTTCAAAACAGCCAAAACCAGTTTAAGATAAACCTGGATGAATATGGTATCAAACTTAACTGATTTAGTTAACATCAGTTTGCTTCAATCTACATAGCTCAGAGAAACCTGTGAAGACTGAATTGATTCAGCCTCTGGCTTTTTGACTGTCTGTACTTAGCCTTAAAAGTAGCCTCATTTTCAAATGACCTCACAGGAATCCTGGCTGCTTCAGAGAAGTAACATGCTGTGACAAACTGCATGCACATGGGTAAGTAATCTGTTTGTTCAAAGAGAGTTTTCTTTTGTTAAAGTTACCTGCTATTTCATTCCCAAAATGTGCCAAAGTATTAAGTACATTGCTCACAATTATATGTATATGATGAAGAATGGCATTACTGAAATACACCTGTGGTTGGAGTTGAACTAATGCTGCCACATACTTGGGCAATGAAAGTTCTACATTAATTTTTCAGAGTTTTATTCAGAATTGAGCTGAAAAGGTTGAGATATTTCAGGTGATACATGGTTTTTCTTGGGTTCTGCATTAAAAGACCAGCTGTCTATTCCAGCTCTATGCTTGAGTGGAACCTCGAAATGGAGAAGCTGGAAAAGAATGAAATGTGATAGTTAAAAAAGAGAGAGGAATTTTTTCAGGCCTCTAAAATCATTCTGTTTGTGTTCAGTTTGATTTTTTGGTGAAGGTACAAGCTGGTTCTTTATCCAGTACATCCAAACTGCTTTGTCCATCTGTATTTGGGTGTCCAAACCTTATTTGGCTGTGTTCTAATTTGAACATCACAACCCTACAGACAAGGGTGTTCTCAAGACGCTCCAATTCTCCCAGCTGGAGTCAGCCAGCAACCACGTAGGTCAGCCAAAAAGCTGCTTAAAGATGTACAGAGAACAAAGAGACAAGGAAAAAAAAAACACCACCAAGAGCAGCAATAAGGGCCATGAGGTTTCCAGTGAAAAGGAGATCATTCCCCAATGGGAAGAAAAATCTGAAGTTGTTTATCAAAAATAATTATACTGTCCATTCTGAGACCACTTTCACACTCATAGCCCTGCCAGAAAACTGATGCAGCATAGGGATAAGAATTGTATTTGGAATAATGGCCGTCCAGCCCGTTCAAGGAAAAATCTGAGTTTGTTCAGTGGGTCTGTGGCAGGAACAGAGCATATTTAAAATATGTCTCCTCTTCCTAGATCCTTCCATAATTCTTTGTGGCTTTAGCAATGAGACAGGCAAAAGCAAAAGGAAACAAAGAGACCTTCTGTATACTGGCTGTTGTTTTGCCAAATCGGTCAGCTGAGAGCAGAGGCAGTTTCCATACTATTCACGGCCTTTCACTGGCTTCCCCTCACAGACACTAGGAAATATTTATTGTTTAAATGGGACCCTAGGAGATTGTTTTTGGAAGAAGCTATACTATATAAATGATAGTATGTTAATTGAATGAACACTCTTTAAATCAAAAACTTTTTGAAAAAAGAGAGATCTGGGTAGATTTCTCCCTCACAAAAAATCAGTGGGTGAGAGTAAGCAAACTTGAAATCCAGGTCATACTAATTCCTGGTTTTTCCTTCAGAAATCTGTATTAATCAATGACATGATGGGACACATAAAGTGTCTAATTGCATGAGTAAGTGCCCTCAGTGTCTTGTTTTCACAGTGTGAGTTGAGGTGGCTGAAAATCTTGCAGAACTTTTTTTGGAAACAAAAATTTTTCATAAAAGGCTGTATCAGCAGCTTATCAAGTGCCTGTTTGACATTTAATTGACATGGAAATTTACCTATAGTCATTCTTACTTTAAGGCTTTGCCCAAAAAAGCCGGTATGAATAACTTTGGTCAAAGGACTAGGTGACACACACATTTTTTTGGTGGTTATTTTCCTAAAGAAACAAGTTTTAGAAAATGGGCAAAATAATGCCTTAGACAAGGTAACAAAATGTTTTGTTTTACAGGTTTCCTTGGGTGTGTGTAGACGAAATGAGGGGCATGTATGCAAGACACTTTAAAATGGGTTAAATGCTTTTGCACCACTTTAATGGTGGTATTTGCACGCATCAGCGGCATATTGCACATTAATTCCAGCCACTGTAGCACATTCAGTGGCTTAATGCGTCTTAAATGACTTTGGGGCAAATTAAAACAGCTCCAAGGAGCTTTAGTTTGCTGCCCTACAGCCACGGAGCAAAGCATCAGTCTCTGTGCTGCTCAGGGGCTGTGCAGGCAGCCTAGGAAGGCTGGCTCCACTGAAGAAAAAGAAAAAACGGAGAGCCTGATAATTTTTTTCCCCCCTGGAACCTGCCTGCCTGCATGAGCTGTGCAGGCATCCAGTCCTTCCCTCCACAGCTGCGTTTCCCCCCAGGACTGCCTGAGCTGGGTGCCTGCGGGAGGGCACCGCTGCCACAGAGGGAAGCACCAGCCCCTCCCCTGTAGCCCAGGGACTGCTTCACCTGCCAACAGCTCGCCCTCCCCTCCCCACCACTGGAGAATCAGGTAAGACACAGGTGTACGCGACACAAGGGTTTACTTTGCCCTAAATTGAAGTGGTTTTTTTAAAAGCCCACCGCTTCAGTTTAGGGCTCCTGTTTCATCTACAAATGCCCCTTTTGTTTTTGTTTTAAAAAAACTTTGAAAAAGCCACCTTTAAATGAAATTTTGGTAATTTTCAAAGTAAAAAATTGTTTCATTTAGAAAACGTTGAAGTGAAATATTCTGACTTCAAGTATTTTTCTTTTTTCGAGTTTTTTGACAATTTTTTTCCCCTGATTTTAACCTGAATTCACAAATTCACAGGAACCTGTATGTTTGGCCAATGAGCTACATTTTGGGAATTAAAATGTTCAGCTTTACTAACTAATGCCCACGGCAGTCAGTGGCCAAGTCCTTTGAGTGTTGGATCAAGCCTTTACAAAATAAATGCAGGTGTGTATTGTGTTCATTTTTTTATTCCTTTACTTACTGAATTCTGGTGGTGTGTTCAGCTCTGTGTTCAGCTGAATGGAGGAAATGACAAGGGTAAGATCACTCTCACTGTCAGCTTAGGAAGTTAAATCCAAAATGTAGCTCCTCAACAATCCTGTTTAGTTGCCCCATACCCTGGAGGTGCCTAAATTCTCTAGGTATCTAAATGAATGAAAACAGTTTGTATTCTGGTATTTTTATCCTTTGAAACCAATGCAATGATGCATGGAATTAAGGTATTCAGCAGAGGCGTAGTGATGTGGCTGGGAGTCTGGGTCAGCTGCCACACACAGAGCAACAGTGACTACTGTTGCTGCCATTGCCGCTGCTAATGTGATTGTATAGCTGCAGCAGTAGCCATATTTTTCTGTTGCCCCTGCCCTAAGTTGTCATCTGAGGTGACTGCCCCCGTTGTCTCATCCTAGTTACGTTGCTTTTATTCGGTATGAATGTGGGTAATAGAATCAACATCTTTTGAGTTCATACATCAGAAAATCCTCCCTTTGCTTAGCTTTGTCCTCACTTTGCAATTACAGGGAAATAGAGTACTTCAGACAGTGGATTTATATTGCTGTAACTCATATACATAGCTCCCAAAATAAAGTACGTAATTAGCTGGCATTGATGCATTTAATTACTGTTTTAGTATTTTATTTTCATGTGAACATTGTCAGATATCTCTAAAGCATACTTTGTTCACCTCCCCACTATTCTGAATGGAAATCCAAGTAATATTATCTAGGATATAAACGACTATTCAGGGGTGTCACTTGATTTCTAGTGTTTTTATTATGTTTAATAGTAATAACGTTTGCCTGCTCTATGTAGTTCTGCAGTTCTTGCTGATTATTTAACTTCAATTCTTTAAGGTAACTGCAGGAAATAGTAACTTTTTTGTTTTGACCCAAACATAATTCATTCAGAGTCCTGGAAAATGTTAAAATGGAGTTAACAGAATTATGTAGGACATGCTAGAATAAGAAAACTTCTCTCCATGAATCCCAGTAAAGACTTGCAAGATAACAACTGCAAACATGTTTTAGAGATTTTGAGATTATAGTTTGTCATATAGCTGAAGATTCTTCAGCTGCTATGCCTATTTGTGAACAATTATAATGAAAATAGTGTGCAAACATGTGAAAAATAATATAAACAATTCCTGAAAAACACATGGGACAATTTGGGTAAAGCTGTTTCATTTCAAGAAGATGTAAATTCTATCTCTATTTCTTCACTAGCCTGAAACCCTTGCACCTCAGAAGGAGTTCAGGAGGAGTTCATCCCTGGAGACATGGTTAATAGTAGTAACATTACCTCCCACAGATCTCATTGCATAAGAGACTTGATAGAACTATGGGTGACAAACAGCTTGAAGAAAAAAGGAACATATGTTGGGGAGTGCAGTGGAAGTTTCTCTTCTTGAAAGGAAGTTCTGCCTCCAGTTGGTCAACCAACCAACTCCCTCTTGAAACAGAGCTGTGGCTTTCAAAGTGGGCAAGAATTCTTTTATGCAACTGTTAGAGAATCATTGCTTTGATAAGTGAGAAGAATCAGTCATCTGCAGATGACTGGTAAAACAAAAATCTCAGGGAGAGGATACAGGAAGCTGAGATGGGAGAGAGACTTAGCCCAGCCTGGAGAGCAGACGCTGGGATTACTGTAGTCTTTCTTGACCCAATCAAAGATGAGAGTTGGGGGAGAATAGAGGATGGTGGATAGGTTCCCCAGGAATTTTGTTGGTGGTTAAAACCAACAAAATATGGTTCTACTAAAGGATGTCCCCAGGTCCCTTTTGCAGGATTACGTAAATCAGATATAGAGTCTAGAGAAAGTGATGCTCAAAATATGATCGAGATGAAGTTGGGGAAAGGGGTTGAGTTTAAAGGCAGCAGAATATACAAACTTTTCTTGGAGTTAGACCAAGTCATGTGGCTGGAATGTGATTCCCTTCTGGTTGGTGGTACACTTGGGTTAACAGTGCCAAACTATGTTCTCCAACAGCAGAGACCATGTTTTGCATATAATGAAGTATAGTAGTTTTGCTTCCACTGCAAAAATATAAGCATTCTTGTAGGAGATATGGGAACCAACATGATGCCCTTAAGTGTTACAGGGGCCAGGGAAAATCCCAACATCAGCAAAGGCGAGATGGTCATCCAGAATCCAGTACTTCAGAAGGGCCAATGAGGGAATGTGGCAATTCTGGCTAATGCCCCTTCTTCAGTTTTTAAAAACTTTATTTATTAAGAAATCCAATGTATCAAGTAACAAATTTAACATTTAAATATACATCCAGTCCCATAATGACAGTTAATTTTCACTTCCATCAACAATGCTTCCTTAACCCAGGTCAGTGTCCACAGGCTTGTATTTTTTTCTTTTTTACCTTTCAGGGTATATAAAAGTGTTACATTTAGATGAGCCTAACCAAAGTTAGGTTGATCTACATACCCAGTTGTGCAGGTGTATGCAGGGCTTAAATTGCCAAAAAATATGATGCACCATAACGCCACCCTGCATTACTTCCCTCAGGCTGCCTGCATCACTCCTGGCAACAGCAAACTGCATCACTCTGGGTTTAATTTTAGGTGGCTTAAAACAGCCTAAACTTAAACCAGGTATAGCAAATGCTTGTTCATACCTTAAGCCTCTGACAATTTCTTCATGTTTCATTTGAAGTTAAGCTTTGTGTTTCTTCATCTCTTTCTAACAATTTGCCCACTCTTTTTCTTCAGAACTGCATAATACAAAGATCACTATCCTCTACTCATCTCTGCTTTTAAATTTTACATTTATTCCAAATTTATTTTCAAGTGTTAGCTGATAGAACTCAAAATTTCCTTCACTATTCAAAAAAGTTTCTCCAACTTTCAGAAGATTTTTTAAAAGCAAATTCCAAGAACTTCCACCAAATTTTTAAGCAAGTATCTTTTTTCTTCCTTCTCCGCTAAAGAACACTAACTTGATAGAATAACTTTCATTACTAAAATTTCCCATACTTTTAAAAAACTGTCCAGGCATTTGTAACTGTAATTCTTGCAGCCACTAAAAGATGAGTGATCAATTCCTTATGACTCGTATGTCTTTAAGAGTTCTCAGGTAGGTTTAGTTAGAACACTAAGGGGTTATCTGATAGCTGGCATCCTGATATTTCTCTCACCATGTCTCAAACATTTTCCCAGAGCAGTTTGATTCTGGGACACATCCACCACATGTGGTAGAATCCCCCTAACTGACTGCACTTCCTCTTCCTGTACCATAAATATGTTTTAATTTTAAGTCAGTCAGTCAGCATGTGCATAATTGCTAAGCCATGTGATAGTATCCTCAGTGGCCATGGGCTGTTCCTGTAGTCCACCACTGAACTTAGTCAGCGGGCAGTCATCAATAATATGCAACATGGTATGTGTTTTGCTACAGCTACCATCTGGATTGTCATGAAGACCCCAACAGTGGCGGTTGGCTGCACAAAGACCTTGTCCTGTCCAGAACCTATGCAACAAGGCCTACTGACAGCATGGCAGATTGATGCCAGGTGGCCAGACTGTAGGTTGTGTGATAAGGAACTTGTCTGGTGGTAATGCTGACCTCCATTCCTCACACCAGAGGGTCTCTGTCATGTAGTCCCGGTACAACAGTTTGGACCACAGTGGGTGTTGTGATGGTAGACATGCAGCAGGTGGATTTAAGAAATCGTTGTACATTGACAGGCTTGGGTTGGCATAGATCTTCTCCAGTAGCTTGCTAGTTGCAACTTCCCTTCAGATATGAGGGGGAACAATGGTGCTCAGGATTCAGAGCCATGGTAGAGGGGATGGTTGAAGAGTTCCTGAGATGTTGTACATTGTTGAATGTACCTGCACATCAACAGATTTGGTGTGTGATGACTGGTTCCAGACTGGTGCACAGTACTCTGCCACAGAATATGAGATGGCAAGAACTGACATCCTTAGAGCTGAGGCTCTTGAGCCCCATGATGACCCAGCCAGCTTATTAAGGAGGTTGTTGTATGTCTTAACTTTCATTTCTGTCTTTTTCCAGTGTTCATAGTAGCTCAATGTCCAATCTAGCATCATGCCCAGGTAGATGGGGTTTTGCTTCATGCCTCAGCCTCTGATCATTCAGGTAGATATTCAGCTCTTGGGCAGCATTGATCTTGTATAGGTGGGAAACACTGGAAATTGTCTTACTGACACTTGGCTGGAGAAAAAGTCCAGGCCTGGAATCTACAGCAGATGTCATTTGTATATATGAATTTCCATGATTGGATTTGTGGCAAGTCTTTGGTGTAGAGATTGTACAAGGTCCGAACAAGCACAGATCCCTGAGTCAGTCCCTTGGTCTATCTTCTCCAAGTTATCTTTGCAACCATGTGCACCCTGAACCATCTGTTGAGAAGGAACAGTTCAATGACGTCAGTCATGCAGGTAGGACTCTTGCTATTTTTGTGAGCAGACTGGTGTGTGTGCCAAACAGTAGTGTACATTGCTGTGAGGTCAAGGAAAACAGTGCCTGTTTTGAGGTTCCTTTGAAAATTCAATGAATGTTGTTTCATAATTTCATAGTTGGTAGTGTCAGAAGGGACCTAAGTAGATCATCAAGTCCAACCCCCTGCCATAGGCAGAAAAGAATGCTGGGGTCAAACGACCCTGGCTAGGTGATTATCCAGCCTGCTATTGAAGACTTCCAGGGTAGGAGCGAGCACCACTTCCCTTGGAAGTTGGTTCCAGATCCTAGCCACCCTGATGTGCGGGCCGGGAGCGGTCCGAGGCTTTCGGGGGCGCTCGGCAGGCTGTGGCCAGCAGCCCTGGCACGTGGGTCGGGGAATTTGGCACGGTGGACTAGAATTAGGCACGGACGCGTAGGGGTTGATTAAAGATTATTTTACTTACACCGTAGATGGTCGTGGTGCAGGCAGGAAAACTTGCTTTAGTTGCAGTTACAAACGAAAAGAAAAATCGCATGAACAAGACCCGTAGAAAACTCGAGCCTCTTGAAATAACCCGGAAAGAGCTCTGGATACACACACACACACACGAAGTTTGCTAGGCTCCGTGGACCGAGCGCACAGGGAAGGGTACATCGAGGGATCAGGCGGCAACGGGGAGAGGCTAGAGGTTGATCAGGCCCCTATATCCTCCTTAAGGCATGCTAGGTTTGTTAAGCTCCACTGAACGCTTAGAGTTCTTCATGAGATGGATGTGAAGTTCTCCTCCTCCTTCAACTTGGGCGGAAACCGCTCAAGCCTCTTATACGGCTAGCAACCCAATCGCTAGCTGCCACGTGGGAATAATTTAGAAATAGCCAATAGTGGGGAACAAATTTGCATGCAAATGGCGGGAACTCCTTTGCACCAGGGTTTTCTCTTTGCAACTGAGAATTGCACCGTGCAAAGAAAGCTCCTCGTGGCGGGAAATAATTCTGCAGTGCCGAAGCACACACAAAATCATACCCTTTGGGTCAGGACACCTGACTGTGAAGTAGTGCCTACTAATATCTAGCCTGAATCTACTGTCAGTCAACTTATGGCCATTATTCCTTGTTACTCCTGGTAGGGCTTGGGGGAACAGGGACTCTTCCACAGCCTGCTGGTCTCCCTTGGCCAGTTTGTACATGGCCGCCAGATTCCCCTTTATCCCTCTCTTGTGAAGGCTGAACAGGTTCAGGTCCCGTAGCCTCCACTTGTAAGGCCTGCTTTGCTGCCCTCTGATCATGCGAGTGGCCCTCCTCTGGACCCTCTTGATGCTGTCCACATCCCTCCTGAAGTGTGGCGCCCAGAATTGGACACAGTACTCCAACTGTGGCCTGACCAGTGTCACATAGAGGGGGAGGATCACCTCCTTGGACCTGCTCGTGATGCATCTGTGGATTCATGACAAGGTGCGGTTAACCTTCCTGACTGTATCCTCACATTGGCGGCCCATGTTCATTTTGGAATCAATAATGACTCCAAGATCCTTTTCTGTCTCTGTGCTGATGAGAAGGGAGTTCCCCAGCCTGTAGGTATGCTGCTGGTTCTTCCTTCCCAGGTGCAGTACCTTGCATTTGTCAGTATTGAAACCCATCCGGTTCTTATCCGTCCACCCCTGTAACTTGTCCAGATCTAGTTGTAGCCTGTCCCTCTCCTCCAGCGTGCCCACTTCTCCCCACATCTTAGTGTCATCCGTGAATTTGAACAAGTTGCTTTTCACTCCCCTCATCCAAGTCACTGATGAAGATGTTAAACAGTGCAGGCCCAAGGACCAGGCCCTGGGGGACCCCACTGCCCACATCCCTCCAGGTCAAAAAAGACCCATCCACCACCACTCTTTGGATGTGGCCCTCCAGCCAATATGTGACCTATCTGACTGTATGCATTGATGCCACAGTCGCCTAATTTCTTAATGAGAATGGGGTGAGAGACAGTGTTGAAGGCCTTCCTAAAGTCCAGAAAGACTACATCTGCCGCAACACCTGCATCCAAGGATTTTGTGACCTGGTTTTAGAAGGCCACCAGGTTGGTCTGACAGGATCTGTCTCAAATGAACCCATGTTGGTTGCCCCTAAGCATGATCCCCACCTGCTGGTCCCTCACAGATATGCTCTTGGATAGTTTTCTCAAAAAGCTTCCCTAGGACCGAGGTAAGACTAACGGGCCTATAGTTTCCTGGGTCCTCCTTCCTCCCTTTTTGAAAATAGGGACCACATTGGCCCTTTTCCAGTCTTCTAGCACCTTGCCGGATCACCATGAGTGCTCGTAAAACTGTGCCAGAGGTCCTGCAATGACCTCTGTTAATTCCCTCAGCACTCTGAGGTGGAGATCATCAGGACCTGCTGATCTGAACACGTCTAATCCCACCAGAAGTTCCATGGCTAGGTTGTCACTGACCCCGGGCCTGGCAGTGCCTCCCCTGGGTCCATCGGGGATCCCGGTGAGGGGGGATGCCCCAGTCCCTGCTTAAAAAAATGGAGGCAAAGACATTGTTAAAGAGGTTAGCTTTGTCATCTGGTGTAACCACCAGATTTCCTAGCATGTCCTGCAGAGGCCCTACGTTACCCAGTACCTTCTTTTTACTCCCTATGTATTTAAAAAAGGACATATAGTCCTCCTTGGTTATGGCCTCTCCCTTCCGTTGTACGCCTCCTTTTTAGCTTTGAGATGTTCCTGAATACTTTTGGTGAGCCATGGGGGCTTTTGAACACTCTTTCCCCCTTTGATCCACGTTGGGATTGTTGCTTGGAGGGTCATTTCCTTAAGGAACGACCACACTTCTTGGACTCCCAACTCCCCTCCCAGGACTTCAGTGCCCCCCACAACTAGTATCCTTGTTAGTGCAAGTACTTGGTCACACATACTTCGATCCTGTTGGAAACCTGCTTGAGCAATACTCAGGATGTTCTCCACCTTTGAGAGTATGCGCTGTATAATCAGGTACTCGAGGACTTCAAAACAGGCAGACAAAAGCAATATCAGGTGGTTGACACCTGATTTAGATCTTTTCCTGATTTTCTGAGGCCAATAACTTTTGGCATGTGCCATATCTTTAGTAGCTTTCCCTTGCATCTGGCCCTTGTAAAGAATTGAAGCAAACAAGAATGAGCACATGGGCTGAGATGCTTCAGGACCTCAGGGGAGATGTTGTCATAGCCTGGGGTAATACCAGATTTGATGCTGCCTGAAACCTTGTTAAGCTCAGGAACTGTGAAGGGTTCTAGACAGGTTCTGGTCCAGTGCCTCTGGTGGAAAATACTCCATTCCTTTTGGAGGCAGCTTTTCACTCCCTCTTCCAGTGACACTCTTGCTAGGTGAAGTAGGTGGCTGGCTACTTTGTTGGGTGCTATAGGAGGGTAACTGGGTATTGATGGCTGATGAGTCTCTTCAAGGTGATGAAGTAGACTCCAACACTTCCAGCTGGAATGGGTGAAGTCCAGTTTCTAAGTCATTTCCTCCTATCTAACTTGGTGAGATTCTTCCAGTGATTTGATCAAGTGATCGACCACATCTGGGTCGCCAGGTGACTTGTACTGCTTTAGCAGTGCAGCACACTCTGGGTTGAGGCAGGGAGTATAGATTGGGTGGTGGCCATATGGAATGGCACCCACAGGCTGCTTTATAAATGGTGCTACAGAGATGTCTAATGGCCTCCTCCACCAGAATGTTCCAGGTCGTTATTGTCACAACACTTCATTCCAATGCCTTGATATACTCCTCCCAATTGACCTCATGGAAGTTCCACTATTTCTTCTTACAGCTTTTGATGATCAGGAGCTGGAGTCTAATGTGGACCAGGGATGGCCTGTACTGACTGCGTGGAAATCATCCAAGACCTGTCAAGATGCTGGCTATGGATAACCATGTACTGAATTGATTCAGCCCAAGTCAGGAATGTAGTCATGGTTCCATCTGGATGAGTGGAATGTGTGGTGCTGCTTGGGGTCATGAATGAGAACAACATTATTTTGTGAGGCCCAATTTGCAAGTTGTTCACCATTGGCATCTATGTCTGTAGACCCAGTCCATGTAGTGACTATTAAAGTCTTCAATGTAGATAGCTGGATGGGGCAGAGTTGGTAGGACTTGTTGGTCCCAGTTGACTTTAGGAGGCTTGTAAACATTTGCAACAACCTGGATGGCATCACAGAGGTCAGTGAATGTCACCTGGACTGCGTCTGTTATGTCAGACTGGACATATGTAGTTTGGCCATACTTCAGATGTGGGGCGTAAAACAGCAAATCAAATCCTCCAATGATGTAGTGTCTAGTTTCAGCAGATGGGATGTGCATCTCCTGTAGAAATAATTTTAAGTGACATGAGATTTTAAAAATAATCTTATTTTACTATTCTTAGATTCATAGATTCATAGATGTTAGGGTTGGAAGGGACCTCAACAGATCATCAAGTCCAACCCCCTGCATAGGCAGGAAAGTGTGCTGGGTTCAGATGACCCCAGCCAGATGCCTATGTAACCTCCTCTTGAAGACCCTCAGGGTAGGGGAGAGCACCACCTCCCTTGGGAGCCCATTCCAGATTTTGGCCACTGAAGAACATTAGGAAGTTCTTCCTAATGTCCAGTCTAAATCTGCTCTCTGCTAGCTTATGGCCATTATTTCTTGTAACCCCCAGGGGTACCTTGGTGAGTAGAGCCTGACTAATTCCCTTCTGTGCCCCCATGATCAATTTATAGGCAGCCACAAGGTCACCTCTCAACCTTCTCTTGCGGAGGCTGAAGAGGTCCAGGTGCCCTAGTCTCTCCTCATAGGGCTTGGCCTGCAAGCCCTTAACGAGTGGCCCTTCCCTGGACCCTCTCCAGGTTATCCACATCCCTCTTAAAGTGTGGTGCCCAAAACTGGATGCAGTATTCCAAATGCAGTCTGACCAGTGCCCGATAGAGGGGAAGTATCACCTCCTTGGTTCTGTTTGTCATACATCTGCTGATGCACAATAAAGTGCAGTTACCTTTGCTGATGACTTTGTCACACTGATGACTCATGTTCATCTTGGAGTCCACTAGGACTCCGAGATCCCTTTCTGCTTCCATGCTGCCGAGCAGGTTATTTCCTAGGCAGTAGGTGTGCTGGACATTTTTCCTCCCTAGGTGCAGCACTTTGCATTTCTCCTTGTTAAATCGCTTTCTATTGTTTTCTGCCCATTTGTCCAACCTGTCCACGTCTGCCTGTAGTTGTTCCCTGCCCTCCGGTGTGTCCACTTCTCCCCACAGTTTTGTATCATCCACAAACTTGGACAGAGTACACTTCAATCCCTCGTCCAAGTGACTGATGAAGACATTGAAGAGTATCGGTCCAAGGACTGAGCCCTGTGGGCCCCCACTGCCCACGTCCTTCCAGGTCGATAGTAACCCGTCCACCACCACTCTCTGGGTACGACCCTTTAGCCAATATGCCACCTACCAGACTGTGTAATCATCCAAGTCACAGCCTCTTAATTTGTTCACCAGTATGCGATGGGATACCGTATTGAAGGCCTTTCTGAAGTCTAAGTAAATGACATCTACCCCTACTCCTGCGTCCAGGTGTTTTGTAACCTGGTCATAAAAACAGACTAGATTAGTCAGGCATGATCTGCCTGCTATGAAGCCGTGCTGGTTTCTCCTCAGCATAATTTTTTCTGCTGGGCTCACTCTCACATATGTGAGCCTTAATAATCTTTTCAAAGACTTTACCAAGGATGGAGGTGAAACTGACTGGCCTGTAGTTGCTTGGATCCTCCTTCCTCCCCTTCTTGAAAATAGGGACCACATTGGCCCTTTTCCAGTCCTCCGGGACCTGGCCCGTGCGCCACGAGTGCTCAAATATTCTTGCCAGTGGCTGTGCAATGACATCAGCCAGTGCCTTCAGTACCCTTGGATGGAGCTCATCCGGGCCTGCTGACTTAAATGCATCCAGTCCTTCCAAGTGACTTTGCACTATCTCAGGGTAAATGCTTGGTGGTCTGGCACCCTGCTGTTGTCTCTCTACGATCCCATTGTGAGACTTGTCTTGCCCCTTGTTTAGGAACACTGAGGCAAAGAACTCATTGAGGAGTTCAGCCTTGTCCCCCCTGTCTGTCACCGATTGCTTTTGCCCATTCAGTAGTGGTCCTATACCATCCTGGGCCTTCCCTTTACTCCCTATATATCTGAAAAACAATTTTTTGTTATCCTTAACTTGGGATGCCATCCTAAGCTCCATTGTAACTTTGGCCTTTCTAACTGCCTCCCTACAACTGCGAGCTGATGAGACATACTCCTCTTTAGTAATTTCTCCCTGTTTCCACTGCTTATATGCCCCCCCTTTTTGCCCTTAGGCTGCTCTGGATTTCTCTGGTTAGCCAAGGAAGCCTCTTGGCCCCTTTCCCCCTTTTCTGCCACAGATATTGTGCAGATAGAGGTGTGAGGACTGTTGTTCCAGATGATCTTTCATTCTTCATCACTAATTCCTGATTCAATGTCAATAGCCCACTTTGTCATAACAATATTTTATTCTATATGGCTATTCAAAATTGATTTAGATAAAATAGACAAGAAGCCTGCATGTTTCATGTATGTAACCAATATTTCCAATATTTTCTTGAATTTGGTCAGATTTCTACTGAAGTTTACCTTTGCAAACAGGTTGAAAAGTGCCTGAAGTACAGAGACTGGAAATTTGTAATATCACCTGTGGTATGTTATATTTCTTCCCATGTGGTATGTTGTATTTCTTTATGATTTTAATATTACCTGTGGTAAGTTGTATTTCTTCAAAAGAGCTAAATATATTTTCTTTGAATAACTGTCCAAAATTTATTAAAGCAATATGTTTGCAGATATTAAAGCTTCCTAATAAATTATTCAAGATTATTATGTATAAGTACTAAAGGTGATCAGTATGAGCTAAATCCCTGATATGTGTTATCCTAGGTTTTCCATGTCATTCTCATAAAGGCATGCACCATTTAATTTGTTATCCTAGCAGAAATTATGGAATAGATATTTTCAGAAGGCTTTACGGCTCCATATGAAAGCATGAAGTGGCATGTATGGGCTAAACTCTTGGAATCTGTTAAAAGATATGAACCTGTAATTAAAAAAAATAATAATAATCTGATGGAACTGAAGCTAAAAGAGGAGCTGGATTATTTTTGGGTCTGGTAGTTCCTGATCTCAGGATATTATCCTGGGTTTAGTACCTGAAAATTTTAATACAGAGGTTTATCTACCACTTTTATTGTTGCTTGGTTTTTTGCATAGCCTTCATAACATTTAATAGAAAGTTGGAATGGGAGATATTGTAAGACTGCAATACATGATACTTTATTTCAGTTGCATCAACCATACAGCCTGTGGGCCTGATCCAGCCTGTGGAGCCCTGTGATCCAGCCCATGGATCTAGGACCTACCCCACATGCTACATGCCAGTCTGGCCTACAAGCTGGACCCCAGGAGCTGCACATGGCATAGAAGTTGGTCTGGGGCACGTGCTGCATGCAGCACACTAGACTAGCCCTGCCCACTAGGTCTGGGACTCACTTGGACTGAGCCATGTCACAGCCAGTGTTCAGGGCTGGTCTGGCAGGAGGGTGTTGTATGCAGCATGCAGCTTATCCCTTCCCCCTGTGCTCTGTTCAGCACACACAGCCAGTCCAGCCCTATATGTTGCATGCAGCCTGCACTGGCCCTGCATCCAGTCATTCTGCATGGGGCAGGCACAGGGCATGCACTGCATGTGGTGTCCTGCTAGGATGGCCCTACAACTGGCTTCTGGCACAGCTTGATCCAGCTCACAAACTGGCCTGGAGACCCTCATCGGGCTCATAGTATGAGGTGAATCTGACACCCCTACTTTTTCTGAATGACTTCTTCATGGGAAAATAAAGCTTGAGTGCATTTCAGTGGACAGCAGAACACATAGGGTGCATATCCACATTCTAGGGGGGTGAGGGGGCGTGTGTTTGCTGTGGCACAAAAAGCAGTGGCACATATATGTGCCACTGCTTTGTGCCCTACGTAACAACCCTGCATGTAAGCTCTGCCATGTGGCAAATTGTCTTGGGTGGGGTAGGGGAGGCTGAAGCCAACACCTGTGCTGGCTCCAATGGCCTTATCTGTGGTCCTGGGAGCCACCTGGGACAGCAGTGGTGCTGATCCTGCTGCACAGAGCCTAGCTGGCAGCCAGAGCCTTGCTCTGGATGGCCACGTTGTTTCTGGACACTGCCTTGTGTGCAGTGCCACTTTTGGCATTTTTTTTTTTTTTTTTTTATACCACGGCATCCCAGTATCAAATTTTGGTACCTCACTGCAAATTTGCAGCATGACGCACAGTTGCATGTTTGCTGTGTGCAGTTTGCAGTGCCACAAACTGCACATGCATGCTTGTCTGGATGTGCCCCTAGGGTCCATTTTGTTATATTAAAAACAGAGTGTCAGTGGATTTGGATGTTACCCAGGGTGTGTCACAGCTCCTTCAGGAAAGTAAGACAGTTTGAGGATAAACAAAACTGGCAAGAGAGTTAAACAACGGGTTGATCAAACTTTGTGTATTTTGTTGTGGCACTAGGCAGGACTTTTAAGGCCTATCTGCAGTGGCCAAACCTCTTAAAAATAATAATTTCCCAAGGTAACCAAACAATTGAGTGAATATTTGAAAGTGAACGTAAGCATTCTTGAATAGTTAGGGGGATACAATTTGACGTACAATGTGATACTTCTGTTGGAATAGATTTGAGGACATATTAGCAGAATGACTGGTGCTCCCAACTGTACTCTTAAGAATGAATAGCTCAGAGTATCACAAAGTACATTATTTTTTCTTGAATTTTTTACTGATACAGGTAGAAGTCATTATCTTTAGAGAAACCAATAGGTGCAATTTCAGTGTCATACAAGGTTGTTGCTCCCAAAGTGAAGTGATAGTTGGCTAAATCAGTGTCACTAATGAGGTCAGTGAGGATATTTGTATTAAACTGTCTTTTGCATAATATTATTTTCTCTGCAGAGCACATTCCATGCTTTCATAATGGCATTGCCAATGCTCTGCCTCCATCTCAGGACAACAGTTCAACAGCTCCTCCAAATTGTTGAACTTGGCTCCTGTCAACTGTAGGACTTGCTGAAAATGCATGTCTCCTGAGGATTTTCATGTCTAACAGAGTCAACCTTAGTGAGCTCACAGAAATTACAGCTTGAGAAGGGCTGATATATTTAGTCTATTCCCAAACATTAGGTGATGCGAAACAGTGCCATTAGCATAGCATGCTATTGATTAGCTTTATGTGCCATATTGAATCACCTAACAGGTGTATCCTTTTGAAATTTATGGCAAGATGTCCTTATCCTGTGGATGACTTACAGTAAAAAAAGCTTCTACAGGGACACATAAATAGTGATAGACTCAGAGAGCAGGACAGATATGCTGTAACTACTGTGGTTCTTTTCCTGGAAAGAAAAAAAAAAAAAAATTATTGCCAGATAAAGTTCTTTGGGTGAATCTGATATCTTTTATTAGACCAACTTAAATAGTTGGAAATTTTTTTCTTAGCAGGCTTTTGGGTTTAAAAACCCTTCATCAGGCTGAGGAAGCATCTGCAGTTGGCGTGTGCTCTTCCTGGATGGAATGAATAGTAGAGAAGCCAGAGGCTAGTCTGCATGCAAGAAAGGCAGTCAGTGAGGATGTAAATTGAGGAGACAGGCTGGGGGGGAGGGGGATAGAAGGGGGATGAATGTAGCAGGTAAATAGGGGAGAGGTATACCTGGGGAGTCAGATGTCAGGCAGGTTATAATGTGTCATAAATCCAATGTTTATATTTAGTCCATGATTTTTTGTATTCAGGAGGTTGATGAAGTGAAGTTTATAGGCTCATGTATGAAAAGTGTTTTGTAAATTCCCTTTGAGGATTAGAACTGAGAGATTGGAGAGCGAGTGGTTTTCTTGTAAGAAATGTGCCCCCACAGGTAATTGGGTGTTCAGTCTTTAATAGATTTTGAGTGTGCATTCATCCTGGTGCACAGTTGTTGTTTGATCTCTCCGATGTATTTTCCATCAGGACGTTTGATGCATTGGTGGAGATGTGTTGGCAGGTTTTGCATTTCTTGTTATGGCATGGTCTGGATCCTTTTGGTGTGTTCTGGGCTGTAGGAAGTTTGCTTCTGGTGATGAGGCTAGTGAGGTTCAGTGCTTGTTTGAAGGCTAGGGTGGGTGGTTCTGGGAAGATCTCAGTAAGAATAGGGTCTCCTTCTAGCATGGGTTGCAACTGTTTGAGGGTTTTCTATATGCGTTCAAGGGAGGGGTGTTATGTTATAACCAGCAGTGTGCTATTCCTGGGGTTTTTTCTTTTGTACTGAAGCAATTCTTCATGTGGTATCTGGGTGGCTCTTTCAAACACGCGATCTAGCTTTCTGGAGGAGTGTCCTTGTTGAGTGAAAGCCTTTTTAAGATTAGTAAAGTGGAATCTCAAGTGTTCTCCTCAGTGCAAATTCGGTGATATCTGAGCATTGGTGATGAGTAGGGCATGCACGCAGGTGCACATGCACCCCTTGAGATTGGTCGTGTCCCCCCTGAGAGAAGCACTGCTGGCACTTCCGCCAGCAGTAGCGATTGGCTTTCACAGTTCCCATGTATCTGATGGTTGCCCATGTATCTGATGGTTATTCAGTTTTTATAGCAACATTTATCATTGCTGTTTTTGGTGCATTACAGCTCAGTTGCATCAAGCATACAGCCTGTGGGCCTGATTCAGCCTGTGGAGCTGTATGATCTGGTCTGTGGATTTCAGACCAACCCCACATACCCACATATTATATTAGAATTAAAATTTCAGGGTGATGCCATCTGTAGTAACTGGTTTGGCAGGAGAGGCATGCTGTGGGGTCATCTTGTGGCAGTGCTGCACTCATTGGTCAGTAGAGTATAGTTGCCTAAATGTCCTAATTATTCACATAGATGAAAAAGATGTGTGCATTTGCACTGGATTCTATTAGAAAGCTAACGTTAGGATGGATATTGATGTATTATTTGGTCATGGTTCAACATAAAATAGTCTTGGTCAGAAATGCTTGTGAAATGAGTTTGTCAGGGAGCCACTGAGTTATTCCAAGTGTATCAATTACAGAAGAATGTGAACCAGGAAGATACCACAGTGTAGAGACGAATACTATTATGGGACTTTCAATACAATTGATCTGAGTTTTTAAGAGATGATGAGATGAACCTGTCAGATATAGATGTTAACATCTAGCTTCAGGATACTGGTGCTTCTGTATCACGCAAGAATTGGGTATAAGCCAGTGTGGGTGAAGCGTGCAAGCCAATTAACTGTTGGTGCCTTTAAGGGTCTCTCATCAATATAGAAAGAAGATCAAAGTATCATCTTCCAGAGAGAGGAGACCTGGTGGGTCCTGTGTTATGGAAGAAGGGGAGACTTCAACTCTTTTCAGTCTGTGCTGTGCCCCTGCCTCTCCTATAGATGAGAGGTTTCAAAAGATCAAGGTTCATCCTATAGGGCAGGCTAACAAGAGTCTAGCCCAAGATATGGGTTATGTGATGGGAGCCTACGACACCCTTAAATGTGTGATATGTTAAGTTAATAAAGTTGCAGCTTGTCACAGTCTCTGAAATTCAGCCCTGTGTCAGTTTTCAGTCACCTCTGTGTCCAGGTCAGTGCTATTTATCAGGGTTCCCACCTGGGAGAGTTGAAGTTTATATTGTTAAAGTTTCATAGAATTTCCTGTCAGTTTCATGCCCCCTTTCATGACAGTGGTCCTTTTTGACTCCATTGGCACAAACAGGTTGCCTTTTGCCATTTCATCTCCCTCTCCCTCCTACCCCCCCCTTATTCCTTAAGTTGACTTTCCACTAGGAATTCCCTAAGTAGAATACTCTGCTTGGTTTACAATCCATAAATTAGAGCCACCTTTCCTCTAATGATTTATTACTTACTTGCTTTTCAGTATGACATCAATAAAGCAGAACAATTGCTAAGTGGTCTCTATACATTTTAATATGAAACCCAGATGCAGGTTTCTGCTGCTACTGCCTTATACTGTATGTACTGCATTATTGGTGCTTTGTAGTGTAGCTTGCTGCTGTCTGGTGAGTATAATTTAAATGGAAGCCTGTCATTCATTTGTGTGTGTCAGGGTCTGTGTGTGCATGTGTGTGTTCTGCATGTCAGTTTTGTTTTTCTTTTTAGAGCTTCTATACCAGATGCAGAATATAGACGTATGAGTGAAGTGTAGTTGTAATAATAAGTAATAAGGAGCTGTTTGCATTAGTGTTCAGAGTGTTTTACAGACCTGTGAACAAGATAACTTAATTGATACAAATAGGTGATCAAAAACTTTGCCAAAACTATTCTTTAAACAACTCTGGGTTGTTACATCTTGCTGTCTCTCTAATTACAGCAGTTGGCTGCTGTAAGGAGATAAACAAGGGCAGTTCTCCCAACTCTCATGATTACTTTTATTGTTGGAATGGACACCAAGGTAGGTAGCAGTAAAAACCTTAACACTGACATTCAAAGAGGAGACTTGTTTTGAAGTGTCAGAACAGGTGTCCTGTAGTGTTCTTAAAATTGTTTTTTCCAGTACATGGTCATATGCATTCTAATATAATATACCAGTCTTTTTCCTTGAAAGGTTAATGGTGGTAACATTACAGAGTCATGTTTCCTGTTGGATATATTTGTCAGATATTTGCAATGCCAGTTTCCCCATATGTCACTTGTTAGAATAAAGAATTACTCTCAAGGGTGTCTGATGCATGGTAGTCTCCAAGCCAAGTGCCATTTATTTACATTTCTCTAGTGAGCTGAAGTTGTCAAATATGGTAACTTGTAATGAACCTTGTATGGCAATTGTGTAATGTGGATATTGTATATCATTTCAGTTCTCACCACAAACTGACCTTTAAGTGGAGTGTATGATGTGAAAGGCCAAAAATCCTTTCACTCTTATTTGTAAGTAATGATACAGCAATTTGGGTTGGTCTCTGAGAAATTCATTATTCTGAAATATGCTATGATGAAAAGAAGTACAGTATTTTATAGTTTTGAATACAGACTTAATTTGAAGTCAGATTCTGTCTTTAGATACTGTATTTCCTTGAATCTAAGATGACACCAATTGTAAGATGATCCCCCCAATACTTGAATTTGGTATCTGGAAAACTTATAAACTTGTTATAAATTTCCAGGTAGAGAATCTAATTATTGGAGATTTGCCTTGAATTTGTCCCCCTTCCACTGCTGCAGTGAGGAAAATAAATCTAGGGGGTCAAGTAACTCTCTTCCCATCCTTCCAGTGCCTTCCCCCTTGTTGTTAGACCCTGCTCTCTCTAAGCACATGGAAGTGAGGGAAAAACTTGAAAACACTGACCTTGACATTAAACATATAGGCAAATTACACCTGGTACCCATAGACTTAGTTCACCTAGAATTGATGCATTTCACCTTTTTTTGAAAATTGCTGAAGTTTTAGCTCAGGCACTCCATAACCACTTTTAAGCAGCACTTTTGTACCTACTTATATATAGTACAAACTGTGCATCACCCTAGGCCAAAGCCAAAAAGCTCATGATTCACCATATAACTCATTGAACTGCATCCCAGCAGAGTCAACAGCATCTCAAGCTATGGTGACCTCACAACTCAGCACTCCTCAGTTACTTGACCCCCTTTCATGGGAAGAGTACATGGCCAAATCTGACTGGTCACACAGCTTCCTCACTTGAGTTGATGAACTCTACCTAACTCAAGTGGTTTACAGGCCAGTGAGGGGAGAGGCACTGCTGAATCTGGTTCTGACCAAAGGGGATGATCTGGTGAGCGATCTGAGGATCAAGGGGAAGCTTGGTGACAGCGACCATGATCACTTTTTTCTGTCCAATGCAGGGTGGGCAAATCTCTCAGTAAAACAGAAATCCTCAACTTTGGGAAGGCTGACTCTCACAAACTCAGGAGACTGGTCAGTCAGGCACTAAGAAAGCATGGCCCCTTAGAAAGGGGAGTTCACAAGGAATTGTTGTTCCTTAAGAATATAATCCTTGAAGCACAAGGAAAGTCCATTCTGTCCCTCAGGAAATGCAGTCAGTGTGCTGGGAAATCCCCTTGGCTCAATAGGGAACTTTTGGACCTCCTGAAACTAAAAAAAAGGAGCCTACATCAGATGGAAAATGGGAATCATCACCAAAGAGGACTGCACAACACTAGCCCACACCTGTAAAGAGTGGACCAGAAAAGCCAAGGCAGAAATTGAACTCAGGCTAGCCACAGGAATCAAGGATAACAAATTCCTTCTTGAGATATATGGGAAGTTGGAGAAAGAACAAAGGCAAAATTGGACCCCTGCAAAATCAAATGAGGCAATTGGTGTCTGATGCTCAGGAAAAAGCCAATCTCCTAAAGGATTACTTTGTGTCTTCCACCTGCCGAAGGGGGTCACTTTGTCAGACAGGACACAAAGCATCCAGGGGGCAGGAGATGGGCCCACAATTGACATAGATCAAGCGAGAGAACACTTCGAGAGGCTCAGCATCCATAAGTCCGCAGGCCCAGACAGGATGTACCCAAGAGTCCTGATGGAGCATACCCTATGGCAAAGATATTTGAGAATTCATGGTGTTTGGGAGAGGTACTGGAAGACTGGAAAAGACATGGTCCCAATCTTCAAGAAAAGAAGGAAGGAAGATCCAGGAAATTATAGGCCAATCAGTCTGACATCTATCTCTGGAAAGATCCTGGAGAAAATCATCTGTGATGGAGCAGCTTTAGTGCTCTGTCAGTTTAAGGGCTGGAGCAGACAGCTACCAGGTGGGTGATGAGGACAGCCATTTTAGAGCCCAGCTGTCATGGCTAGGGGGGCAGTTTGTGATCAGCAGCCCTGGGAGAAACATCGCCTAGTGGGGCTCCTGCTCCAGGAACAGCTGGGAGGTAAGGGTGAGGCTATGGGGAAGGAGGAGGCCTTGTGGTCCAGGGCATGACTGAAAACTGCACCTGGTAAGGTAGGGAGGCCCAGTGGGACTGCCTGTGGTGGGGAAGTGCCACTTAAATTCTGGGACTGAGAATCTCCCCAGTGAAAGGTGGGTAGGGGTGCTTTAACCCCTGTCCCCACCTTATAGCTGAGTTAACCAGAGTGGTGGGCCAGGCACACAGAGTGGGGCACCTGAGCCTATGGGGGTGCTTGACCCTGTGCCCTTGGGAGTGGGCAGAGTGGTAGAACAGGCAAGTCAAATAGAGTGACACCTGAGCCTATGGGAGTGTTTGACCCTATGCCTGAATGAGAGGGCGAAGAAGTGTGGCCCTGGGAGAGGGTGGAATTGGGAGGCCCTGGGAGAGGGAAATGTTGAGAGGCCTGGAGAGAGGGTAGAGAATAGGGCCCCAGAGTGGTAGGGGCAGAGTAGTTGCCCAGTGAGGGGCGTCGGGCAAAGTCAGCCCACAGTTGCGTGAATTGCCCAGTGTTTGTTCAAATGATGGCCATAGAAGAGGCCTGAAAGGCTGCATGCCTGCTGGCCAAGGCGAGAACAGATAAGCCTGATGGCCCTCCAGGATCTCTCAAAGGGAGCAAGGGCAGGGTGTATGTGGCGCAAGGGGGCGGTGTGAGAGAGGCCCAAGACAGGTGGCATGAGAGAGCTCTGGTGAGAGCAGGGGGAGTAAAAGATGCCCTGGTGAGAGGGGTGTGGTATGCATGTGGCCCAGAATGGGGCAGGATGTAAGAGGCCTAACTGTGCTTTGAGTTTGGTCTGGCCTCAAGTCGGAGTAAATACCAAACAGCGTATTATCTGCGAGGCATGGGACATGTAAAAGGTTGGTCGGAGCATGTACATTTGGTCCTCCTCATCAGGGCAGTCGAAGGGCAGCCTCCCACTTATTTAACAACTGGAACAATTTACAACAAGGCATATCATCTCCTTCTATGACCAGGTGATGCATTGCTTGGACAAGAGGGAGAAGGTTGATTTCATATATCTGGATTTCAAGAAAGCCTTCGATTTGGTCTCCCATGATATCCTCATGGTTAGCTGGGAAAATGTAGCCTCAACTGTCCCATGGTCCGATGACTGGTGAACTGGCTCTTGGTTTGGATCCAAAGTGTATTAATTGATGGAAGCAAATCAACATGGCGCAAAGCAACTAGTGGTGTCCCTTAGGGCTCAGTACTCGGACCTGGACTCTTCAATGTCTTCATTAATGATCTGGATTCAGGGGTCAGATTCAATATAGAGAAGTTCAGAGTGCTCCACTTTGGGAGGAAAAACCAGCATCATACTTATAGGCTCAGCAGCGCTATACTACCTAGCACCATGACCAAAAGAGACTTGGGGGGTCCTGATTGACCACAAAATGAACATAAGCCATGATTGTGATGCCATAGCCAGCAAACCAAACCAAACCCTTGCATGCATCCACTGATGCATTACAAGCAACACAAGGGATGTCATCCTCCTGCTTTACTCAGCCTTAGGGAGGCAGCAGCTGGAGTACTGCGTTCAGTTTTGGGGCCCCCAATTCAGAAGGGACATGGATAAGCTCAAGAAAGTCCAAAGGGGAGCTGCCCACATGATCAAAGTTCAAGAAACCAAGCCTTACGAGGAGAGGCTGAGGAACCAGGGACTCTTTAGCCTGGAGAAGAGAAGGCTCAGGGGGGACTTGGTGGCAGCCTATAAGTATCTGGGATCTGGGATAACAGTTGTTAACCAGGGCCCCCCAAGAGATAACAAGGTTTAATGGCCACAAACTTCTGGAAGGCTGATTTAGACTGGACATAAGGAAAAACTCCTTTACAGTCCATGTCCAGGGTCTGGGACAGACTCCCCACAAAGGTGGTGCAAGTACCTACTCTGGACTCTTTCAAAAAGCATTTGGATGCTTATCTTGCTGGGCTCATTTGACCCCAGAAGACTTCCTGCCTAAGGCAATGGGGTTGGACTCAATGATCTCATGAGGTCCCTTCCAGCCCCTAATGTCTATGAATCTATGCAATGGACAATACCATATATCTTATTCAGATGGGTTGCTCTAACCTATTTACTTACCTGGCAGGGGAAATACCCTGATCAAAGGTAATGCAATTAAAATGGTACTGTGCAGTAAAGGGTGCACCCTTGTCTGCTTGCATACAGAATTCCCTGTGAAAGCCTCATAGTTAGCTTCCCACTAGACAGCTTCCAGTGTAGACAACTACACACTGATTTTGGGAGATTCCTCCCTAGCTTGCTCCTGAGACTTTATGGCTGAGGGCATCTCAGCCATAAAGTTGAACTCCAATTAGCTTTGAGTATCAAGGACAATAAAAAGTCCTTTTTCAGATATGTGGGGAGCCGGAGGAAAAGCAGGGGCAACATTGTACCCCTGCTGAACCAGATGGGGCAACTGACAACTGACGCCCAGGAAAAAGCCAACCTATTAAATGGGTACTTTGCGTCAGTCTTTCATCAGTCCCATGGGACGCCTATGCCCGCTACGGGACAGGGAGGTCCGGGTGAGGGAGATCCCTTGCCCTCCATTAATGCTGACCTCATGAAGGAACATCTTGAGAAGCTGGATACCTTCAAGTCAGCCGGCCCTGACAATCTACACCCCAGGGTACTCAAGGAGCTGGCAAGCATCATAGCCCAGCCTCTAGCACGGATCTTTGAAAACTATTGGCGCTCTGGTGTAGTGCCCGAAGACTGGAAGAAGGCCAATGTGGTGCCTATCTTCAAGAAAGGGAGGAAAGTGGATCCGGCTAATTATAGGCCCATCAGCCTGATCTCTATCCCGGGGAAGATCTTAGGAAAGTTTATTAAAGAGGCCATCCTTAATGGACTGGCCGATGCCAACATCTTAAGGGATAGCCAGCACGGGTTTGTCTTGGGTAGGTCTTGCTTGACCAATCTCATTTCCTTCTACGACCAGGTGACCTATCACCTGGACAAGGGAGAAGAGATTGGTGTCATATATCTTGACTTCAAAAAAGCCTTCGATCTGGTATCCCATGATCACCTCTTGGCGAAACTGGCCAATTGTCGCCTTGGGTCCACCACGATCCACTGGCTGGAAAATTGGCTCCGTGGTCGGACCCAGAGGGTAGTAATTGATGGAAGTCACTCATCGTGGTGTCCTGTGACCAGTGGGGTCCCCCAAGGCTCTGTCCTTGGACCCATATTGTTCAATATCTTCATTAATGATATGGACACTGGAGTCAGAAGTGGACTGGCCAAGTTTGCCGATGACACCAAACTTTGGGGCAAAGTATCCACACCAGAAGAGAGGCGGGTGATCCAGGCTGACCTGGACAGGCTCAGCAAGTGGGTGGATGAGAATCTGATGGTGTTTAACACTGATAAATGCAAGGTTCTCCACCTTGGAAAGAAAAACCCGCAGCATCCTTATAGGCTCGGCAGTGCTACGCTGGCTAGTACTATGGAAGAAAGAGACTGGGGGATCATCATTGACCACAAGATGAACATGAGCCTGCAGTGCGATGCTGTGGCTAGTAAAGTGACCAAAACGTTGGCTTGCATCCATAGATGCTTCTCAAGCAAATCCCAGGACATCATTCTCCCCTTGTATTCGGCGTTAGTGAGGCCGCAGCTGGAGTACTGTGTCCAGTTTTGGGCTTCACAATTCAAAAAGGATGTGGAGAAGCTTGAGAGAGTCCAGAGAAGAGCCATGCGCATGATCAGAGGTCAGGGAAGCAGACCCTATGATGACAGGCTGAGAGCCATGGGGCTCTTTAGCCTAGAAAAGTGCAGGCTCAGGGGTGATCTGATGGCCACCTATAAGTTTATCAGGGGTGACCACCAGTATCTGGGGGAACATTTGTTCACCAGAGCACCCCAAGGAATGATGACTAGGTCGAATGGTCATAAACTACTACAAGACCGTTTCAGGCTGGACATAAGGAAGAATTTCTTTACTGTCCGAGCCCCCAAGGTCTGGAACAGCCTGCCACCGGAGGTGGTTCAAGTGCCTACATTGAACACCTTCAAGAGCAAATTGGATGCTTATCTTGCTGGGATCCTATGACCCCAGCTGACTTCCTGCCTTTTGGGCAGGGGGCTGGACTCGATGATCTTCCGAGGTCCCTTCCAGCCCTAATGTCTATGAAATCTGAACCCCAAGCCTCCGGGCTTGGGCCTGTATGTAGGATGCCTGCCAAAAGAGTGGAAGTATCTGAAGCTCCAAGCTGAAAAGTCTGGGGTGGAGGATGCTTGCCAATAGTAGGGCCTCTGTGATCTGGCTAATTTGACCTGGAATATGAAAAATTTTCCTTAAAAAAAAAAAAAAATTCTGGTAGGTTCCCATCTGCATCTCAGCCTTTTGGCTGAGGTCAAGCATTTTTTTGCACCAAGGGGAGCACATCAGTGCTGGCTCTGGCCCTCCTGGGGATGGCTTGGAATTGCAGTACCTTCAGGCCTAGTGCCAGTTCCCTGTGGAGAGAACATCAACCCTTGCCTCCCCCCCTTTTAAAGGGCTAAAGAAAAGGGTTCTTCAGCATGTTTGCCTAATATGGGCCACGTGTTTTATAGTTATGTTCAGTCTTGGCTGCATTTAATCAACTTCATAGTTGGTTTCCATTTACTGAGCACATACTGTTTTTGGCAGCACTTTAATGATAGACAGTGTATTTAACGTGGTTTTCTTTTATGCAATTATAAGTTGAGGGGATTTTTTCTATATGCTGATTGGGTGAAAAAATCTTGTTTTGTATTTGACGAAATAGGATATTTTGGGGAGGAATTAATAATGAGGTCATTTGAATTACTAGACAGTGGGCGTGTCTTCATGTGACACTACATTGCCATACCAATACGCTACAGCAACATAGCTCGTCACTATGGTGATGTAACATCTTCGGGCACAAACCATAAGGCCAATACTACATTGCTGTAGTGATGAGCTACCTCCCTATAGTGCGTTACTATGCTGATGTAGCTGCTAAAAATAATTGTGTGCCACTGGGACAACGCAGTAACAGTTTTTACTGTGCCATCATTTAGTCCTTCCTAAAGCAAGTATTAAATGGTGGTTCAGGTAATAACTGCACCATGGGAGACATGTGTAGATATGTCCAGTAACCAGCAGAAACAACTGGCCCTCTGAATACAGAAGGATCTATGTATGTATCTGAAAGCAGAATTTGCAGGCTAAAGGCCTAAGTAAAAGATACCCAATTGACATCAGAAGGCTTTGGAACAGGAGCCAAAAGACCTTTTGGATTAAAAGAATCACTGCATTGGTCATCTTGAAAGCTTCCCCCCTTTAGAATAATTGAACACTATGGCCGCGTCCAGATGAACGTGCACGTGCCTCTTGCCCCGTCCCAAACCCCTTTGAGTCAGGGAAACAAGCATGTGTGGGAATTAAAACATTTTCCCGGCACTGCAAGTTTGCCATGGAGGTCTGGGGGAAGCAGGGGGTGGGGGTGGGGCTGGGTGGGGCAGCAGCTGATGGGGGATGGAGCCAGGTGGGGCAGCAATTGGGAGGCTGGGGTGGGGCATGTGGGCCTTGCAGGGGGGTGGTAGCCCCTGTGGGGGCCATAGCCCTTGTGTGGGGGCCATTGCCCCTGTGGGAGGGCAGCAAAATATATATTCATGAATTCATGAAACATATATTTAGAGTTCACTTTATTATTATGATAAGAGACATGTTTTAACACTGTAGATATATCAATAAAACATTGTCCAACTGATCGCTGTCTCTCTGTCTCACTCTTTCTCTCTCCTTATAGTGGTCTTTTGTTTTACTTGTGGAAGAACTGGATTTGGGGGTATTTTACAGAGTGACTTTGGTATTTTTTTTATCAGGGATTTTTCAGTTTTCCAATAGGGAACACCAGAATTCCTGCTAGGGAGGTCAGTGGCAGGACCCTGCCTGATCAGAGCAGGCACCTTGGACCCAGCTTGCTGTGGCTGACCTCCTGGCCAAATGGGGCCAGGAGGACATGCTTTGACAGTTCAAAGCAGGCCACCACACCTGGAACATTTTCCAGGAGATAGCTGCCCAGATGGTCAGGCAGGGGGCACACGTGGCAGTAGTGCTGCACAGAGGCCAACCTTGCAACCACAGTCCACCGGCAGCTGGCCCAGAGGGCCAGATGCCACTACTGTCTGTGCAGTCCCCATCTGGGTCTGGCAGGTGCACAGCAGGTCACAGCCAGGCAGCAGCCCCTACTGCCAGACTGCTGCAGTGGGTAAAGGGTGCAGGGAACTCTCAGGGCTGCTTCAGCAGTCTGGCTGGCACAAGGAGTAGTGTCCCCAGGTACCAATTGGCTGGGCCCCAGAAGTTCTTGAGAGCTAGTAGCCCTGAGCTACTTGCCAGGGTGGCTTTTTATACTGCTGGGGACAGCACAGGTGCTGGCCCCAGGCTCTAGCTCCCCCTGGTTGCAGATCCAGGAGGAGCCAGGCAGGGATATTTTGCCCCAGGTGGCACAATTTGTTCTGCAACAAAGTGCATGTCCAAGCACGTGCGCGGAGGCAAAAAGCCCTGGCTCAAATCTGCATCGCTTCTATTTGAGCTGCTGCAAGGGCACATGCTTGCATGAGTGGACGCGCCCTATTAATCTTTTTCATGGAAGCAGTTCTGCTGAAGTCACTTGGCCAAACTGATCATAGTTTTGGAGCTGTAAATCCTAAATAATTCCAGATAATCATGTTACTCTGGATTTACAGCAGTACAGTAGAAAGAAGAATCTAGGTGTTCATGAGAACACCTACTTAAATAAAATGATCAGGATTTTGATATTTTCTGCTAATTCTGAGAATCTAGCAGAGACAAAAGAACATCCAATGAGGATGTGTTGCAGCAATGTAGCTGAAACTGCTTCCAGCCCTGTTTATAATTAAAAACATTTTGGTGCAGAAATATTTCCTGATTTAGGAGCTTGTATTTCCAGTTGTGATTAACAAAATGTTTTTACTCTGCACTTGTAATTAGACTTGCACAAACTTCCTGGGTTTTCAGTTACTGGGGGCTCAAAGACCTTTTGTTTTGATCTGCATGTGCCCCTGCACCCAATAGCTTGCAACTCTTGAAAATTCAGTTATTTAGGCACCTCATATGGAATTGGGAATCTGATTTGCAATACTCAGTTTGTAGTCTCACAGCCTGGCAACAGGTAGCAGAGCAAGAGGAGAAGTACAGGAAATCACATGTTATTTGGCTAGTACAGGAGATTGTTTGGTTTAAAAGTAAAAGAAAGATCACAGGAGGATAATATAAAGGATCAGGACTGAGAGCAAGACAGACCCTTTTTTTTATAATGTTTTTATAAAAGATATAGCTTCATCATGTTAATCTTCATTTTTTAAATCTGTCTAAGTTTTGTATGTAACAAGTGTTGGGGGGATTATCAAGGAAAAAGTATGTGTTCTGGAAAGTACAAGTTGTACAATTTAATTTTACATATCATTTACCACTTGAAGTTGTTTTATTTCAAGTCCATTGAACTCCTCCAATTTAAACATCAGTCTTCTTCAGTGAAATGGGTAGTTTTATATAATTTTATATGGACAACATCAATTGTTGGTGAGAAAAGAGACCATGCAGTGCTTTAAGGAGCTGTGTGCTCATTGGGCACCATGCTCACGTCTCCTTTGTGCCTCCTTCCAAAAGATGTCAAACCAAAGAGACTTGACTCTCAAACTTAGGCTTTTAGCTCTGGAGAGCTCTTGTTCAGTCCTCCATGTGTTCATTAAGATAACAGCCATTTTAAGTGGGGGTTTAATCTGGGATTTGAACTGTTGTGAGCTCCCAGTGCTAGGGGCAATCTTTCTCTTCTCCAAAGTATGTAACACACTGGTTAATGTGGATATTATATATCTTCATCTTGACCAGAACCATGGAGGACAAAAATCTGAAGAGCTCTTGGCTATACATCCAAAATGGGCTGTAGATAGCAATTCAGTCTGGGCTTTGTGTATGTAACAGCTGAAGAAGTGCCATACTGGGTACAGCAATGGTTCATCTAGGGCAGGATCTGATCTCTGACAGCTGCAGAAATGGTTGCTACGTGGTGAAAACATTGAACTGTAAATCTCTAGTGATCTACTTCCTATTTAATATCCTCCCCAGCATCCACCATTTATTGAGTTAGAGATACCAGAGGTAACATCTCTAACCATTCTGTTTAATAGCCATTCGTAAATCTATCATCCATTAATTTATCCGTTCCCTTTTTGAACCTGGCTATGTTATCTGCCTCCACCAACTCCTGTGGAAATGAATTCCACAAATTAACTATGCATTGTATGAAAAAGTACTTTCTCTTCTTAGTCTTAAACCTGTCACCTACTAATTTCAGCAGATGCCCCCTAGGACTAGTATTCTGGAACTTGGTGAACAGAAGTTCCCTGTTCATTTGATCCACACCTATCATAATTTTATAGATCTCTATCATATTCCCCCTCAGACTTCATTTTTCTAAACTAAAGAGTGGTAGTTGTTTTAGCCTCCTGTTCATTATGGTTGCTTTTCTCTGTGTGTTTTCTAATTATACCACATCCTTTTTGAGATGTGGGCACCAGAACTGCACATGACATTGAAGATGTGGGTGCACAATGGATTTGTATAATGGCATGATTATTATTTTCTGTTTTTTTTCAATTCCCTTCTTAATGGTGTCCAAAATGTCATTGACTTTTTTGGTGGCTGCTGCACACTGAGCTGACATTTTTAAGAACTATCTACAGTACTCCCAAGTCTCTTTCCTGAATTCTAACAGCCAGTTCAGAGCCCTGCATTGCATATGTAAAAGCAGTTAAAACACAGAATGACCACTAGCCTTGTATTTCTTGTATTGTCCTGTGGCAGGGCACTGTTGGTGTCTGCCACTTTAAGGCCTGGAGCAGGCAGCAGCCAGGTGCTTGAGGATGGTGGCCATTTTGAGATCCAGGATCTATATAGGGTGAAGCAGCAGTTTGCTGCTGGCAGCTGTGAGAGAGACATCAGCTGGTGCAGCTGAGGCTCAGGACCATCTTGGAGGTTTATGGGCTGGGGCTATGGGGATGGAGGAGGCTCCTGGTCCTGGGAATGGCCTAAAACTGCACCCTGTTGGGAATGGGTGTCCTGGTGAGGATCCTAATGGTGTGGGAGCCCCCAGGAAATGCCAGGCCAGTTACCACCCCAGTGAAAGGTGGGTTGGGGCACTTTAATAACCCCAGCTCCCACAACTGGGTGGGTAACACCATAGTAGAACCTGAGACGATGGACCCATGTAAAAGAGGGTGGGCTAGTTGCTCAGAAGCCTGACTTGAGGCACCCTCAACTGGTCAATGCTGAGGCTAGGACCAGAAGGGTCAAAAAGGCGAGGGGCCACCATGAGGGATGCCCAAAACCAAGGATCTGGGGTTCTGACTGGCTTTGGAGGTGAGGCCAGGGCCTGTGTGACCCAAGGTCCTGGGGAGGCACCCCCTAGAGGGAGAAGAGTGCAGGGAGCTTGGCAGCCCAGAATGAGGGCACAGTAGGCTGCCTGATGGGAAGAAATCTAATTGGGGTCCATACCAGAGTGTTATGGGCCCCAGTGTGGGGCCAGAGATGTTTAGAACTTAGATGCCATCTGTGAGGCATGGGCTGCGGTATAGGGAAGGTTCAGAGCCACAGATAGTGCCTCATGGCATCAGGGTGCAAAAATGAGCAGCCTCCCACCTAATTAACACCATAATATGTATCATCAAGGTGTGGCAGGAGAGAGGTCGCTGCATACACTACATGTGTACTGTAAGCATAGACTGACTTAGAGGTAAAGGATAATTAGAAGTTAAAATGCAGCCTGAAGAAACAGCAGAGGTGCAAAATATTATTTTGCATCTTTCCTTTTAATTACAAAGGTTGAAGGACAAATCAGAAGTAGAGATAGAAGTCTCTTGGTTATCAAACAAAAAAAATAGAGATTGTGCTAACAATTTTGGCAAGGGTTACTAATGAGTTAGGGGATGTTAGGGTTGACAGGGCACCAAACTAAAGACAATACATCCACAAATGATAAAGGAACTGGGGATAGACACTGGAGAAGCTTTAGCAGATATTTTCACAAGTTTGTTTGGTTCAAAGGACATGGTTAGCATAACCCCATTATGAAAAAATGACCCAGGGACTGACCTTAGAAATTATACATCAACCCATGAGCCTCATATGGGAGGAAAGTATTGTAAACTTTTCAAAAGATCAAACAATGATATACTTGGAAAAGACCACAGCTTGACTGAGAACAGCTTCATGTTCTCAGGAAGCAGAGATCATACTTTGGGTGGTTGGAATTCTTTGAGGATATTATTACTGCAGAGGTACCGACTGGCTTGCAGGAATGGTGATGAAAAATTATGGGTTTTTCACTGCTCTTGTTCAGCTCATATAAATACTCCTTAAACTGATACTGGTATATGTGTTAAGTATCAATTTCAGAAAAGTTTGGGTGCCTCCTAAATTCTTTTGAGTCTAGGTATCCAGGTTGTAGCCATATTATTCTAGAAGAAAAAGCAATTAGGGCTCATGGTAGAGGTGATATCTTTTATTAAACCAGCAAGATTTTTGCAAAAAAAAAAAAATTCTTTAATTGCAAGCTTTCATTCACAAACACCCTTTATCAGGCATTGGAGAAAAGATTGTAAAAGCTCTCCTGGGTAGAAATGAAAGTTCATATTTCATAGGATTTCACAGAGGAGTCAATAGATGGAAAACTATGGGCAGGCAATTCTTAGTTGGTAAGGGGTGTCTCAGCTCTTTTGTGAGGCTCTGTGATGATGCAAATTACCTTGAACAAAGGCAGGAACAGTATCATGGGTTTCAGGTGGTCACAGTTGCTTCCTCTGCTATTGCCTTTGTTCAAAGTAATTTGTATCATCATAGAGCCTAACAAGAGAGCTGAGAGACTCCTTACCAGCTAAGAATCGCCTGCCCAGAGGAGTTTTCCATTTGTTGATTCCTCTGTGAAATCCTATGAAGTATGAACTTTCATTTCTACTAAGGAGAACTTTTACAAACTTTTCTCTGATGCCTGATGAAGGATGTTTGTACCTGAAAGCTTGCAATTAATGAATTTTTTTTTCAAAAGTTTTGTTGGTCTAATAAAAGATATCACCTCTACCATGAGCCCTGATTGCTTTTGAGTCTAGGAGCATTTCTAAACCCTTATTAGACTGGTCCTGTCAGGTAATGAGAGCCAAAGGTATAACTGCACACCCCCCCACAGTGGAACGTCCGTGAGCTTCACCTGTTCTCTGATTCTTTTCTTTTTTTTTAATGTTTCATAAGCAGACTCTAAAAGTTATGCTACACGGTAAGAACTCACATACCCTACATACTTTTAATAACAAATGTAATTATGCATGCGGTATTAAAGCATTTAGCAAGCTTTACTCCAGCTCCAGTGGTACGTTAAATTCCCAGGTGCTGAGCAAGATAGATACATGTACATATACATCTAATATTTTTAATCTTTAATCTAATATTGCTCAGAAGTGTGCTTTAACATGAATACACCTTTTATCTTAAGTTTGAGTGAGCATGTCTACACATGTACTTTAAAGTGCAGCAGACTATTTTACTGCACATTAAAGCATCACATTAAAAAGTGACATTATGCTAATGCACAGTAAAACAGTCTACTGTGCATTGTCACTTAAAAGCTGTGCAAATGCACTACTGTGCATTAGGAAGCCTAATATGCATTAATTGGAGTACCTCACATTGGAGATACTAAATTAATTTAGTACCTCACATTGGAGGTACTAAATTTAATGCATGTTAGAAAAGGCACATTAATACACATATAGATGTGACTGATAGTTTTTATTTAACTTTTATTTCATTACTTTTGCAAGATTCTCTGTAATCCATACAGTCTGGGAAATTTTCAGTGATACATGTACATGTACATCATTTTTGCTGTTGCATACCTTTACATATATTTCATCAACAGGGCAAATTGCTTTGCCAATAATTATCCATTAATTGATTCAATCTAGGAACACCCTTTTGGTTCATTGCTTGTGACATTAAGCAGTAAATTTATCCAACTGGGATTACTTACATTGTTAACATTTTGACAATGTCTGGAGTACAGTGGACACAGGGTTTTTTTGCAATACTACATAGAAAAGTTAGTTGATGATTAAAACTGCAATAATAGATGAAGTATGGCATAAAAAGGAGTGATATTATTCATACTTGACTGTAAAATAAAGAGCAGCTTGATGATAAGCTTTAAGGGAAGTGTTTGCCTCTCAAACATAGGTAGTGTATTTATTCTACTTCTGTGGTGCTCTTCAGAGTGCTACTGAAAAACACAGACCACCACCTGCTCCTGCTCTGCATGTACTAAGAAGCAGAGACATGACCACCCCCGCCCCCAACTCCCCTTCAGGTATTTAAAGATTATCATCAAATCCCGCCTGTCAGTCTTCTCTCCTCCCAACTAAACTATTCTAGTTCTTTCAGCCTTTCCTCATAAATCATGTTTTCCAGGCCTCAAATAATTTTTTTGCTCTCTGCTGGATTCTTTCAAACGTGTCCACCTTTTTGTTAAAGTGAAGAGCCCCAACTGGGTAAAGTACATGAGGTGAGGCCTTACCAGTGCTGAATAGAAGGGAAGAATCACTTCTCTTGATTCACAAGTGATGCTCCTATTAATACAGTCCATTACACTATTGGCCTTTTTTGCAACAAGAGCATGCAGTTGGCTCATACTTCACTTGTGGTCCATTATGGGCTTCCATCCAGGGAGATGTCCTGGACTTAGCTGTCTCATGTACATCTCAACTCCACATCTCCTCAGTGAGCTGTCAGGGACACGCTAAGCATGCTGTTTTTGTTTTGTTGACGTTGGCTAGGATGAATCTGCCTGATATGGCAGGGGATGGGTCTCATTGAGTCGATAGAAACCAGTCTCAGTCCTGTGGCTGTCAGCGTCTCAGTGGCTATTTTGAAAAGTCTTTATATGAACACCTCAATGGCACTGAAACTGTGACTTCTATGATTCTCATGTGTTTTGTTTGATTCACTAAATTGGTCCCCAGTTTTCTGTTTTAACACTAAACTATTTTTTGGCTCTGGATATAGTGTTAGATGTAGCTGTTAGTCCAGATGGAATTGAAAGCAGACTTCGGAGGCCAGGAATGTAAAGTAACAAATTATTGACACATTTCATTACTTCCAGTAAAGTCTAAAGTACTGGACAAATAAGCGCTGTAAATTCAAATCTTAGATAGTTCTCAAAACAAAGGAAGGCATTGAATTCCTTACAGTCAAACATAAGTTCTAATTGCTCAGCTAACACAGCTTTACTTCAAATCACAGATGTCATTTTTGGATTAGATTTTAGATCTGGCCTTTCAGATTAGTACAATGTTGGATGATTTACTTTATTATGGGAATTAGCTTGTGTTATGATCTGATATCCACTGCTGGCAATAGGGAGGAGCATCAGGATCCAGAGAAAACTTGGCTTTAGTTATTCTGCTATAATGGCTTAACTGTTATTTAGAACGGAGAAAGAGAGTATGTTTATATCAACATCTTCCAAATTGAAACTCATTCTGTGGATACTCCAGGGCTCATGGATACTCCATATTCACATTGGCTTATGTTGTTTACACTTCTAACAAATATCATTTTATGTCCTGCTTATGAATAGAGAAGATGCAGGTTCTTTGTTCTTCAATGGGCACGTCTATATGAGACACTACTGTGCAGTAGTTCATTGCTACTGTGCAGTGGTGCCTGAAAAAAACTGTGCAGGGATGCAGTCGTTTATTACTTGGTTATGCAAGTATTAAATGACTGCTTAGTAACAACTGTGTAGCCTGCCACTCATCTAGACATGGCCACTGTTGCACATCCATATGAGGGGTTGGCTGGGCATACACCCATTCACACTAAGCTTCTGGGGCTCACAGACCCCTTAATGAGAGCATTGTTCTGCATTGGATCATATTTAAGTGTGGAATACAGTGTATTATCCTGACAATCCTAAGCACTGAAACTTATTGTAGAAAATTTATCCTTTGCTTTCATTGTACAAAGGGACAGAGTTTCACCCTGCACAGATCAAAATCCAGTTCTAAATGTGCTATTTGTCTTGAGGTGTTTGACAAGGCTACCAACAGTAGCGATGAGGAAGGTACATCTGTTCCTCAGTCTCTTACCAGACTTGAAGGAGACACTTGGGAGGAGTCTCCTTTCCTGCTTCTCTGAGATTTCCCTGGAACCTAGTTGACAGAACCAGACTGCAAAATATTTGCCTCTATGGTTTTGTAACCATCTACTCACTCACAAGTCAAAGGCTATTACTGAAGGAATAGAGCAGAAACATTCTTTTTCATAATCTCTCTCCTTTTCTTTCAGTTATTTTATAGGAGAAAAATATTATATTTTTGCATGAAATTTTGCAAGTGATTTTTATAGATCCTGGATTACTCTGTTTGAACTGCATGTCACATGCATTTTTTTTTCTTTGTGATTTCTTAGTAGGGTCTTGATGCATTCAAAGAACACTCTGAGAACCTTCCTGGGCTTAATTAACCCCTTCTAACTAATACAAAATGGGTGCATCTATATGAGATGCTAACTCCACAGTAGCCTAATCACACTACATAGTGGTGTGCCAGGCAAAACCTGTGCTAATATGTTATTGTGCAGTAGTATTAGGCTACTGTGCAGTTAGAGTCTGAAAAAACCCATGCGCCAGCACTACTGCACAGTAGTGTGAGTTGCTGCACACTGATTTTACTACTTGGTTAGTACCAAGTACTAAACTTAATATGCACTAACTACTGTGCATTAATGAACCTGTAGAGAACCCAATGAGAGCCCAATGAGAAGCAAAATTGTGATGTCCTGTGGCTTCATTATTAACCTTTAAGAACAAAATATTGAGTTTGAATTCATACCAGTATTCATCCCAATACAAGTCTTAGGCATGTTTTTAATTATGTGAATGAGACTTAAAAATGAGAGCCTGTCTGGAAATACACTGTTTGTATGAGAGTCAAAAAAAGACTTTTTGCTTTTAGAATTATCATTTATTGTTTTTGACCAGGTATCTTGATCATATGATTGATTGCTTTTATGGATAGGAAAGAAAAAATTCTAATCTGTTAATGGATTTTATGACTTTGATTTATATCAAAATGGGAACTTTTTGGAAAAAGCTTGGTCTACCAAGTTTTAAATTTGTAATTAAAAAAAATAAAACTAGTAATAGTGATACGGAAATAAAAATGGGTGAAAACAAAAAAAACCTCTTAAAACCCTTAAAAGGGTCAGAAGTTATTTTTACCTAAGAAATACCCTAAGGATATGGAAGTCCTTTATACCACCCTTTTATAGAATATAGCAATTTAGCACTTCCTATAATTGAAAAATGCCATGAGTTTAATTTCAGTTTTATCCCCCTCTTTAATTAGTTACTGATTTCTCAAACTAATAAATCACTAATGTTCATAGGCCTTAGGTCCTGTTTTTTAATCTTAAAATAATGAACTGTCCTGCAGAACATAAATATAGTCATGCACAATCCATGTTAAAAGAAACTTCCATTGACATTAGTTCTGTTACTCAGGTATTACATAAGGGTAGCTGTTCTAGTTGCATTTAAAAGCAAAAGTATTTGAAAAATTGAAATTAATACGCAGAGCATGGTTAGTCATCTGAAGGGGGGAGTTGTTGAGAAGTTGTTAAACAAAAAGGTACAAGTAGAGCTAATGAGTTCCCCTCTTTGGAGGTGGCATGTGTATATTGATTTATTTTATGTGTACTGAGACATACATACATGAAAAAATATGCTTTGTTCATAGAAGACCATTTATTTCCCTTATATGGTGTTATTTATTGTAGGCCACCCACAGTAATGACATATTGAAGTAGCTTTTTGCCACCACCAATGATTCAGTTAACCTTTGATTAAACATAGGAATTTAAAGTATGGAAAGGTCTGAAACCTGACACAGTCCTTTGACACTATGCTGTCTGTCATTAAAGATAATCCTGCTTTAGGTACTCCCTTCTGAAAATAGAATTAGACTGCTTTGGTTTTCATCCTTAACCCTTCCACATTGTAAACAAAACCCTGCTGTGTTAAGAGATTTCCTGAATTACTGCTTCATATTTTAAGTTTCAGTGTGAAGAAGCATCTTGGGAGTCCAGGGGGTACAAATCAGACAACTTAAACACTAGTGAGAGAGGTGACTACCCCGTTGCTGGGACAGGAAGCAGCAGGGGATTTACTGTTTTATCATGTTGGTGATTTTCTTTTGCCTTCCCTATGTAATCTCTAACCAGACTGTTGGACTAGACAAAATTCTGCTGTGGTGTTTGTTTTGTTTGGTTTTGTTTTTGGGGTTTTTAAATATTCCATTTATGATGGAGCCTCTGCCCTGAGGCTTCATTTTAACCACTCCTTCATCTATAGAGTGCATTACCTCTCCATCACTGTTTTTCTGCTTTGCAACAGCAGTAGCAATCCCAACTGGACAAATAAATTGTTAATTGCTGCTACCAAATCCTACTTCTTTTTTCCAAACCCTTTTTACCCAAAGGGAGAAGTAACAAGAAACTCCAGGTGATTGTCCTCTTGTCTTTCCTCTGAGTTAATAGTTCCATGTTAATAGCATTATAGGTTTCTTTCATTATACTGATACATGATAGACATGGCCTGTTGATGGAGTCTATTTCCTACGTAAGCACTTACAAGGAAATGAATGCATAAAAGAAGCACAGCTCAGCAGCAAGTTTCCATTGGTACAAAGGTTGTAGGAAACAAGATGACATAATCCAGATCGTTTAAGAACTGGCAATTATACTGCACTGCCAGGGGCAGCTTGGCAGTTTCAGGGTGGACTCTTCAGGTCAGCTGAGCTGTGTTTTTGCTGAATGTCAGACAGGGGGTCTCTGAGACTGGTTGAAGTGAACCGAAGTCCAAAGCCAAACACCTGGGACAACTCTTTGTCTTTTGATCAGAATCATCCTTCCCCTCTCCCTGCCCCCCTGCCTAATGAGACAAGAAGTAACTCCAGGAATAGGCACAATTGTCAGCAATACAGCAATTCTTTTCTTTAAGTGGGAAAGTCAGGGGTAATACCAGGAAGAGCTCCCACTGGGATTTAGGCAGCAATTACACAATGTTTCCACAATCTAAATATAGAGGTTATTGCTCTCCAAACCAACTAATAGTTTCAGGGGCCCCCGCCTGTCCAAAATGGGTCTCCTGTGGGATAAAAACCAACCCTTTGCTGAAGTCAGTGATTCTCATATATGTTGCACACTTGTTGAGAACTGTTTTCTGATTCCATTTGCCTGAACACTGCTGTGTTGGCCTCGCTCTCCCAAACTAAACCAGAAGTGCTCTAATGAAGATCTACCACTGTGGATCCTTGCTCATTCAGACTTTCCCTTCCTAAATACAGCAACCAAATTCCTCATGTTGTGACACCATGGCCCAGAGGGTAAGAGTCATCTGGGTGCCCCCTCCCCGAAATACAATGCCCAGTCAATCTCCTCTCTTATTTTTTGGAGTAACAGTTACCCCTTCCAATGAAACCTAGTCACTAGGGCCAAATGCTTGTCTTTGTTTGAAAGTGACATTCCTCTTCCCCAGTGAAATTTTGTTGGTATCTTAGCCAAACTCCTTATGGCAGCTCTGCACCCACCACAGAGGGGGGTTGTCTACATGATAAATCCAGAGAGCAGTGCTCACCCTGTCTAGACAATCAGAGCTATTCAAGGACATAGAGGAGTTCATATAGTCACTGTAACTTCCTGATCTTGGGTGGAGATGGTTGGAGGGACCAGTTTGACCTCTGATGTATCTTAGGAAATGGACTGATGAAATAATAGCACCTAGTTTCATAGTGCTTAGGGTCAGAAAGGACTTAAACAGATCATCAGATCTGACCCCCTGCCCCAGGCAGGAATGAGTGCCGGGGTCATAACACCCCAGCCAAATATCTGTCCAGCTTCCTCTTGAAGATCCCCAAGTTAGGAGAGAGTACCACCTCCCTTGGGAGTCCATTACAGAGCCTGGAACCCCTAACTGTAAAGCAATGTCTCCTGATGTCCAGCCTAAACCTTCTCTCTAACAATTTGTGGCCGTTATTCCTAGTAATCCCAGTGATGCCCAGGGAACAGAGCCTCAACCAGTTTCCGCTGGTCCCCCCCCCCAGTGAGTTTGTAGACAGCCTCCAGATCCCCACTTAGCCTTCTCTTGTGGAGGCTGACTTTAAGCCTCTCCTGATAGGTCCTGCCCCACTGCCCCTTGACCATGCAAGTGGCCCTCTGGACCCTCTCAATGCTAGCCACAATGCTCTTGAAGTGCAGCACCCAGAACTGGATGCAGTACTCCAACTGTGGCCTGACCAATGCACATAGAGGGGAAGGATCACCTCCCTGGACCTGCTTGTGATGCATCTGCAGATGCACAACAAGGTGTGGTTAGCCTTACTGACCTCTTCCTCACATTGGCAGCTCATGTTCATCCTGGAGTCAACAATGACTCCAAGATCCCTTTCTGCCACCGTGTTGACAAGAAGGGTGTTTTCCAGCTTATAGGTGTGTTGCTGGTTCCTTCTCCCTAGATGCAGAATCTTGCACTTGTCTGCGTTGATTTCCATTCTATTCTCATCCACCCACCTCTGTAACCTGTCTAGATCTAGCTGGATTCTGTCCCTCCACTCCAGCGTGCCCACCTCACCCCACAACTTGGTGTCGTCAGAGTGCTTTCCACACCCACATCCAGATTGCTGATAAAGATGTTGAACAGTAGAGGCCCCAGGACAAAGCCCTGGGGAACTCCACTGCCCACATCCCTCCAGGTTGAAAACGACCCATCCACCACCACTGTCTAGGTGTGACCGTCTAGCCAATTTGCCACCCATCTGACTATGTAGGCATCAATGCCTCAGCCACCTTGTTTTTTTAAGAGAATGTGGTGGGAAACAGTGTCAAAGGCCTTTTTAAAGTCCAGGAAGATGATATCCACCTTGACGCCTTCATCCAGGGACTTTGTGACATGATCATAAAAGGAAACAAAGTTAGTCAGGCAGGATCTGCCCTCAATGAACCCATGTTGGTTGCCCCTGAGCATTACCTCCCCTGCTGGGCCCTTGCAGATGTGCTCCTTGATAACTTTCTCAAAGGTCTTCCCAAGGACCGAGGTAAGACTGGCTGGTCTATAATTGCCAGTGTCCTCCTTTCTCCCCTTCTTGTAAATGAGGACCTCATTGGCCCTTTTCCAATCCTCTGGTACCTGACCAAAGCTCCACGAGTGCTCATAGAGCCATGCCAGGGGCCCACCATGACCCCCACCAATTCCCTCAGCACCCTCAGGTGAAGAGCATCTGAACCTACTGATTTAAACACATCCAGCCTCTCCAAAAGTTCCCTAACTAGGTAATTTCTGACCCTAGGCATGGCGGTGCCTCCCCTGGGTCCGTCCATAATCCTACTGGAGAAATGTCCCGGTCCCTGTTCAGGAATATAGAGGCAAAGAATTCATTAAAGAGGTCAGCTTTTTCATTTGCTGCAATCACCAGATTGCCAAACCTGTCCTGTAGGGGCCCCACATTACCCGGTGCCTTCTTCTTACTCCCTATGTATTTGAGAAAGGACTTTTTGTTATCCCAAACTCTGGTCACTAGCCCTAGCTCCATCTTTGCCTTCGTCTTCCTAACAGCCTCCCTGCAATCACAAGCAAAGGAGGTTTAATCCTCCATTAAAAGGGGTGAGTTGGAGAAAAACAATTTACTGCACATAGGGTGACCTGTAGTAACTATTTTGTGTGCAGGCTGTATTCTGTATTAAAGGAAAACTAAAGTGGAGTAGCCCCTTAAATGGAACAGCTGTCAAATTACTATTATTTAGCAGCTCCACCCACCTTGCTGACATAGAGAGCAATTACAGTGGGGCAGCTTGATATATGGTACCTCCTTCCCCCACCCCCTTTAAGTGCCACCTAAGCACCTGTGGCACTGTGGAACGTAACAGAATCATAGGAAATTAGGGCTGGAAGGGACCTCAGGAGGTCATCTAGTCTAACCCCATGCTCAGAGCAGGACCAACCCCAACTAGATCATTTAAGCCCTGGCTGGAATGATCTAGCTGGGGATGGGCGTCCTTTGAGCAGAGGGGTTGGACTAGATGACCTCTTGAGGTCCCTTCTAACCCTAATTTTCTATAATTCTATTATGTTCCACAGTGCCACAGGTACTTAGGTGGCACTTAATAGAGGTTGGGGTGTGGGGAGGACTTACTATACATCAAGCTGAGAATAGGACTGAGAATGCTCTGCTTTCAGTCCTTTTAAGTCGAACATCATTGCACACAGATTTGTATCTGTAAGGATGAATTTTCAGGTCCTGTGTGAAGAAAGATTTCAGAAGGTTGCAAAATGGATTTCATTTACCTGGCTTGTAGGGCTGGATGTTGGATCTAATAAGAATGAGGTAGGGGGACCTACTTTTACTATTAGGCCATCCCCACTAGCAAAAGCCCAACACAGCTTCAAGATGTTAACAGATGTAAACAAGCAAACATGGTAGTGTTTGAAAGGATTCCCTCAGGGCCTTTGTTAAGGAAAGAGAGTGAAATACTTAAGTCTTGTTACTGAGGTTTATTTTGTAGTACATGAGTTTCAGCAGATTGCTGCTAGATGAGCATGAGAGATATTTACTGTGCAGTCATTGTTTCTGATAAAGTGTAGAGCACTTGCTGGAGATAAACACTTTGGAATAAACAGGGTAATATAATATTTTCTTATGGAATATGAACTTTATTCTTTTTGTGACACTATTCTCATAATTCATTGCCTGAATACTAGATATTTCTTACACATCAGATTCATTCGATAATCCACTCAGTGTTCTGACATGGTATGTTACTGCAAATATGACTTGCTTGTCTAATTGCTTAATATGTTCATTTGCAGATACCAGCAAGGAAAGCAGAAGGATGCTTGCATAAATTTAATTTTTCTATAGTTTGCATATGATGAGAGAATCAACAGATCTTAAAACCTGCTTTGGGAAGTCATACAAGTAGAATGCATTTAGAGGCACTAAAATACAGGAAAAAATGACATTAATGCCTGTGTCTGGCACTTTTGAAATATGAAATTATTTTCTTTTATTATCACTGTGTGCATCTATATGAGATGCTTTACTGTGCAGTAGACCTAATTACTGCATAGTAATTTACTACTTCTAACTAATACAATAGCATTACATGCATTGAGCTTTACTGCACTGTAATTTGCTCTACTCAGCAGTTCATTTACTGACAAGTAAATACTGACAAGTAAATACTGTGGAGTATGGCAGTAGACGGCTGACTGGGAGCAAATTTGCTCCTGGTCAGCTGGGCATCTGGGCAACTGGGCAGCAGGGAGTGGGACATTGCTCCCTGCCCCTGGGAGCTCCCTGCTGCTGGGGCGGGCTCCATCATCAGAGCCCAGGAGGGGACAATGTTCCCCTGCCCCATAATTATGGAGCAGGGCCTGGAGATCGTTCCTAGCCCCAGCTCCATGATCACTTGGAGATTCTTCCCATTTTGGGCTTCCCCCAGCCAGCTGCAGGTTGCACATGCAGACTTCCCTGTGCTGCCTGGGGCCCAGGGCTGGCCAAGAACTGTTCCGGTCAGGGGCAGATTTTTCCCAGCCCTGTGCAGCTGCAGATTTTTCCTAACCCCACAGATTTTTCCCAGCCCTGTGCCCCGATTGGGCTACTGAGGCACAGGGGCTTGGAAAGAGCTGTTGGGGAAGGACAGGTTCCAGCCCCCTACCCCGATCCGCTGGTGGGGCAGCTAGCAGAAAGCCCCCAGCTGGGTGGGGAATCTGCTCACTGATAGGTGCCCCACTGGTAGATCAAGGTAGGGGTCTGGGACCTGCCCCTCCCCTGCAGCTGTTTCTAAGCCCCTCCTCCCCAACTGGGGAGCCAGGACAGGGAACTCCCTACTGCTGTGGCAGGGGGACATTGTCTCTGCCTGGGCTCTGCCACCACAGCCCTCCCCAGCAGCAGGCAGCTCCCGGGGCAGGGAGCAATATCCCAGCTCCCACCAGGAGACACCTGTCTCCTGGCCCCATGTTTCCTACCAGTCCCTGGGCTAGCACCCAGGGGGAGCCTAGAGCTGCCCCAGCTGCTGCAGGGAGCCAGTCTAGGGCTGGAGGGGGCAGGAGCTTCTGCTCCCAAATCCTCACATGTGTAGATGCCTGCCCATGGTGGGTTTACTCTAGGGGAAGTTACCCACCCCACAGCATTTGCACATGTAGACATGTCAGCTGTGTATTCTAGTAAACCCGATTCTGAAGGCAGTCTTCTTCCCTCAAAGTACTTGCAGCTAGATCCACCAAAGAATTGGTTATAAACTTTAGGCCTAGCAGGATTCTCATGTCTTATACAGTACAGGGGCAAAGTGAGGCCCTAAAATAATGGGAACATGCCGTAAGATAATATATTCCTTGGCTCAGAGACAGAAAAAGAAACTGATTCTGTAGTCTGGTGATGCAGACACCCACATGGAGAAGAGTCAGGATTAATTCCTGGCTCCAATTAGTATTTAGTTATACAAAATAGCTAATAACTAACTTCTTCTTCAAGAGAAGTCATGCACTGTAGCCTGGTGAGACCACTAGCTTGGTAGCAGGGACATTCACCTGGGAGCTGAGAAACCTGGTTTCCTGCTCTTATGGAAGCAGAACAAGGATTTGAGAACAGGTCTCCCTCCTTCCACACAACCTTGCCTCTGTACTTCATCCCTGGCCCTCTCTTGTGGGAAGTCCCATGCTATAGACATGCCCTGAGAACACCTACTTCACAGGTAGCTCCACAGATGATGCAGGTAGAAGAAGATCAAGGTTAGGACTCCAAGCAAAAAGACCAGAACATAGACAGTTTTGGGCATAACAGCTGGCAGGGACCTGGATCTACCAAATATTTAGGCACCTAACTACCCTAACACTTTTGTAACTCTGGCTCCTTGGGAATTAAGGTGTCTCCAGTGCTAGGTGGCAGCTGGGCATAGATTGTGAGGATCTTGTTTAAGTTTCAGACTTCAGTGCCTAAGTCTCTTTGTGGATTTAGTCCAAAATAGATAATGAAGACAAAGAATGGAATAAAATAACTACTTCTATTCCCATCTTTACAGGTCAAGAACTGATGCATATCCCTGACTGATTTGTTTCAGGTTTGTGGCAGAGCTGAGAACTGGTTCCAGAAGCTCACCGTACTGCTTTACAGACCTCCCCTCTCAGACAGCATCTGATCCTTCGCAAAAGTGATATTTCTGCTGTAATGGATCATACACAATCCTCATTTTCCTTACAGTAAAGCAGTTCAGACAAAGACCTTGGCTGGTATAAGGCAGTACTAGGTTCTTCCTGTTATACCGGTGAAATTGAATAAAGTGGGATGTGAAGGCTGTCAATGATGAGTGTGCATAGTGTTCACCAGGGCATCTATAGATGTATTCTGGGAGGGGGTGGGGTGGGGGCGTGCTTTAATTAGCACAGCTCCAAGAACTGCGCTAATTAAAAGCACCTGGAGTGTCATGTATGTATCAGCGTTCCTGTGCTGAAAAATGGCAATGGGGCGCTTTGGACTAAAGCTCATTGAATGAGATTTAGATCAAAATACCTTGCTGCCATTTTCAGTGCAGGGATGATGATACATGTGTTGCTGGAATCTGCTGGAGTGTGGTAATTACCACACTCCAGCAGACTCAATTTGATGCGCTGTAATTACAGCGTGTCAGAGCAGCATCCCTGAGCGTGTATAGGAGCCCCTGCTGTGTTTGTTGCTGGAGGACAAGTGAGTTGCTTCTGGGTTTGTGTTAATCTCTGCTCATTTTTATTTGTTCAGAGCTGTTAAGTTCATGCCTTTTAAAACTGGAAGTGAAAAAAGCGAATGACAACCGGATTTCTTCAACTCTCCAAAAACTGATTCACTACTAGTTCCTGCAAGAAAATAATTATGAGGAGTCCCAATAGAATCTAAAGGTTATCTGTGGTCTGGTGACCTGTGAATCCCAACCTCTGTGCAACTCTCTTTGCAACACTGGAAAGTGAAAGGTCAAAGAAACTAGATAACTTACGTATGGCAAAAGGATTAGCAGCTTTGGCTGTTCTGCAGTTATTAATTTGAAACAGGGCCTTATCTTTCAGCAAATATTACTCTAGTGCCCTGCAGAGAGCAAAAAGATGTTTATATTTTGAAAAGAAACAGCATTTTATGCTTCTAAATTGTTTTTAAAAATAAACAAACATATCAAAATAGGTGGATCATTTTGTTCATAACTAATAGGGTTATACTTTTAGTGAAAGGTCAGGTGTTCCCTGTAATTCAGTGTGGCCATTGGATCCGACAGAAGAAACGGTATTCAACTGTGTAATCAAAGGCTCTCTCCTGCTTGAAACACCCTTTGTAAAGCATTCTGGAGTTAAGTTGCAGGAACAGGCTGATTTCTTGCATTTCCTAACTTCTGAGTGCCTGACTTTGTAATCGGTGTTTTTTCACAGTGGTCATTTTTAACATGATTCACCAGAACTCACAAAGTCACGATCTTGACTTTTTCTTCCCTTGAAATCTCCTTCATCTTTATCATTTACTGACTGGCCTATTCAGAACTTTAATAGATACAACTTGACCTCTTAATGGTGTTGATGTCCTGCTTGCTTTGAATGCTGAAAGCATAAAATATGGAGGGGAGATTGGCCACACCTGCTAACGATTGAGTTGTATGACTCCCATTGCTCTAACACCTCTGCTTTCTGGGACACACTTTCCACTATAAATTCCTTTGACTTCACATCAGTATTCCCCCTTAAATGGCCCACACTGCTATAAAACCACTGAATGTTTAATCTGTGTGAAGTAAATTGAAGTCAGGAGGAGCTCAGCACTTGTATAACTGAAACCACTTATTGAAATATAGACTTAAATTTGAGTATTTATGTCTTGGCCTTTTTATCAATTTGTTCAGTTTTTTAGCTCAGCATTCTTTATTGCTGGCTACTGGAGATGAATCTAAGCATTTGAAAACCTCAATATTCGACTGTAGGTGGCAGCAAACATCAAAATCATTAAGTATAAAGATCATAATATGTTTTGTAGTAGACTTTGCAGCTGGATAACTCAGAGATTTTGATTAATTATCAGATGAATCCTCCACATCTCCTCTTCCCCTCACACATCTAACAAATTCTTCTTATATTTAAATTCATTTGAAATGGCAGAAATGTGTATTTTTTTGTTTCTAAGCACCTAACAGTTGAGGTGATATCTTGTGTTCTGACTCATTTGAGCAGGATTAAACCTCACCTTTTAAATTCCTTGGATCTTGGTGTTGCCTTTGTGCAGGGCCTCTTATTCTAGATTAAATCAAATGAAGGCTAGTCCTCTGGTCTGGAACTTGGTCTGTGGGATAAGAAAGAAGTATCATGGGATGAGACAAAGGTCCATTGTTATTTGAGGTGTAATTTGTGGGGCAGGACGTGGCAATAAAATAATAGTGCATAATGTTTCTGGTTTGTAAACCAGCTTCTAACAGTGCAAGCTAAATTGGCTTTATTTGTTGTTGTTTGCCAAATCCCCAATAAGTTACATAGGGACTGGGTGCATTACATTTACATTGGTATAATGTACTTTGCTGTCGTGCCTGGACAGACAAACAGCTGTTCTAAGGTAACTGCTAGGGATATATGCTATTACAATACCTGGCCACAAGGTGGCAGGGGAGCAAATAGCACCTGGTTACTTATAGGAAATAGCTACTACAGCAGGGGCAGGCAATTATTTCAGATGGAGGGCTGCTTACTGAGTTTTGGCAAACCATTGAGGCAGCCAGATGCAGATAAATATTAATTTTCTAAATTTTTTAGGGGCCCCATGGGCCAGATAGAATGGCCTAGTGGGCCGCATCTGGCCCGCAGGCTGCATTTTGCCCACCCCTGTACTACAGGATAGCTCCATGTATACAATACTAACCTCATTTAGCTTACCCCAGTGTAGTGTTACCACTGACTTTTTTCCAAAGAAAATTCTACACCAGATTCAAGTAAGTTACACTAAAATAGGGAAGCAGGTTGTGCCCCCTACTAGTTGACAGTGGTGTAAAGCCTGGCTATGCCAATATAAACTTGTCATGTATCCAAGCCCACAGTAAGTAAATAAGAAAATTCTGCAATCTGATTTTCTGCAAGTGTAGGACAGCACTACCTTGTAGGGCTGTGCAAAGCTTCAGTCCCTGATTCAATTCGGTGGAGATTCAGCCCAATTTGGTGGCCGAATCTCCGAATCCAAATCAAATCAGAGGACCCTTTAATCTCTCCAAATCAATTCAGAACCCTCCAAATCATTTTGGAGAAATTTGTAAAGATTTGGCGATTTGGACATAGACACACTTTTAAATGTCTTTTCTACATACCTCTAGGCACCAGGCAGCTTGTGAATGCTGAGATACTGGGGCAGATGGAGTATCCCACAGGAGCATAGGGGGTGGGGGGGAAGGTCCCTGCACGCTTGGCAGCAGACCTGGCTGAATCACTGATTCTCCGAATCAGCATCGAATCTTCAGATTTGGATTTGGCCGAATCAAATCGGGGACAGTGATCCGAATCAATGAATCGAATCACTGTCCTCAATTCAGGCTGAATCTGAATCCTAATCAAGTACAGCCCGTTTCACATACCCTTACTACCTTGGGATTTGAAAATGGCCACGCTTTTCTTGGTTTCTCTATGTTATATTAGTATATCTATTACTATAATAAACACAATCCTTCAGTCCAGTATTCTTCAGCTAAATGAATCATAACCTTTAACAATAAATAAAGTGTATTCATAACTCCACTGATCATTGCTTTTAAGAGGGAACTGAGACCTGGCAGACCAAAGACCACAATCTCTATGCCATTAAACCATTTGAGGGGACAAGGTTCAAAAGTCAGCTTGGTAAGGAGGCTATTTCCTCCTTTTGCAGAGGAACTCTCTCCCAGCCCCGCTATAGGGAGCCTTCTTTGGAAAAGTGGGTTGGGAGGACTGACCAGGATGCTTTGGTGATCCCTAGCTATTCCAAGGACTTCTGGACAGCTAGTGCAAACAAAATAGTCCTGTAAGTGGTTTTGTTTTTGTCAGGGTTGGCTGGCCCTTAGCTGACCCCAGGACTGAAGGAGAACAAAGATGACTTTAAAGTCATTTTTTAATTCCTCTTCCCCTCACCCCTATGAAGACATTGGTTAGGCCAAGCACAGCTTTGATGGATCTGGGAGCATGCTTCTGCCAGAAGTGATTTTTTATGGCAGAGGACTATCCCCTGGATGTAATAAAAGGTACACTTCAAAACGAATGATAGGCAGTGAGTGGCAGCTCTGGGCCTGTTCCCCTGTGGGAGCGCCATGAATGAAGGGAGATTAGAATATCGGCGTTAAGTCAATGAGCGAATCTGAGGTGAGGCTTTCAGAAGAGGACTCAAATAATAATCTCTTGGGGGGGGGTGAATGGTGAATTCTAAAGAGGAAACCTTCATATGAAGAAATAGAAAGTTTTGCTTCAAAAAGCAGTTAAAGCCAAATGTACACCAGGGAATTGGGAGTTCTGCTCCATTACCCACAAGAAAATAAACCAGTGGTTCAATGATGCATCTGAACAGGAACAGATCTGAGATTTGTAGTTTCCTTGAGAGCAGACAGTGATTCTAAATATAAGCATGAGAGGGCTGTGCAGGGGTGGAGAGCCACATCTTTTAGTGGAAGAATAAATATTATCCAAAGTTGATTTATCTGCCTGATGGATTCTTGTCTCATGCTAAAAGCATGGACTGTTTCTCACAGACAATGTCACCAATGATTGTTCAAGGAAAGGTCTGCTACTCTGGGTTATGTCTTATTTTACCAGATGTAAAGCAGTCTGGGCATCTACATTGCACCATAAGAAGTAAGTAATAATAATAAATAAAAATAGTCATTGTGTTCTTTTCATTGTTGGGCTGGCTACCCAGTAGTGAATGCAAGGTTAACACAGCAAGTGTAATGTAAAGAAAGAAATTAAGACTAAACAGGGAACAAATCTGTCAAAATATAGGGACACCAGACATGCTAGTGAGAGCATGACTTAAAAAAATAGTACTGCGGCTGAACGTGCAGCCTAACACAAGTAAGGATTTTTTTCCTATGTGAATTCAGTGGAAGTTTGCTTGTGTAGGAATGCAGAGTCTATCAGTATACTATTAGATTGCATTTTGATATTTTGACATTTTATAATAATATTATCAATATTTAATTGTCTCCCTTTGTTTTCTTTCTATTCCATTCCTTTCCTGTACTTTTATGTCCTCCAGTATCCTTCTATCCCATTTCCTTCAGCAGAATTTTTTTCTAACTGGAAATTTTCAGATTTTTTTTTCTCCAAGACCCTTTCAGCTGTCTTCAAACACATGCTGACTTTCATGTTCCAGGTTATACTCCCTCCCCACTTTATCTTTCTTGCCTCTTCTATTCCCTTCTTTTTTTTTTCTTATGCTCTAGCCTGACACCTTCCGATATGTCTTTTTGTCAGTCTCAGTTCTTCCTCTCTCTTTGTTGCTTCCCTCAGTTTCTTACCTTACTGTTCAGTATCCCTGGTTGTACTATTCTATGACATCCTTTCTCTTTCGTTCCCTTTCCAAAATCATCTTTATTTTTGCCATTGTCTCAAGAGACCCTTCATTTCTTTTGCCTTTGCTACTTGGGGTTTTTCTCTCCCATTCCTACTAGGCTGAAGAGGCCATTAGCTCTTCCTTTTTCCACCTTCTCCTTTTCATGGAGGGATACCATATACAAGCTCAAATTTTTAACTTACCAAGAGGATGTGCATGTGTATGTATGTATGGCTGTGTATTTCTTCATCCCTCCCAAGGGTTAAGAGCTTTGAAAATGGTTCCTTTACCCAGCTCTCTTGCCATGGGAGTGGTATTTTGATAACCTCATAATTGCTGTTTTATGGTTGCAGGGCAGCCCAGTGTCTGCAGGCCTTTGTGTTCAGCTGCTTGTGGCACTCGTCTTCCTCCTCAGACAGGAATCAAACACTGCCAGAAATTTAGAAATAAAGCAGATTGACTCTTAGTATGGAGGTATTCATGTCATGTGGAACTATCAGGCTGAGTTCTTAAGAAAGGAAACAGGATTATAGCTCAGGGATTATTTTGTGCCTAACAGTGGGGCAGGACCCAAATTTCTGATAGACTTTAGTTTACCACTGGACTGATCACCCACCAGCGACTCCCTATCACACGACCCTCCTGACGTACCCCAACCCCGGTACCGCAGTAAGCCGATTACAGGAACTTTGTCCTGGTTCTCTCGCGTGTTTAAGAGAGTCTTTGTAACTTGTTTGTAACTGCAATTAAGCCAGTCAACTCTGCCTGCGCCCATACATCAGTGGCGTAAGTAAACAATCTATTTGTTACCAATAAGCATCCGTGCCTAATTCTGCTCCATTGGTCAAAAGTACCTGCCTGCCGTTTCGGGCTACTGGCCACAGCCTGGCCTACCACTCGACCACCACAGTCACAAGCTCCTGGAAGTCTGTTTTAGGATGGACATAAGGAAAAACTTCTTTACTGTCCGAGCCCTCAAGGCCTGGAACAGACTACCCCCAGAGGTGGTGCAAGTACCTACTCTGGACACTTTCAAAAAAACACTTGGATGCCTATCTTGCTGCGATTATTTGACTCTGGCTGACTTGCTGCCCCTTGGGCAGGAGGCTGGACCTTCCAGCCCTAATGTCTATGAAATCTATACACACTAGAAAACTGAAACTTCGTATTGCACAGAATTGTGACTGAACAAATTTGTGGTTTCATTCCCACCCCCTAAAAACAAAACAAAACAAAATTACTGCATAAGAAACAGCATTTATTCCATGCAACCTCTTGAATTTTCTCAGGTGTTTGATGTAGCTACCTAGCCTGGCATGAAATTAAGCACATATTTGCTCAGAAACTGCATTCCTTTTTGAAAATATCTGGGATGTTTTTGAGTGATAAGGTGACCATTTTAAAAACATTATTATTGTTGGTGGGGGTGTTACGATTATTGCTGTTGTTGTTATTATTATTATTTAATTCCAATCTATTTTGACTCTTTCAATGAACACTGCTAGTCTGCTCACAATCTTATCCTAGCAGGGCTAGGCTGATGCACTGGGAGTTGCCATAATAATGGGGATTGCCATTCAGTCTTAGACATCTCCAGAAAAAAATCCTGGATTAGAACGGTTAGTTGTACAAAGTGAAACTGCCAATTTAATTCATATGTAGGCCGTTGATTAGTCAGCCTTGCCCATAATACATCTAGGTTAAAATGATATTGGTGTCTTTAAAAATGATCTGATTATTTCTTCTCTCCACAGCTTTATCGACTGTTTCCTGCCATCCAGTCCCACCAAATATTTCCCCATGCTTTGAGCTACTTATGTTTACTTTTTCAAAAGATGGCTGTTCTCCAATAATTAGCTTTTGGATCACATCTTGTTTCTTAGCAGATAACCAAGTTATTCATATCTTCAGTGATTAGTGTCATGTATTTCTGACTTTGAACACTGCATAACATTAGAAGACTTAATATAAGAAAATATTGAATGACGAAAAACTCAAGTAGCACAAAGTTAAGATTACCTGATAACATCTAATCCCATTCTAGGGTGCTGAGTTCAGCAAAACTCGCACCTTTGAAAACTAGGAAATGAAGAGCTAAGGTGTATTATTTTTAGATCTCTCTGAAAAAAATGAGAAGATTGTGAGTTAGGGATGGTACACATCTGTTAAACCTCAACTTGTCCCTAACCTGAATCTGGCAATAGGCAATGGGCATTATTTTGCAAGTATTTTTGGCTGTGTTGTTTTGTGTGGTAAAGAAGTGGATGTATGGACTGGTAGAAGCCTGACATTAAACAGGTTGGGAGTCTTGTGATTGTGATATGAAGGAGCTGTGTTTCTTCGGAGTAGGCATGTGAAACTTCCAGCCTGCTGTGTGCATGTCTACACATACCCATGAAAAAGAGAGAAAGAGACCAAAAGAAAGAGGTATGTGAGAGACTCTTGAGAGAGAAAGAGAGAGAGAGAGATACAGTAGACTTCATTTAAAAATTGCATTGTCTAAGTTATCAGGAATGAATAGTAGGGTCTCCTTGCCAGGTGGACTGTCAGCAGTTAGCTGGGAGACAATGTGGTCCGGGGGTTTAGATAACATCATGTACCCATGGCTGAAGCGTCTTTCTGGGGATGATGTAGCTGTAAAAATTAGCAGACGTCGTATTCTGTGGAGTATGTTAAATGTTTGAGTGGCCAGCAGGAGTAGGCAGTTCTTGCTCAGTACAGGTCACAGGCAGAGTGAGCATATACATCAGAGGGAGAGTCACCTTAATAACTACTTTCGGACATTTGAGGTTAAAATGCCTTAGTTCTTCATGATCTAGTGTTCTGTAGTTTGGAAATGCTAAACTTGATGTTCTAGAAGAGCATGAGAAACTGGCAAACAACTTTAATTTTGTATTAACAAGGTTTTGTCATTGCATTTCCCAAGGTTTGGAACAGAGAACTGTGTGTTACTTGTAGAATAAATGTGGCATTTGCAGCTAGATAGATTTGTAATTAGAAGGCTAGGGACAGGCAAAAGATCAGTGAGGTAAAGTGCTCCTCCTCCCCTGAATACTCTCTTATAGTGAAATGTGCATTATGGGCCTCACTATTTCCTCTGTCAGCTGGGTTTGCCACTTGCCTTCCTCCAGTACATAGGGTATGTTCTACTTCCTAGGATCATCTGATCCTCTCCCTGTCTTTCCATGACATGCTAAAAGAGTTTGTTGCAGGGGATCAGAGATAATGGGAAAGCAGAGATAAAGCTCAGGTCCTGGCAGACATGGGTGAGAAGAATGTGGAGCTGAGAGTGAACCCACCATTAATCCCCTCCCTTCCTGGATTGTAGCTCTTTCCTCCTTGCCTCCCTAAAAAACCAGAACTGGGACACAGTCCCTTCATTTTTTCCTTTTCCTTTTTCTTTTCTTTTTTTAATTCCTGTGACAGGCCTGATCCTGAATGACAGTAGTCAGGTGTCAGTTCAGTTCGTTAGCTGCTGCCCAGCTCCTCAAGTTCATGCAGAAACTGGTAGGCTAAAAGCCTTGCAGCTACTCCGGTCACGTGTGTTGTATTGTGTAACCAGTTTGGTTATCAGCTCGGATTAATCCCACAGAGAAAGAGTTCAACTTTTTCCATTGATAACATTTTCATTTGCACCCTTGAAAAGCAGCAGTAGGTAACATGCCAAACTAACATGGATGTGATTGTTTTGGTCCTGACAGGAGCTTTGGCTTGGCTGACATATTTGGGCAAATGAAATTGGTTCATTATGTTAAATTTAAGAAAAGTTGTTTGAGGTTGTTTAAGTTTGCTTTCCCAGAGATGTGTGTGTTGCGAATCACTTGCTCAAACGACTACGTTCTGAATACTAACACTACCCTGTGCATTCATGAAGTGTGCACAATTTCAGGGAAATCTGCATGAGTGCCTGGATTTGAAACAGAAATTATTCTTCACCTTATTTTTGGCACTTTACTGTACCTAAAGCGGTAGCTTAGAAAACAAGGTTTCACCTGCTGTGAAATACACATATACACCTATCCTTATTTATTTGCTCTCTCTCTTTGTATTTTGTTTAAAAAAAAACCCCAAATGAGTAAGTCAAAACCAGGCTAGCTTTTTAGCATTACCATGGTATAACAGGGGTCAAGGGCCCCAATTACTTTAAGAGGAAAAGAACAGCAGGCTGGGACTGGAGTGGGTTACTGGCAGCTGCAAGACTTTAAGCAGCCAATGGAGATAAAGACAGGAGTCACAAAGCTGCAAAAAATTGTCTGGGGCAAATCAAATTGCCTTGCAATAAGCTACAGGGGCAGGTCTGCAGACAGGTTGCTAAATAGTAGTGCAAGGGCAGCTGAGCAGACTGCAGCAGATGGGAACAAGCTGATAAGCCACCATTTGGCTGCTTCCCTGTGTGTCTGCGCCTTCCCCTCTGTGTGCCTGGCAACTCCCCCGTGGGCTGCCAAAATGGCTGTGAAAACCACTGGCTCTCACTGGGGAGCCAACATGTTATTTCAGTGAATTCGTCCCCCAGCCCCCTCCCCCAGCAATTCTAAAGATTCTCTGTAAAAACACAAATTCCATGTTTTTCCACATTTTTCCATGACAAACTGATTTCTAGGATCCCTGCTAAGTGTCCTAAGTGGAAACCCCTACGGAGGGATGATCTCCTGTGTACCAAGGCTGCTGGAGAAGGCAACATTCACAAATGCAGCTACCCAAGAGAGCTGGAGGGAGCCAGCTGTTAGAGGACAGTGTCCCAATTGTACAGTCCTTTTACCATGGAGGCATGGCAAGCCAGGCAGCAGGGTGGCATCCCTGGAGGCCAGAGTGGGAGAATATAGAACAAGAGTGGCCTTGGGGGGGGAAGGTGTGCTAGCAGGAGGACTCATTATATGTGGAAAACTTTAAAAACACCTTCTTATTTACATACATACCAAAAGCAAGTAAGAGCTTTTTTAGTTAATTGTGACTCTTCAGTGGAATGCAGCAGGTTTGCATTTTTAGTTGGAAGGAATAATACCTGCTCTCACGGATTTATTACACTGTTGGCTTTTGTGTTGCTCTAAAAAGCTAGGTTGGTCTGAATGTGATCAATGAACAAGCTTAATTAAGCTAAAGTTCCTGGAAAAATGAAGATAAATGGACCACCAAGAGATGCTGAAATTGGTCTTTCAATTTTTAAGTGCCATGCAAATAGAACAAGTTCCATATCTAGGCAAAAGAAATAAAAAAGCAGTTGAGTTTTGCCACTTCCAGATTTTGTACATTCAGGGATGATTAAAGAACACAGTCATAAGGGCAAGAGAAACAAGTAGTTTGATCTGTAACTTGGCCAGTGGAATGTGAGAAATTTATCCCCTACTACCATGAAAAAAGAAGCAATTTGATAGTTTAACCAAGAAAATGAGCAAAATAAAACTGGGTTATGGATTTCAAAGGTAAAAAAGAAAGGATTTAGTTCACACAGTCTAGCTAGCACTCTTTCCCAAGAGTAGTCTGCACTTCTAAACAGAATTTAAAATGAAAGATCTCAGCATGTTAAATGACACACATCTGCCACAAAAATGTATTCTCTAATCAAAGTAAATGCTGGAGTCTGGAGACCTTTTTCTGTGTTTTATTATAAAGAATAGGAAACTGCATCTGATTTTTTTTCTCAAACCAGATAAATAAACAGCAAATAACATGCTTTGGTTTTATTTATTTATATTTTAATGTGTTTTGTCTTTTGCAGTAGGATCTACAAAATAGTATTCCTAACTTGAAGACCCGGAACAAATACAGATCTTAACACGGTGGAAGACAGATCATAGTTTTTGCACACCCGTGAAGACAATGTTGAAAACCGCTGGAAACAGAGACAAAAAAAGCACTCTGAAGAAACTGCTGAGTAAAGAACAGCTGAGTAATTTAATCAGCACAACACAACAAATTAACCCCTTGGGCAAAATTTTGTTTTTTAAATATACAAATATGTGAAACAAACACCTTCTTACTTGAAGAACACTGAGCTACAATAGTTATAAAGAGCCCTGTGGAGCCCCTTGTTTATTTTTTCCATGCTGCCAACAAAATCCATGCAGCTTTTTTTTCTCTTAAATAGAAGAAAGCTGTTAAAGAACACAGAGCTTGGTTGGTCAAATACCATCATTCCTTTAAAAAAAAATCTGTTGCTTTGCCTATTTCCAATAACAGCATGTTTTTAATATGACACAAACACAAACAAAAAATATCATGGGCATGACATGGCTTCTTCTGAAGCCAATAAGAATATTACTTTTGACTTCAGTGGGCATAGAGAACTGAATGTGTAGAAATTAGTTTCCAAAGTGGATTCCCTGCCTTCCCCTTAATAAGAGTAGATCAGCAGAGATTTTAAACAGAAAGCCTTGTAGGGTCAGCTTTGCTTACAGCTGAACCTTTTTCTCCCAAGTTCTCCTTGTTGTTAAGGCACCTTCAATTCCAATAGTTGAAATATTCACCTCTCTGGGTTCCCTTTTCCTGGGAAGTGATATGTATAGCACCTTTCTAGAGTTGAATAGTACAACCTTTTGTGATTAATACAGTCATTTGCATTGACTAGCATCAAAGTTGCATGTAGAAAATTAAATGGCCATTGATGTAAATATAAACATGCTATTTACAATTAATAATTATTCCTTTATTCTTTATAAGACTGCAACGAGCGATTTTTATAGTAGTAGCCAAAGCACAGTGTAGAACTGACATGCCTCAATTATTCACAAAAATGAAATAATACAGTGAAGAAATGAACCTCTAATAAAATTCAAAATAATTAACACTAAATTGTGCACATGCAAAGATAATGTAAAATGAACCCATCTGCTTAAACTATGCATTTATACCATTTCTATACATCCTAATAGTCTCCTTTCCTGTGTATGTTCCAATGAAACATTATACACAAAGCAATATATTTTACCATGATATAGTTCACATTCTTTAAACGTTCCTCCAATTTTTCAATGTGTCATTCAGGCTACTTTAAAGTAGGAAAAAGCTGCAACAGGAAAAAAAACCATGGTTACTTTTGTTATCACACTATAAATCCTAGCTCAGGGATTATGCCAATTATCTGGATTACTTACACTTACTTGCCCTAACAATACAGAGCAAATGAAGATTTTCTGCATATTATCCTTATTATTCTTCATGTGCTGTGACCCTGTAGATTTATCAAGAACAGGTTTTATATTTTAGAAGGGGTTCATGAAAAAAAACTCTAGTGTATGCTATTTAATGCTGGGAGTAAGAGAAATGCATCCATCTAAATTCAGTTCACTTAAGAAAGACAATGATTAGAGTGGTCATCTCAGATATTTTAAGACACGCATTAATGAAGCCATGTCTGTAATACTTTTGTATAGATGTAATGATATTGCAGTGTTGAAACAAATTCTTCTCAATGGATTATGGCAGATTTATTTCTGTTCTTCAAAATACGTTATTATTTCTGTATAATCCTGTATATTTTTGCATCCTTATACAAAGGAAAAGACATCAGCTGGCTGGTGCTAGATTCATTCATAATAACCAGAACATGAAGATCACTTGTTAGCCTTTGCTGGAAAAATCATTACAGCTATCTCCTTGTGAGCTGAGCTGTCCCAATGTCTTCAGCACAGGAAGCGACTTGTGTAGAGCTAGGCAGGCAGGGAAGAGATAGTGGAGCAATTTTGAGGTAGCTCCAACTTGCTGTGTCCAAGAAGCCCCTTGTCTTCTTCTTCTTCTGAAGGCTACACAAGAAGTTCTTCACTTTTATTGTTTCATTTACTCCTGGGTATGTTTAAAAGTCTAAAGGCCGAATCATCATTGTTGTGGAACGTAAGGAATAGCTGGGACCTTTGAAGTAGTGCCATTTTATCCCATTAAGTTTTCCATGGTTATGTCCCGCGGTATAGAACATTCCATTCAGATTGGAAGGGCCACAAGCATCAAACCACCAGCCTGAAACAATTAAGAACAAACAATAAAAAACTAAGAACATTCTCAGTTTTACAAATGAACCTGGCAGTGTTTGGCAGCCAACAGCTCATAAATACTGATAGTATGGCAAAGGCTTTGTTTTATGTTGCCCTCTCCTCCCCACCAACTAACTACTGAGTTATTTGGTGTTCAGCTGCAGATATTACCATCAGGGGTAGGTTTTTAAAAGTGTTTATATGCCCATTAGTGGAAGATAGGTGCCTACATGCCTTTATACATATACCCATGAGTACACATAATATCTGATGCAACAAAGTAACAGTGAATAAAAGTAAATTAATATGTATGTTTATATACATCATCATGCATTCTATCAGTCATTCTTAATTATGTGAAGGATTTTACAAATTATGTTAAAAAAATAACATAAGTTATTGAAATTTTCAGTGAGGATTTTCAGGTTGTTTTTCATGAGAATTTTCACGTCAAATTTTCAGTGAGAATTTTCCTGTTAAATGTGTGGTATGTTTTTCAAGCTATGTTAATTGTGTTCAAGCTGTTGGCTGTTGACCATCAAATGAATCATATGACTGGTCTTCTTCTCTGACCAGGCAAATACTGTTTATCTAGTATATGAACTGACTGAATGTGGGCTGTTAACATTATCGTATATTCATATTTCCAATAATTCACAGAGCCAATTGTACAGGAAAATTATGAACCACTTCCTAAAGAATTTATAATCTAGTTTAAATCAGACCAAGCAAGTGGATTTTATAAACAGATGGAATGAGCTAAGAAGGCAGAACAGGGATAGTATTGGTTGTAAAGAGTAACCCATGCATACGTGGATAGTTTTGAGGGTTTTTCCTCTTTCTTAACAACCTCAGGTGTTTAAAAAATCATGAGGCAGGCCTTCCAAAATACTATGAATTCTATTTATTTTGTAGATAAGTCACATTGACAAATGCATGTTACAAATATAAAGCTAGGAACTTCCTTTCTACTTTTTTCTTTTAAATTAAGATAAGATTCTCATGAATGCCAGAGCTGGGACTTTACAAAAAATACCAAATATCACAAAACTTGGCAACACTGAAATTACAGGGATTAAAGGATATATACTAACAAAGAAGATCAAATAGTTGATACCCTGACTATAAGGAAGTCAGTGGGAATTTTGCCATTGACTTAGACGGGAACAGAATTTTTCCCGGAAGGCTCTGCTAGGCTGAAGGGTCTACCAAGGCTTATGGTGTACAGCTGTAATTGCCAAAAAAAAGAAATAAATCCTCCCTTTCAGCTGCAGAATGCCAATGCCCCCACTCCATAAAAAGTTAGCATTGCTAGCTGATTAACACATTGATAAGGTGTAGGGTTGGGAGAAGGACTGCTGTTTTGTCAAATCCAACTTAAGAACTGTGTGAATCCCTCAGGAAATGGAGTCTGAACATCTTGCTCCTTCCACAGCGTGTAACTGCACAGGCTGCTGGCTTTAGCGCCCTGCATGTTCCTAAAATAGAAGGATAGCATTTGCCTCAGGACAAATAAGGCTTATAAAGGTCCACTGCTGGTCTGAGAAGAAGCTTTGTTTTCAGTGGTCTAACAGAAAGCACCAGGTAGTGGGTATGCTTGCCTTTCTAGAAGTGTAGTCTCTGCCTCATTTTTCCATTTTGACTTAGAAGCATTGCTACATGTACAGAAACATCTGTAAACGTGTTGCAAGCATCATCAGTAGAGATGTATTGTGGCCCAATCATGATTATAAGACATGCACATATTTAGTTAGCTCAGTAGCATGCATTTTCTTTGACTCTGTGGAAGAATTCCATATCCTACAAACTGAGATGCAGCTGTTCAGTTTTACACGTTCACTGCTCCCAAGCTAACCTGTGAAATTCACAACTGAGACCCACTTTGTGCAGTGAGCAACACACAGGTGATTCCCTTGGTATCAGCAGATTCTGTTCTTAGTGCTGTATCTGCCTATAAGAAAGAGACCTTTGTTTGGGGGTATTGTAAACCACTTGATTCAACAGCGACAGTGATTTGTACACAGATGCAAATTTATCCTGTCCCTTGCATTCAGGTCGATATAATTAATTTTTTTAGCTTTGTAAAGTAATTTCTTAGATTTTGGGTGATGCTTGGGGGTTTTTTTTTTTCTTTCTTTTTTTTTTTAGAAGTAACACTTCATAATGAAATCTTGGGGGAAGAATTTATGCCAGATAAATTCTGGCAAACTCCTATTTTGATATACTTGACCTCTCTTTGATTACAAAGTTATACCTAAGGGGCTAATAACCAAAGAAAAAGAAAGCTGTCCAGCTGATGTTCTATGGTAACCAGAGCATAATCTCTGTAGAAACTTAAGATAAAGCTAAACAGAAAAATCTAATCCTCATTTTTCAAAGCAGGAACACAGATGCAGCTGGGCTCTGTTTACAGTGACAAAATATAGCCATGGAAAGCTGTAGTAGTTACCATTCCATTTTAAAGGAATAGCAATAGCATAAATGTTTGGCCTTATCTCTGGGAACCTTGTATTTGGTGGTGTTCTACAAAATATACCCAATGGAAACTGAATTCTGAAATGGTATCAGGCAATAAAAGCACCAGGAGCATTTTTTACTTGATAGGGGGAGGGAAGTACTGAACAGATAGAGTTTTCCTTTAAGACCAATTTTTCTTTTGTAAAAAGTTTTAAAGTGCCACTAGCAAGCATCTGCTCTTCATAATCCAGCTACTAGTAATCATATGTGTTTTTTGCTTTTTAAAGATACATTTCCAATTATTACACTAACATATTGTTTTTCCTTCTCACCTTTGGAGGGACGGGGGTTAAGTTTTTCTCCATTCTTGCTTACAGATCTCTAAAAGTCCCTCAGTGAAATGTAGGTCTCCAAAAAAGCTTTGAGGGAGGACATAGGAACTGCAGTTCTCAGTTCTACCAATGGTCTATCTCATCTAATATACTGTCTGTAACAGTGATCAGTGCAGTATACTTTGGAGGAATCCTGCAGTAATGGGATACCCTTACCCCTGGAAAGGTTTCCTCCTACAGTTAATGTTTGGCTTATCCCTGGAAGCTAGAGGGATTTAATCCTTTCCAAAGATCTTGTTTATTGTTTAATGCACTATAACAACTCTGGATATTCTTGTTATCCACATAAATATCAAGCCTTGCTTTAAATCATATTAGCTCTTGGCTTCCATGGTAGCTTTTGGCAATGAGTTTCATACGCTGTTCAAGTGGAGAAAATATTTCTTTTCATAACTTTTAAATTTGCTGCCTTCCAATTTCAGTAAATGCCTCCTTATTTTGCTATTCTGGAACAGACTGAACAGTACTGCCCAAGTTACCCTTTTGATTTCTTTCTATACCAGTATCATGTCCCCACTTATCGGTCTCCTATGAAAGGCAAAGTGTTCTAGTTTTTTTCTTCTCTCAGCATTTGAGAACTTTTGCCTAATACCTAAATTGTTTTTATCAATCATCTCTTACTGTCTCCTCTTTCGACATGGAGGTACCATCAATCCTACTGAGCTGTAATATTGGCTTATATCGTGACATTATAATATTTCCATGTATCTTCTATCTCATTGCTTATACATCCTAAAATTCTATTTAATTTTTGATGGCTGATCAACACTGAGAATAAGTTTTCATTAACCTCATTACCCTAATCTTTTAGGTCAGTATTTGAAGTGAATCATAAAGAGGAGAGGCCATAAGAAAAGGTGACAGGCTCTGTGGATGTGGGGGTAGAGCAGTGGACGGTAATATATTATGACTTTAGCAAGGATTTTGACACTGCTTCCCACAACATTCTTATTAAGTCAAGAAAATACCGACCAGATGAAAGTACTGTAAGGTAGATATGTAACTGGTTGGGTCACTGTTCTCAATGAATAGTCATCATTGGCTCAATGTCTAATTTGGAGGAGACATTAAATGGAGTTCACTGGGGGGTGGTCTATCCTGGGTCTGGTTACTGTTTAACATCTTAATTCATGATTTAGGCTGGGGGAAGGTGGGGGGTGGCAGCCATTTTAGCATGCCACAAAGTAGCCCAGCACCCTCCCTGAGTTCCAGTCTAGTCCTCTTCCTATGCTTGATCCGCTGCTCTGATTTCTGTTTCTGAGTTCATCTTCTGCTATGATGCCTGTCGGGGCTGGGGGCCAAAGTCTGTGATGCAATGAGCAGGCACAAGGGAGGGTAAGTTCGGAGGGAAACAGGTGGTAGGGGGCAAGCTGCCCGCCTTCCCCACTGCTTATCCCCCACTGCCTCACCCCCTTCCTGCCTCCCCCACTGCCTGCACCCTTGCCAATTACCCCTTGCCAGTTCTTTCCCCGCTGCAGTGATAGTGATGAATGTAAGATGATCTTCCAATATTTAGATTCTATACATGGAAATTTATAGCACATTTATCTATTTTCCATGGACAGAATCGAATTATTCGAGGGTCATCTTAAATTCAAGGTCATCTTGTATTTGGATCCATGCGGTAAATTTATTTTGAATACTTCAACTGAGTACATTCTTTTACTGAATATATCAAGTCTCTTCTACTGATTTTTCCAATGATTTAGCTTCTGTGTGGGCCTTCATTACATGATCTCTAACTAGCCTTGCAAAATGCCACCTAAAATGTAACAGTTCCCAGCTGAACATAGGGCTGACTATTTTATTAGAAGATAGTGGTTGTCTAATGTGTGGGGCTTTTCTGCAGTGAAACCCACAGTTTATCTATGTTTAAAATTTACCTTTATGAAAACAAAACAAAAAAACTTTTACTTATTCTGACACAGAATCCAAACTGTGTAAGTGCCCAAAATTGCCATAATTACCCAAGTACACATTTGTGTGTGAAGGTGGAATGCGATTTAGAGCTTTATGTGTTTTTAGCAATTGCACTAGCTGTAACACCTACTTTTCCCTTAGAATTTTCTTATGACCTGATCCTGCATATCTCATGAACTCAGATGAGATCACTCTGTTCAGTGATGGTGAAGTCTCCTCTGAGGTGCTTTGTTCAGTTTTGGACTCTGCAAAGAGGTGAATAAATTGGGAAGAGCCCAGAGGACAGCAATAAAAATGAAGAGCGGTCCAAAAAACATGGTATAGGAGGAAAGCATGGAGGAATTGGATTATTTCATCTACAGAACCAGAAAATTGATTGGGAGTTGTATGGGTTAAGATAATATTCGTCCAACACAGAAATGGTGGTTATAAAGATGATGGCAATCAATTTTTCTCTGTGTCTACTGGACAAAAAACGGGACTTTAAATTGCAACAAGAAAAATGTACTGTGGGTAATAGGAAAATAATTCCTGATTATGAGAGTGTTTATGCACTGGAAAAGAGTCAGAGATCTGTCACTGGCAGCTTTTAAGGTGAGGTTGGCCAAACATTTGTCTGGAATAATACCGATAAGGAGGACTCTGCTCTGAGCAGGGAGTTGGAAAAGATATGCTCTTAAGGTTTATCCCAGTCCTATTTTCCTGATTCTCTGCTCTTCTCTGGAACAAAGTATGTGCTTATGTGTGATCTCAACCTCTGTCAGCTGCTTAATGTGAGAAACTATACATCTGTAGAAGCTTTATTCCTCCAGGGCTGGTATAACTGTGAAATGGGAAAAGTGATAGAAATCATACAACAATACCCTTTGCAAACAAATACCCTATGGATTGTGGCGGGCCTGTTTCAGTAACAGGTAGTATAATGAAGGACTTACGTTACAACAAATTAAGGTAAAGAAAACCTGATCTATAGTAGAAGAGTCAACCTAGTAACTACTGTGCAAATAGCGCATAGAGGCTCAGTGGGAATAGAATTTTTTAGGATCTGGGCTCAAGTGCTTTACAAATGTGCTAGAAATGAATGATTATTGTTAATCTTCAGTAAGTGTACTTTAAATACATATGCTTCTGCCTTCCACCCAAGTAAGCTATGGGGCATGAAGAGAGATCACTTCAGGCACAATTGGTGACTAGACATCCAGTTGGCTTTTAATGTAACAGGACTTGAGCATCAAACTCCCATTTATGCCTTTGAAAATCTTTCTTTACAAGCAACTTTAAGGCGTAAAATACAGCTTTTGTCTACAACAGCACATGCAGTCTAAAGAAAAGGTTTTTTTCTAATGAGGCTACTGAATAGTGTTCTCTCTCCTCCCCCTTCCTCCTCACATATTTAATCTTTCTAGGAATAGAAGTTTTGATGAGGATCAAATGGAAAGTGACGATTAATAAGATCACTGATGGAGATGCGTGTTTGGTTTTCAGTCTCACCTATAAACGTTAACACAATCAGGGGTTATAATTTATCTCGATCATTATTCCTGACAAATATATCCAGTTTACCTTGCAGAGATTATGGGATTTTTAGCATTGTCAAGATGGATGCAAATGTGCTCGTAGATTTCAGATGAGTCATAATTGAAGGGTTATCTGTGGTGCTGCCAAAACCAACAGGAGGCCTGACAACATGCTGTATAGGAGAATACTTATTTCTGAAGGACTTTTTTCACAAACTTTTATCACAGTCACTTTTCCTAATCAGCATTTTGTTGTGACATAAAATTGGAATCAACCTAATAAACAATTTGGGGGGTTTTAAGACAGCTGTTGATATTTCTCAGAGAGTAAAAAAGACAACTTCCTGGAGCAAACACAGTAGAACATGTAAGGAGGAAATTAACAGGGGAAATATTTAGAAACTAAAAAAAAGACCAAGCAATTAGTGAGTTTAAGGTCTTGGCCTTCTTATAAAACCATAAATTACTCAAATAGCCCTAGTCACACAACTAATGAAAATATATATCCGTGAAGATTCAATTGAATCTATTTGCATATTTGCTTGACATGTTCCTCTTAATACTTGACTTAGACTTGCACAGTTCTCCTTTCTGCTCCCTCTTTTCCTTTGCTCATCCAATATATTGACATGCTATTGAGATTTTCCTGTTAATGGATGGGCTGAGCATAGCAGAATATACCAGTATGTGGTTTCTGTGGAGGGACAGCTGTACAGCAGACTTATTAGAGATAACTAACCTGTCACACAAGCCAGGACAGCCAACCAAACAAAACCCTTCCAAGTTCCCTGAGGCAGCTGCCAGGGAGATGGAGTATGGAGTAAATTCTAACACCTAGGCTTACAGTCAAGGCAACCCTAGTTTGGAAGTCCTTGCTGGACTCTGAATCACCGATGGGATGATTTGCACTTTTTATTACAGTAAACTCTGTCATCTCCTGATCACTGATTTGCTGCTGGATAATCAGTGAACTTCAAAACTGTTTGCTGCAGAAATAGGAGGCTTTCTGGTTATTTGTCCATTGGAGGATGTTCTCCTGCTTGAGTTTTTCTATTACATGAACAAGGGGGAGAAATTAAGGCATGGTAGACCCTGCTCTTTAATTTAAATATAAGCCTTGTTTCCTTTGGGTGTCAGCATCTTCTAACCTCCTCCACTGTTGAGTATTTCTAGCTAGTTGGGAAAGAATACAGCTCATGTGGACTGGGCATGCACTGAGCATGGGGGTGAGTCCCAGCTACTGAAAGTCTCGCTATTGTCAGTGGGTATAATCTGGAAAGGCACATGTACATCTGGCCTGGACTGGCAAGAGCAAATTACCTCAAAACAGAGTGTCTGAGCTAATTTCTTCAAAATACCAATTTATAAATTTACCATCTATGAGGAAAATCCTTTCTGGAGAAATGAGAAAGAGAGTAAGTGAGATTATATGGTCTGTTCTATGCAGGAGATGAGAAAAGTTACTGATTATTTTTGGCCTTCAAAACCTGTAAGCTATTAAAGACAGCATTTTTGCAGCTCCAGAGGTTTTGTGCAATCAGGTACATATAAAATCACAAAATATGTTACTTGGAAATGCTTTTAAGAATCTGGAATAAACACTAGACCAGGGAGAGTGTGTATAGTGCCCCGGGGTTGGGGAAACGTGAATTCTGAATCTGCTCCCCGGTTCCAGCCATGTGTAGAGACACACACAAGTGACATAAATGTTATTATAATATGTTGATGTTCCATTTTCCCTTGTGCTTTGTTACCTCTTCTCTGCTTTACTTTCCCCATTTTTTCCTCCTCTCCTTTCCCCTCTCAATGTTCTTTTGGGGCTTAATTACACACAAAAGCAATAATGCTTTAATTGTACTGGCTTTATTAAAGCAGCAAATTATGATAGTGCAAATTCAGTTTTACTGGTATTGTTCGCTCCATCACTACAAGAGTGGAAGGCAGGGCAAGTTAGCACCTTAGGGTGTCTATACACGTCTGCTCCGACATGTGCTAAAGTACACATCAGAGCAGATTCAATTAACCAAGTCTGCTGGAGCCTCTGCTTCACATGTATTCAGCATCCCTGTGCTTCAGAATGGCAGTGGGGCACTTTAACAAAGCTTATTACACTGAATACATATGATGCTGTAACACTGAATACATGTGACACTATGGGCGCTTTAATTGGAGCCACTATAATTAAAGCAGGCCCCCCACGCACCCCAGAGCACAATGTAAAGATACCCTTATAGACTAAACCACATTTCCCTGCCTTCTACCTAACTTCAGACTAACACTCACTTATAAGGGGATGGTTAGCCATACTAATCTGAAGTCAGGCTAGAAGTAGGGCAAGGTAGCACTTTAGAGACTAACTAGTTCAGAGTGGCGTAGCATAGGCAACCACTAAGAATGGAACACTCTACACATTGAGCTATTTCCTTCTTCCTCACCATAGCTTCATCATTATCTACATGGAAATACAAAGCAAAATACAGTTCATTTACTGAATGTCTTCACATAACTATGCTTACCTCCTGTTAGCATGAGGGCACATTTGCACATGCAGTTGTCATTGTCAGCATCTTTAGTACTGAATTCAGCACCATGTAAGATCAGGCTACTCTGTTTTCCAGCTGTTCCTGTATGCCCTTTTAGATACAGCCTAAAACAGTAAGAGAAAATAATCTGTGTCACCAAGAGTAACATTTAAATGATTCAGGTCTCCTTCCATGCTGGGCTTGCCTTTTATAGTGATGTACACAAGGAAAATTACTGAAACCTCAGAAATGTCTTGGGCTCTGGCTCAATTAGTTTGCTGTTTCAGATGTAAGATGAGGAAATTCAGGATATTTTAATATATCTTCACCAGGGTGAAATTCCTGTTATTGAACAAAGTAAGCATAAGTCATTTAAACTGTGAAAACGTGAGTATAGTGATAAACATGGAGGAAGTTAGCAAGAGTAAGTCCAATGAGGGAAAACTGGGTGACAGAATCTGTATTTCAATAAGTAAATTGTTAATTTTAACATGGCACAAAATATTTGTTGGGAATACTTCCCTTAGTGCTACCAATCTCCAGGGATTTTCTATAAAAATTGGAAGGATGATTCAGTGAATTAGCCTGAGACCTCTACTAGGCTTTCCCATGTGACTCCTGGATTATATCCAGGGGTAGATCCAGGGGCAGTGCATGGAGCACTTATACCCCCGCTCTTTTTGATTTCTGATACACCCAACATTTAAACCAGCTACTCAGCAGTTGCAGCAGCATTTTTACTCAGGCAATGCTGAGGGAGTCACTTGACTTCATGGCTCATTACAATCTACTGGATACCTTCTAAACTGTTCAGTCCACAGGCGTTAATGACCCCCTCTTCTTTTTAATGGCCTCAATGTTCCACCAAACAAGCCATCCTTTGTTCTGCAATTCTGCTGTCTGTTACCTGCTTCTGGTAATGAAGCTCCTATTTCACAGCCCCGCAGATTATTTTAAACCATTCCAATTAAATGATATTTGTTTTTGCTTCAATCTTAAACCGAGTAATACAGCCCTAGGCCCTCAGAATATTAGTAAACCTTCTAGTTTAGTTTTAACTGGAGAACAATACATGCGGTTTTTATATGGAATGATGCACCTAACTATCTGCATCCCCCGCTTTTCAAAATTTCCGTCACCCTCCCCAAATATTCAACAGCTTGGTGATTAGGGAACTCTCCTGTGAAATGGGACTGTAGTTTTAAATAGACTTAAGCAGAGAGAGGTTTAGAACACAGCTCTAAACCTCTCTCTGGTGCATGGTCCCACTAGGGGGAATGCCATACTGGATCTGGTATTGGCAACAGGAGATGACATGATAGGGGACCTCCAGATCGGTAGCCATTTGGGAGACAGTGATCACCTAATAATAGAATTCAACATAAGACGTTGAGTGGGTAAGGTAACTAGTAGGGTGAAAGTGCTAGACTTTAGGAAAGCTGATCTCAATGCACTCAGGCAATTAGTCAAGGACGCACTGCAGAGTAGGAGTTTTGAAGGGATGGGAGCCCAAGAAGGGTGGCTGTGCCTTAAGGAAACGATCCTTCGGGCACAAAGCAAGACGATCCCCGAGCGAGGCAAAAAAGGGAAAGGGGCCAGGAGGCTTCCATGGCTGACCAGAGAAATCCAGGGCAGCTTAAGGGCCAAAAGGGGAGCACATGGAAAGTGGAAACAGGGTGAGATCACTAAAGATGAATATACCTCCTCTGCTCGTGCTTGTAGGGACGCAGTTAGACGGGCCAAAGCTACCATGGAGCTGAGGATAGCATCCCAAGTAAAAGACAACAAGAAATTGTTTTTTAGATATATTGGGAGTAAAAGGAAGGCCCAGGGAGGAATAGGACCCCTGCTAAATGGGCAGAAACAATTGGTGACAGACAGTGGGGACAAGGCTGAACTCCTCAACGAGTTCTTTGCCTCAGTGTTCCTAAGTGAGGGGCACGACAAGTATCTCACTGGGGTTGTAGAGAGGCAGCAGCAAGGCGCCAGACTTCCATGCATAGACCCTGAGGTGGTGCAGAGTCACTTGGAAGAACTGGATGCCTTTAAATTGGCAGGCCCGGATGGGCTCCATCCAAGGGTGCTGAAGGCACTGGCCGACATCATTGCAGAGCCACTGGCGGGAATATTCGAACGCTCGTGGCGCACGGGCCAAGTCCCGGAGGACTGGAAAAGGGCTAACGTGGTCCCCATATTCAAAAAGGGGAGGAAGGAGGACCCGGGCAACTATAGGCCAGTCAGTCTCACCTCCATCCTTGGTAAAGTCTTTGAAAAAATTATCAAGGCTCACATTTGTGAGAGCCCGGCAGGGCAAATTATGCTGAGGGAAAACCAGCACAGGTTTGTGGCGGGCAGATCATGCCTGACCAATCTAGTCTCTTTCTATGACCAGGTTACGAAATGCCTGGACACAGGAGGAGGGGTGGATGTCGTATACTTAGACTTCAGGAAGGCCTTCGATACGGTATCCCACCCCATACTGGTGAACAAGTTAAGAGGCTGTGACGTGGATGACTACACAGTCCGGTGGGTGGCGAATTGGCTAGAGGGCCGCACCCAGCGAGTTGTGGTGGATGGGTCGGTCTCGACCTGCAAGGGTGTGGGCAGTGGGGTCCTGCAGGGCTCGGTCCTTGGACTGATACTCTTTAATGTCTTCATCAGTGACTTGGACGAGGGAGTGAAATGTACTCTGTCCAAGTTTGCAGATGACACAAAGCTATGGGGAGAAGTGGACACGCTGGAGGGCAGGGAACAGCTGCAGGCAGACCTGGATAGGTTGGACAAGTGGGCAGAAAACAACAGGATGCAGTTCAACAAGGAGAAATGCAAAGTGCTGCACCTAGGGAGGAAAAATGTCCAGCACACCTACAGCCTAGGGAATGACCTGCTGGGTGGCACAGAGGTGGAAAGGGATCTTGGAGTCTTAGTGGACTCCAAGATGAACATGAGCCGGCAGTGTGACGAAGCCATCAGAAAAGCCAATGGCACTTTATCGTGCATCAGCAGATGCATGACAAATAGGTCCAGGGAGGTGATACTTCCCCTCTATCAGGCGCTGGTCAGACCGCAGTTGGAGTACTGCGTGCAATTCTGGGCGCCACACTTCAAGAAGGATGCAGATAACCTGGAGAGGGTCCAGGGAAGGGAAACTCGTATGGTCAAGGGCCTGCAGACCAAGCCCTACGAGGAGAGACTAGAGAAACTGGACCTTTTCAGCCTCCGCAAGAGAAGGTTGAGAGGCGACCTTGTGGCTGCCTTTAAGTTCATCACGGGGGCACAGAAGGGAATTGGTGAGTATTTATTCACCAAGGCGCCCCCAGGGGTTACAAGAAACAATGGCCACAAGCTAGCAGAGAGCAGATTTAGATTGGACATTGGGAAGAACTTCTTCACAGTTCGAGTGGCCGAGGTCTGGAACGGGCTCCCAAGGGAGGTGGTGCTCTCCCCTACCCTGGGGGTCTTCAAGAGGAGGTTAGACGAGTATCTAGCTGGGGTCATCTAGACCCAGCACTCTTTCCTGCTTATGCAGGGGGTCGGACTCGATGATCTATTGAGGTCCCTTCCGACCCTAACATCTATGAATCTATGAATCTCTGCAACTTCTTAGGGCACTATGTAAAATATAGGTACCAGCACCACTGCTACCAGCATGTTTCAGCTGACCTCAGTGTTAGCAATGTGCTCTTGCTAACAACCAGTTGTTCTTGTTCCCCCAGGAACGTGTCTCCCTCCCTGAGTCCCTAGTGAAAATCTGGATTAGAAGGGGCCTTAGACCTAGATCCTTAGGTGTTCAGGTTGGATAATTTCTGAATATACACAGAAGCCAAAGTACAGGTAACCTGACAGTCCAAAATGGAGCTGACACCTGAATTTAGGGGCCCCCTTGAGGCTTGTGACTTGCTCTTTAAAAGTTAGATAACTTAATTCTTCCTAAATCCTGTTTAGATATCTACAGGTACATCTACACAAGGCGTTTACTGCAGAATTGCCTAATTAGCTCCCCAGTAAATAGCTCAGCATCTACATGTGCAACACTATTAGGATGGAGTAAACTAATTAACTCCACAGCAGGTTAGTACTTGTACACAAGTACTATCCTACAGCAGAGATTTTTACTCTGCAGCAATGCCTGTCTAGATGCTGATGGGGCTGGCTGGGGCATGAGGGTGCTTTAATGTGGGGGCTGCTTGTTGAACCCAGCCTCATACTCCAGTTATGGTCCTGGGCGCAGATTCAAACGTGGCACCTGGGAGCAATAAACAGCAAGATATGCATTTGAGTTTATTGCTGCACATTAATTGTATATGTAGATGCACCCTATGTGACCAAATGGAAGCTGGCTCTCAGTGACTTGAGATACCAGTCTCTTTGACCTCTCCCACAAATTCACTTCAGCATATCTGAATATACAACCTCTGCATTATAATTCTTATTGTTTACATAACTCTTTCCATCTTCAAATGGCAATGCTAGAATTATGTTCTCTTCATGCTTACATGCTTATAGAGGGAAATTTCTGAAGACCAAAGCTTGCAGCCTTGCTCACTAGTTGGGTGGGTTGAGCAAAAGATCAGGGGCTTCACGCCATGCTGGCCTAAGATAACAACACAACTACCATATGTGGCTATATAATGTTATTAAAATAGAAATGACAATATTATTAGACATGGCAGTGAAACAGCAACCAGAGAAAGCAATGAATCTATAGGTGAATTGCTAACATTCCAAGCCTGTCATGAAGAAGACAATGAACTATCAGCAGTCATCCAGAGCTGTGTTTTTTTTCAATTTTTTTTTGGCTGTAGACTTCTATGTCTACAAAATATTGCTGCTCGTACCCGCTATATCTGCTGTGTCTCTGCATGGTCATTCCTGGTATCAATACCATTACTCACTGTGTATTGACCAAACAGAAGATGCACTGCTGCCATTAACATTTAGGTACATACCCCCTTGGCAAAGCATTGCATACCCCCCAGGGATATCAGCACCACACTTTGAAAGCCACTGATTTAGAGACGTTATCATAATTATGTAATATCTAACCTTTATTTTTATCACCCAGCTAGACTAACTTTTCTAGGTGCTCAAAAAAGAAAAGATACTAAACAAAATGAAACAGCACAACTCACCATTCCAAAATGCTCACTTATTGTATAGAATGACATTTGAAAACCACTTAAGCATTTTTTCCACGAGTTATATAGCTTAGGGGGCTATAGAAACAGAACAGCTAAGGAGAGGATGCATCCTAAACATGTTTTGCTTTTCATGGTTCCTTCTGTGTGATGCATTCTAACTAACTTCAGTCCCTTTAAACTAAAATAAAGTATACTGTATGGAAAGCCTAGAGCTATATGGTGTTATTCAAACATCTGCAGAGCAATATGAAAAGTCATTTCAACTTCATTCCACAAACTGTTTCAAGTGATTAGGTCATCTCATATTCTTCACCCGAACTGTATTGCAGCCACAGCCTGTTCCTTGAGATTAACTTCTGAACCCCGGACAATGCCAAACTCAACTTCCCTTTAAAGGACTTGTATTTAGTTCTACACTTTTGGAACCAGAGTTAATAAGGATTGTGACATAAAAAATGTGCTGTTAAAAATAACCCCCTCTGGAATAAATAAAGCAAAAAGCCATATAGCAGAACAGCCTGTGTGTTTACTGTCATTAACTATCATGGAAATGCTTTCTCCTACAGTGTTTGCCTACAAAACACTTATTTATTATGCTCAGAAATAAGGGTAAATCTTGGCTGTCTGGCCAGCAGTAGTGAACTGGTGGTAGGCCTTCATCCATTTAATTGTTTGCTGCTTCTACATCTAGTAAATCTCCACTGGTTGACTGCTGAGCAGCACAGCTAATTAACCCATGGGCAGTGCTACGTGAATGCTGTGATGTTGCTTCTGTTTGGGGACTAGTGCAAGCAAAGCCAGTTTGTATGCCTCTGCTAATGCCTGGCAAAAGAACACGAAAGAAGCAGGATGTAGGACTGGGACTGGGACTAGGGAGGAGAAGGCTGTCAGATACGTTGAGAATAAGTGAGCCAGGGATCTAGCTGAAGGCAGGGTTTGGTAACAGAGCCAAAATGATTGACAAACACTCATCTAGTTGATAGCTACTGCTTCCATTCCAGCATCCACTATATTAATTACCACAGATTGATGTATTTTGTATCCAGGGTTGTACATGAGCAGCATACACTGTGAGCTGAATTCTAATATCCTTTATGCACTTAAATGATAATTTTCCAGTTGCATAAGTGAACTTTTGGCACATATGTGCAGTCTGCATTTCTATCAGTCACCTTCAAGTACACACGTAGTATTGATGCATAAAGGTACACGTATACACTGAGCATGCACTTACAAACAAGTATCTGACTATGTACGCACTCCGATGTATGCCCATGAGTCACTAAATTGTAGTTGGACAGAAAACCATGACTAGCAAGTGTTGGACAGAGGCAGGGAGGGGCCTCCCATATTTCAGTCCCAATAGCTAAGTGGTTAGGGCACTCAGGTCTGTCACCCCCCACAGAGGGTTTTAATGGGCATCATCTTGACTGCCCAGCACACTGCTTTAACCACTAGGCAACAAGTAGGACAGACTTTTTTTAGTGCTTCTCTGAAGCTTAGCCACTGTACCTGGCATTTAATAGTCACTGAATAGAATAGAATAAAATTAATGGAAAGCAGTTCAATTGGGAAGTTCATGCCCATTTGGGATCAACTGTTCAGATTAGAAGTCAATACATTCAGGTCTTCAGAAGTACATCCATCTTGCTGAGCCCCCCACACCCTCTGCCTTGTTTTCTTCCTTCTGGCTTCAGAGCTCATCCTTGCTTGGCTGAACAAGCGAGGGTTGGAGGGACAGATTCAAGAAGAGGCAATGCCTAACTTGTGACCTGTGGTTACAAGACTATCTCGGCTTTTTTTTGCCAAAGGGCTGAACCTTTGCTTGTGGGCTGCTGGTTAGAGTATGAGACCTGAAAGTAAGAGACATTCAAGTTCAAATCCTTTTTGGGGATGGTGGGGGTTGTCTTAGAACCTAGAGCACTTGTTTCTTGGTGAGTGCTCTAACTACACAGCTTTTGGGGTAAAACATGGGGGAGTATACTCCATTTCCTCATTTTTTCTGGGCCTAACGTAAATATACTTGTGTATGTAGCCACATAGCCACCTGGCCAGTGCATAACCTACTGAATGTGCTCAGTATATATTCATGAACTTATGCATTCCTATTGCAAAGGAAAAAAAATCAAAACTACATGTAAATGCTGAAGTATAACATGGGAACCTGGGAAAATGCCATTTAGGTGCACACAGCATAATCGAATTCTGTCCATAATCAAACACGCAACGTTTAGAGAGAAAGAGAGAAACAATCACCCTCACTCTACAATGTGCCTGAATCTTAACTATTTTAGTGAGCCAGTGACTCCTGGGTCTGTTTTTGTTACTTGTCACAACAAGAAGTTATACATACTTGGAGAGAAACTTGGATTCTTAATTTCAGGTTCCCCCTAAAAACAATTTTGTTGATTTGTTTAATAATTAATAAAGTGTTTCTTTATCAATGAGTGTGATATAAAACTGAAACAATCCTTATACCCTGAGGGATATAAAATGTCAACAGTTCAGTGTTAAGTTTTTAGTGTCTGCATACGTCTTTCATATATTACCAAACCTCATGGAGTCTCAAAAATAGCAACAGCTGGGTCTGACGAGCAATAACACCCTCCAGCCAAGACATCATACAACAGCTTAACAGCAGAAGATAAAATGTAAATAGTCACTTGAGGGTAAAGCTGTTGTTATAGAGGACAAGGTAAGAAGTCTGCAAAACACACAATGAAATGTAACATAGCAGGTAACCAGAGAACCTGAAGATTTTGCTTAAAACCTTTAGCATTAAGTTTTCCCACTAAAAATTCTCACTATTTCTCTGTTTTGACATTCAGAGGCCATACTGAATAATGGAATATCAAGACCTTGAAAAAGGAGAGAGGTTCATTAACACTTGTGGAGTGGAGAGAGATTAGCAACGATCAGGGAGGTAATAATGCATCATGAAGTCAATTAATTCACCCAGCACTGCCTGAATAGAAATGCCTCTAACCCTCCTGAGCAGTTGGTTTTAAAGTTTAAGTAGAGAAGGAATCAAGGGATGGGAGCAACCACAACTCCCATGGATCCGCCCCTGAAAATGTCTGTTCTTGCCAAGGGTAAAAAGGTAATGTAATGCATGGGCGTGTCAATGTGCAATCATAATATTGTATTTACACCTTTACTGTCACATTTGTTAAAGGCATACAGTAAACTGGACATCAAGCATTATATGGCTGTATCTTCCCCTTAGGACTTCAGGTTGGTGTTGTGGGGAAGCTAGATCTGGAGGAGTTACAACTCCTGGTAGGGCCACTCAAGAAAAAATTAGGGATCAGACAGAAAAAAAGCAGCCAATGGTCCTGCAAGTTGCATGTTGAACAAAAAGTGCAGAAGAGCCCAGATGTGAAAAAAGTTAAGTTACAGAAACACAGCAAGATGCCCAGCAGGAGGATACTAAAGGCAGACCTTTTATTCTTGCCCTGAGCAACATTTGATGGAAGGTGAGAGGTTGAGGTTGAGCCATATGTTTTCTTAGTCCAGCTATAGTCTGTTTTAGGTAGTCATTTTAACCTATTGATAGTGCTCAAGGCCACTGTATTTACTTAAATAGTCGTCCCGTCACCCTCCTCCCCCCACACACAACTGGCATAGGGAAAAAAGTTCATCTTATAATCACAGGCAACACAATCTCATTAAATACATTGTGGGTGCATCTATATATCCATTAAGGGCCAGCAATAAATAGTAGAGCTTATTGCGCTCCAGTTTATTGTTCCTGGGGAGCTCCCAGGTGTGCACATGCATGTGTGCCCAGACCGCAACATACTGACCTGGGTTGCAGCAGGCCTGGCTGGTGGGGGCGGGGAGGGGAGGTGCTGCTCTGACTGGGCACAAGGGTGCTTTATTATGGGGCTAGCCAACAGGCAGCCCCGGCATTGAAGCAGCCTCATACCCCAGCCATCTGGTCAGTGTCTACGTGTGTGCTACTGCGCACAAAAAAATTCTGCAGCAGGGTATTACTTGCAGTATTAAGAAACCTCACAGCAGGGTAGTACTTGTATTATTTACAAGTACTACCCTGCTGTGGAGTTTATTAATTTTGTGTGCCCTAATTGGGATGCACATGTGCATGCTGAGTTGTTTACTATGTAGTTAATTAGTCAACTGCACATAAAATTTCTCAGGTAGATGCATCCTGTCTGTCATTAACTACTGCTGAAAGCAGCATGTGCTCAGCAATGAAAACCAACTATAAAGTTTATTAAGTGCACCCAAAAATGAGCACGACTATAAAACACATAGCCCACATTGGACAAATATGCTGGTGGGAACACTACTACAAGAAGGGCTACATTAATATTCAGATGACTATGCTAACCTATTCTTGTGATGGTTCCCAAAAGCATGTCTGTCCAATGGGAGCCATGGCTTTATAGTCATGCTTAGTATTGACTACATTTGTATGTTAGCGCCCATTAAACACAGTCCCCCTCACCACCAACTCTTTTTCAAATCATGGTGAGCCACAACATTACATACAATTTATCTAGAACCCCTCTGTTGGCCCCTCTCTTAGCCTGGTGCATATGATTAGTGTGGACCCACCCTCCATAAGGTGAAGCTGGACTAGGCTGCCCTGCACCTTATCTGCATATATATTTTTGGAGTATCCCAGGACTTGTGACAAGAACACCTGGCTCCAGTCATTAGTGGGGGCTAATTAACACATGGATCCTTTGTGAGGAGTATCTGTAGTACACACACATATATTAAGCAGTACTGAGCTGTGGGGTCACCGTGGCTTGAAATGCTGTTAACTCTGGTGGGGCCTAGCCAGGAGGAAAAGCTGCAGAAAGCAAAGGGCTATAGCACTGGGAAAGGGACAAATTCAAGGCAAACTTCTAATAATTAGGCTCTATACCTGGAAAATTATAACATTTTATGTTTTCTATAAACAGAATTTATTTATTAGGAGGTCATCACATAATCAGGGTTACCTTCTTTTTGATTAAATATGGTAACTTTAAATAGTTGTTAGCTTCCAGTTCTTTTATCAGCCAACTGTTTTACCATAAATTATATGGCCTGTTATATTGTTGTATGTACACTGGAGTAGCTTTGTCATTGCTTATACAAGATGATGTTTATTCTGGATTATGAAGAAGCAGATGTATGCTTGTACTACAGCTTGTACTACAAGCTACAGCAGAGATGTCACAAAATAATCATTGTAGTACAATGTGCTGCTAAATTCAAAGATGATCTGTTTGAACTGCCACTTGAAATACTGATGTTCTATTTTGAAAAAGGACAATTACAATTATATTTGTCTGGAGAACAGAACTCAATCCCCATGCCCTAAGGAAATGTATGGGCTGGACAGCCTGAACTGTAGAAGTGTTTTTCAATGGAAAATTGGCTAAACAAAATACCTCACTGTGTAAAGTCTTTGGGTTTGGGTTTTCAGTTTTCCCTCCTACCTTTGTGGAATAATTTAATTTTTTTTGCAGGGGAAAAAAATCAGACTGATTCTACTAATCAGTGTTAATTATCTTCATGGACTTTCTGTTTCTGCAGAAATGACAGTTTTTGCCCTAATGTAGTACTAGGAAATACAAGCTAAACTACCTTATAAGGTAAGGGAACTTTGTGCATTTTCAGCTTCAGGAAATTGTAGATAAACAATACTCTAATTAGAGATGTAAGAACCAGATAAATAAACTAAGATGATAATGCCATTATTTCGATAGAACTAAGGATGGATAACTAGCTACAAAAAAAACTAAAACTGATCTGAACATTTGCCTAGAACTCAAACAAAGCCAATCCTGAAGCAATTTGGTTTAAATATACATTTTTTTTCCCTTCTGCCCCTTTACACTTTCCAGTTTTGGCTGGACACAGATATAGAAATGCCAAAAAGTATTCTCAAAGGTTTTCAACATAAAACTATGGGGAATTTCAAGAGAAACCCGTGTTTGAAAAGTTTCTGAAGTGTGGATAAGTAGCCAGACATCGTTCTTGAACTTGTGAACCTTTTGAGGTTTGCTTATTATTACTACCACCAACAGAAAAAAAAAATACTACTCATTTTGAAGAGTATTAGATTAGGCTCGTCCTCACTTGTAGGTGGCCTAATCCTACTTCAGTAAATCTGGATGAGACCCAGAGAAAAATAAATGTAGTGAGGTTTGAAGTATAATTAGACCATTCAAAGTAAGCCTATGGTTCAAAATAGTTTTACTAAATTATTTAGTTGAAACATACAAACACCTTACAACTATAGGGGTATTCAAATGACTTACACTTTAGTTTGGAGGTATTGGTTGTAGCCGTGTTGGTCTGAGGACATAGGCAGACAAAGATCTTTGGGTAAATGTGATTATCTTTTATAAGACCAACTAAATAGTTGGAAAAATTGTTCTTGTGCCTGAAATCTTGCAAAGAACAATTTTTCCAACTATTTAGTTGGTTTAGTAAACGATTTCACATTTACCCAAACAGCCTAGTCTACCTATTACACTTTACTTATATTTTCTCCTATATTAGAAGTCTATAATCTGCCTATAATTGTCAATATTTGCTAAATACCACCAAAGTTGCCCGTTCTATGTATAGAAGTCTCATAAATTACATTATGGTATATACTAGCTTTTACTGTGATGACTACTGTACAGGTATTGAGTCGAAAACTTAGGTTGTACTGCATCATGGCATTTAATAAATGATTTACTTAAATTATTGTTTCTCTGTATAATCAATGTAGAGGATTTCATTATAAAAGTTACTTGGTAAAATTTTATATAAAATTTGCTCAAATTCTTATGATTAGAAAGAAGCTGACCTGTATGACTCTTATGCAGTAGAATTTCACTATTTTAAATTTTAACTGTTTGCTGTAAGTTACATATAAAATTGCTGGAATTATTTCACTTTTAAGAAAAAGAGTTAATAGCATACTCATGTCAATAAATTAAAGACTATGTAGGTATACGCCACAAAAAGACTATCAGAAATAATTATATCCTAAGCCATGTGTGTTACATTCTGATTTTATGATTAACTATCAAATTCACGACATTCAGGCTAGGCACAGGCACTACGCTGTTTCCAGTTTAGGTGGTTGGAAACTGGTTTATACCTGTAACAAAACAGAAGTTCAGGGCACATAAAGCAGTTTCAAAATGCAGATCCTGCTCTAAGATAGACCAACTCCATGTTGTATCAGACTTACTTGAGCTAGCTTGTACCAGGCTATTTAACTTCTATGCCAGGTCTGCTCATGAATCAAGGTATGTTGCTCTCCGCTGGTATCCCAGGAGACTTTGTGGGGCCTCCTAACCCCTCCCTGCCCCTGCAGGGAGCCATGGCTTGGCTGCTGCACCCCAGAGCTCTTTGTCTGTCAGCAGCATGCAGGACAGAGGCAAGGCATTGTGAGTGGGGCTCGAGCTGCTGAGGGGAGGCGGTGGCCAGCAGAGCACCCTGCATTCCTGGCCCAGGTTGCTGGAGGACACAGAGTGCCCCCAGCCAGTGCCAAATTCCTAGCTGAAGCTGCTTCTCTGTACCTGCAGGGTATGGCTGCCTGGGAACAGGAGCCCCACTTTTGTAGATTAGTGGCTTCAGCCAGGAATTCAGTGCTGGCTCTGGGAGGGAGAACCTGTGAGCCCTTCCCAAAGCCACTGCAGTGCAGTGTCCAGAGTGTCCCTGTCTTGTCCAAAGCCCCAGGACCCTGTGCTACAGCAGCTTTGGGAAGGGCTCACAGGATCTTCTGTGCAGATGTGGGCTCCCATTCCCAGGGAGGGGCACCCCACAACTGCAAAGAAGCAGCTTCAGCCAGGAATTCAGTGCTGGCTCTGGGGTGGGGGAACTGCTGCAAACCTTTCCTGGAGCTTCTGCACTGCAGGGTCCTGGGGCTCACGAGAGGACAAGGACATTCTGTGCCCTGCTGGCTGGGAATGTGGGGTGTGCCACTGGCACCACCTCCCTGCAGCAGCTCACAAGCCCTGCTCCCTACCCTGCCTCTGTCCTGCCTGGGGTGGACCCCCATGTCCCCACCCTGGACAAAGCCCAGGGACCCCCATGCCTCCCTCCAGTGTCTACCTGGCAGATGACAGAGCAGTGGGGGGGGGGGAGGGGGGAGTGTGTGCCTGACAGCCAATCAGGGATGGCGCAGCCATTCAGCCGCGTTTGGTTACCCTCAGTAATGTGCAGCATGCTGGAAGGTGTCAGGAGTGGCCCCAGCCCTCTGGCCTCAGCCAGTGCAGGCTTCTGCCTATCTCGCCCAATCAAAGAGCAAACATGAGTTTGGTTCACTAAAGGTCTAATCTATGCAGTTTAGACAAACATGAATAGATTGGATTGATTCTGCCTTTGGCTTTTTGACTGTCTGCACCCAGCCCAAGTCTTTTATTATTTAGTGGAAACTAGTGAGTTCCTTCTGCATATCAGTCATGTATTCCCCCACACAAAGAAAGCTGTGGGAAAAGTATACAGTGAAACATATGTAATTTTTAACAACCCTCCATTATATATGTCTATTAATAATTCATAAATCTCATCCTAGAAATTTAACTTTTAAGGAATTAAATTTCTACCTGGGTAGAAAAAGACACTATAGATACTTTCAAATACTAATTCTAATAATACTATTTCCATTTACACTCTCTCAGATGCTGGTGACCCTTATTAACAAAACCAGCAAGTTATTTGTGCCAACAATTGCTATAGTTCACCCAATTTTTAGATTGGTGTTTTGCTAATTATAGTATTGGCAAATTATGCATGTAGGCTTACAGGAAGGTAGGACTGAAAGGGACCTCACAAGGTTATCTAGTCTAGGACCCTGCTCAAGGCTGGGTTGTCACTGATTAAACCTTTCTAATCAAGTGTCTGTCTAACCTGATCTGGAAAACTTCCAAGGATGGAGGTTCCACATTTTTTCTAGGTAGCCCGTTCCAGTGCTTGACCATCCTCATAGTCAGAAAGTTTCTACTAATCTCCAACGTAAATTTCCCTGCTTCAGTTTAGCTCCTAATCCAGCTTCCCATTGCTCCTAATCCTGTCCCTTATAGCCACAGAGTAAAGCCCATCTTCATCATTTGCTCACAAAAACCAGTGTATACTAAAACAACTTTATTGAGGTGGCAAAATCAACACTCAACTGTTAAGACAATGTCCAAATTAAGATTGTCTGTGCAACCTTTGACCTGTTTGTGCATATCATGTTATGACACAATTTTTATTATGTGATTGCATAAGAATGTTTCCATAGGATCCCCTTCCTCATTCAGTGCGCAGGGTGAACAGTGTTCATTTAATGACAGCTACACAGGATTTTGTTTTATCCTCATGGGTTAATGTGTAGCTACATGTTTTATTTCCTGCAGACAACTCAAACTCTGCTCTAAAGACAGAATTATTAATTTCCTCATGGGCTTTTCTCTGGTGCTTATCACTATAATAGCTGTGTGATTCACAGATAATAATCATCATTCATTACATCTCTATGAGACAAGAGGGTAGGATTATCCTCATTTTAGACTGTTTTGGGTGCCCAGTTTGAGTCAATTAGAAGCTTATTTTTCAGAGTACTTAGAGTTTTAGAAATTTATATATTGAAAGCATAGCTACCACTGACTTAAATTGTCTCCAGCAGCTGTGCATTTTGGGAAATCAGAGCTAAGGCTATCAGACTGAAAGTCAAGAAAATGAGAAATATAACGTGCAATCACCTGTGAAAAGTTTGGTTAAGTGATAAGTTCTTGCATATGACACAAAAATCCAATGCAAAGGCAAGAAGAGACTCCAGTAAGTCAGGTTTATATTCCTTAATCTTGAAACAATCCTTTCTTTCCCTGAAAACCCCTGCCTCACTCACTGCACAACTTCTTACCCCTACAAACTGGCAAATCTACTTTACTGCACAATCCTTATTCATATCTAAAGCAGGTTTCTAATATGGAGGAAAAGGAGGCAAGGATCCATTTAGAAAAATAGCAGGGGAGCATATAATTAAGTACTGTCTCATAAAGCAAACTATATCTGTATAGATAACTAAGCAAACTTGTGTTTCCTAACTCTTGAGTAGAATAGTATTCTTCAAAAGTATAATAATATTCTTTTAATGTAGTTTGTGGTGTGTCATTTTCTCATTTTTTTAAATTCTACCATGTGACATCATATTGACATCTACATAGCTCATTGGCAGGGTTAAATGTTTTAGATCACCTAGAAAGACCTTTTGATAAAGTAACTGATGACAATTTTAGATGTGGGTTGGCTGGAAGTGGAGCTCACCCATGTTAGTGGATTTCATAGATACTTGCCCAGCAAATGAATGATGAAACCGAAATCTTGGGTTTCCATTCCAGGTGCTGGAGTAGAGCATGTAGTACATAAAGACTTCTAAATCTGTTCCTCCCAAGCTTGGCTTCTTCTGCCCTATGCATGTTCATGTCCCAGCCCTGTCTTTCCCCAACCTTGTCCCAGTATAATTTACCATTCCTCAGTCTTCTCATACCAACTCCAGTCTCCTTACCCAACCATTCCACCATTCCTACTCTCCCATCCTAGACTGACAGTTTAATCTACAATTATTCCTCTCTTCCAGGGTTTTCTCCCCTTCTATGCCCACTCCAAGTTTCCTTTCCCAGCCAGTTCCCTTTCCCAACTTGTGTCTGATATGCTTCTCTTCTCAGCTCCCCAATCCTAGTCTTTCTCTCTCTAGATTCCTCAAGGTTCCTCAGGTTGCACAGACAACCTCTTCCTGGTTCTTTGCCCCGGTCTCTGCATTTCCCTGGTTCCTTGCTGCAGTTGTTTGCCCACCCAATCTTGTTTTTTTCATATATCACAGCTACTTTTTAGATCTGTCCCTTCATCCGTCCTCCTCACCTACTAGCACCTAGTCTCTCTTTTCTTGTGCCCCACCACAGCACCTCAGTCCCCCACCCCAGCACCTTATGTAATTTTTACTCCAAATCATCTTCAGGCTTCATTGCATTTCTCTCAGCTCCTGGTCTCCATTCTTTATCCTCCAGTTCTTTGTCTCAGCCTCCCCACCTTCCTGCAGGCTCACACTGCCTACTTTATCTCTCCTTTCCAGCTTTGCCTTCCTCACAATCCCAGTCATCTTCCTTGGTTCACAGCCTCTGTGCCCACCCAGTTTCACCGTACTCTAGTAGGGAGCAAGTCACTCCTGTCACACTAGAAAATGAGAAGAGATTGAACACACTATGCCATTGTAGCTAGTGTATGCGCAATCTAGTCACCACCAGAAAGTATACTCAATGAGAAGAGAATTTCTGGAGACTTCAACTGTCAAAATTGAAGAAAACTCACTCCATTGAACAAGTGCAAATGGAGATTTTTCAAAGGCTAGTAACTTGGTCAGATTTTGGAGGATTGTTGCAGGGTTGGCAAAAACATACCTCCCTAGTACGAAGGCCATTCCCAACAAATTTCAAATCTCTAGTTCAAAGTTGCAATAATTTTTTTAATAGGGGTAATATATTGTACTTTTCCCTAGCTATGTTTTTCAAAAAGAACCATTTAATCTGATGTTTTTCTAAAATAATTCAGCCAGGGCAACCATCTAGCATAGAAAATTTCAGCCCAAATAGCTATAGTTTAGAAAAAGTATAAGCAACTGAAAACATGGCCTTAAAATCTAAATTTTCAGATCACTTTAATAATACTCAGCAATATTAGGTCTATCTTTAACCAAGCCAGTTATGAATATGGAGATATTGTGAAGTAAATTCTGAAATGTTTTTGGTCAAAATTTTTTAATGGAAATGATTTTGCCATGCTCTATAATTGGTTAAAATGGAGGCATGTGGGGGTTATTAATGTGTAATATTTTTTATTAAATACATATCAGTGGAAACTAAAAGACAATTTTTTGCATCAAAATCCTATCTATGCTGTGTATCTTATTTCACAGCCTGTACAAATATAAAAATCAAACCATGTTCAGACTATTGTAAAACTGTAGTGCACATTCCTATGAAAATGAACACAGGATCATCTTTGAATATGTATAGGATTGCAATATTGGGTTTTGTATCTTGAATGAAAGTTAAGTTGGATCAGAAGAAATGCTGATGTTGATCTCAATGAGTTTTGTGTCAGGCCTAAAATGTACAATATTTAAGTGTCTTCAAAGACATAAATATACCCTCAACTAAAGCTAAAAATCTGTAGATGGTGCTGGTTCTCCTCACCTGGATGCAGAAGTCAAAGTTTTATTCCTTAACAGTTGCTATAAATCGTTCATACAACGCAGCAGAAACATTCATGCTGCCTGCCAACAAATCATTGTTCCCTTTTTTGTGGTGATTTTCTACTATGGCAACTGACATGCAGTTTAATTGATTCTGGCTCCTTAATATTAGACTAGTTCTGTGAAGTTACATGATCATGATAAGATCTCAGCTCACAAATCAAACTGCAAGATACCTAATCCTCAGGCAGGCTTGCCTACAGAAAAAAAGAAGCACAGGATTGTATTGTGGTATCAGCAAGTTATCGAGTTTGTCATTACAGCCAGTTGTGAGAAGGCTGGAGCAGAGAAAAAAGGGCAAAATAGGAGGGAGATATCTCTTTTTGCAATACCAAAAGTCTGGACAAAATAAAACTTGGCAATTTCTATACATTCTGGACATGCCAGGACAAATTTCCTGTAACGGGTTGAGTTTATGTCAATGTCTTTGCCAAGTGAAAGAAAAACACTCATTCTGAAAAGGCATCTTTTTTTCACAAGTATAAACAAGTTCAAAGCAGTGCAGAATTAGGCCTATGGACCTCAAAGGATGTGCACCGCCCACAAGATCATCCCCTAAATGGAAGCCTAAGATTCTTCTTAGTTTCCCTAAATGCATAAGTAAATAGATGTCATCTATAATCACAATTAGGAGATTTAAATAGAACATGCACAGGTTATACAGATCGAATAAGCATTTCCTGAAATTTCTATTGACAAAATAGCAAAATGAAAATACATCAAAGCTACATTATGTTTTTTTTTCACAAACAGGCAAGAATGTGCTTCAGAGGTAGAGTTCGCAAGGATGCACCTGCTCCTTGCATGGCTACCTGGTCTCCACTTTGGTGGGGAGTGGGGGCAGCCACGCTTTGCCCCCATCCTGACCATGCTCTGAGGGGCAGTGTGCTGCACCCACTTGGTAAATCCTGGATCTTCTCATGATGTCTCACCTATGTTAACTATTATTGAGAGAAATTAATCGTTACTGACATAATTGGAAATGGCCAAAAATTAAGGTTCATTAATCTCCTTTGAACTGTTTATACTACAACATTCTTCCACTCTAATAGTGTAATTGTATTTTACAGTTATGTTCCTTTGGGCATTTGCAGATTCTGTTTCTGAAATGTATCCAGTGCTAATGGCCTAATGACCCTTTCAAATCACACTAGAACACTGCTATACTGTAGCTGGAATGAAATGAGTTTGCAGCTGCCAACAGACTAAGATTTAAAGAAATAACTTAATGAATAACACATTAAAATAAATATTTTGGGTTCTACATGAGATTTTCAAGATTTATGATGGGCTTCATGTTGAGAGATGTGTACTTCCCGCTGAAAAAACCCCAAAGGAAAACATAGAGCCATTTTTTGGAATATTGTTTCCTAAGGAATATTTTCATTGGAGTTTTTAGTCAGACACTAAACACTGGACCTGCACAATCTTGATTTAGAAGCCCCTTTACATGTATGCTTGTCTAATGAGCTTGTTTCTGATTGTCATGCAACTCATGGCAACTATACACATTATAAAAGGATGTTAAACAATTGCTTCACTGATCTGGTAGAAAAGTCAATTGTTTCCAAATGAGGAAGCTGCTGAAATGTAAGGTTATGTTCAGGACAATATAACGATGTCATGATCTCATTCTGATCATGATTTTGATTTTTTTTTTTTTTTTGGAGTAAGCATAATGTATGTGTGCGTGAGAGAGAGAGAGAGAGAAAGCACTTCTGTGGCTTTGATTCAATAATGTGCTTGGGGAACATTTCTAAAATTAACATTACTGATGTGGGGCCTAAATCCATGCTATTTCACACCAAAAAGAAAGAAAGAAAACAACCAAAAAACAAAACAAAACACCAACCCCCCCCCCCAAAACCCTCCAAACAAACAAACAACAAAAGGTAAAACACTGAAAAGAAAACTTCTCAGCCTTAGTCATCGTATTCACATCCCAGTCACATAAGTGGATGCTACAGTAAAATCTCTGTTATCTGGTACTTCAGCAACTGGAATACTCTATTAACTGGAGTTTCTGGCTGGCTGCAGGATGGTGGGGGAGGGGAGGGAGGGCAGGGGAAAGCACACAGGTGGCGACCACTGCCACCACCCACTACCCCACACTACCGCTGGTCCATGTGTAGCTTCCCCCTCCCCCCCCAGCTCCACTAGCTGGGCACGGAGGGAGAGGGCAGGGGAAAGCTCACACGCAACAGCTGTTGCCACCCTGCATGCGGCCACCACCACCCACTCCACGTTATCTGAAAACCCTGCTGGGTTATTTCAGATAACTTGAGTTTTTATATAACTGGTAATCCCCTTACCCCCAGGATGCTGGATAACAGATTTTACTGTAATTGTATGATTAAAGGGTACAAGAATAAAGCCATATGAGAACAAGGAAGGGTAGAGTGAAGAGCATTGAACACCCCTACATGTTGTCCCCAAAACATTTATTGTCAGGGGGAGAGGGAGGAAGGGCAGTTTTAGCTTTTAGATCAGGGGTCGCCAACCTGTGGCACAAGTGACACAAGCAGCCTGTGTGTGTGTTACATGGCAGATTGCGGAAGGGACAGGCAGCACAGTAGCAGATAGGGCAGGAAGCAGAAAGCAAAGCAGCAAATTGGGTAAGGATCACAGTGGAGGAAGCAGAAAGCAGAGCAGCAGATCTGGAAGGGAGAACAGGGCCTGCAGCAGAAAGCAGAGTAGCTGATCAGGCAGGGGAAAGGGTTTGGAGTGGCACTTGGGGAGGGTGCAGGGCTAATTTGTGGCATGCCTGCTGAAAAGGTTGCCCCCCACTGCTCTAGACAGTCATTATTGGCTTAATCCTTTGAGGTATCAAATACTTCCTCTTGGCATTTGTTTTTGTTATTCTATGGATGAAATGCTTTAATTCCATTGGCAAGTGTCTACAATAAGGTAGCAATAATTGTAAAAACAACAGAAATAAACAGGGAGTGCATGTGCCTGAAAGCTTGCAGAGAAAGACAATTTTTTTGTAATTTCTTAGTTGGTCCAATAAAAGGTATCATCTCTGAACCAAGAGTTCTAGAGTTTTGCATTTGAGATAAACAGAGCTTCTCTCTAAATTGTTTTGAGTCACTTGAAAAATAAATATTAGCCTCACTGTTTGCTTGGTTCTCTAAATACAAAATGTAGTTAAAAATGCCAAAATGAGTTATGTGACACTAAGACCTCTCTAGAAAAATACAAACAGACTGTTAAACTATTTCAACTCCCTTGGCATCATTTGTAGCTGATAAACAGTTGCATGTGAGTGAAAAGTTCATGGACTGTCAACCATTTATGGTCCAAGCTCTTTGTTGGTGCCACACTGACCAAGCTCACAGCATTCAGCTTGAGCTTTGCATGCTATTTTTTCCCTAAAAACCCAGGTCATGACCTTGTAAAAGCTATGACTCAGAACCATGGCTTCTTCAGTTTATCAGGATAGGTACAAAAGGTTTATTTTACTGCTACTACAAAATAAGTGTGAAATCATGTTAATTAGTAAAGAAATTGTGTGTGTGTGTGTGTGTGTGTGTCTATGTGTGTGTGTACAGCTAAGAACACATACACACACACACATATATATATATTTGGCTGTGGTACTGTACTGCTAGCCTTGTTTCAGTTACTTTAACAGTCAAAAGTGTAGAACTAAACAATTGGCTCTACTAAAGGAGACGGTGACCCCAAACATTGTTTTTTCTCATTTGTAGGTAAGTTTTAAATAGTATGTAATGTCTCCTTTTCATTATTGGTTTCTTTAGTGAAGATGGGTTATTTTAATCCAGCAAACAAATGGACAAAAAAATCCCCACTGAATTATCCTCTAATTTAATGCTGATGCTCTGGTTCTCTAGGGTGTTATCTGCATGTTTATGTGAACTGGGAGCTCCATTGGACAGGATGCATGCCTCTTTTCTGTGTTGTAAATCAGCCATGCTGCTGCTGTGAAACAAATAATGAATAATGACACTTCACATTATTGTTCTTTCAGCAAGAAATCCACCAATCTCAAGTAAGTTTACATTTAGTAACTAAGAGATCATTTCCCTGAGCTCTCTGTAAACAATTATGGTTCTGAATAGAGCTGGAATGATCTGTTTCCCAAATGCTGAATAACCCTCACTAACCTTGATAGCTTACTGGCTTATACCAGAACTGAGTTCACATTGCACTTCTAGTGGGACCTTGAAATATGTTTCATAGGACCTACAGGTGTTTTCAGAATCAGGCCTTACATGCAGAGGCCAATAGAGCTGTTGACAGCATAAGGAAATGCTTAGAGCTGTTTGTTACAAGGATTTGATAATGAGATACAGAACTCTTAACTACTAAAATATTACATTAAATGAAAGAGGCCTTGCTATATTTCTAGTATCTATCCTTTCCAGGAGAGAAAGCTGCTGTTATCTGGGTAATTTCAAGTTGAAGAAGGGAAAATATTTAGGGGATGATGAAATACAGGAAAGCTTCAGAAAAGCTTCCAAAAACTTTTTGCTTTTTTCTGCAATTTTTTTGTCACTGATGTTAATTAGATTCCTTATAATTTTGTCAGCCCTAAGTACTTCACTTTTTTTTTTGTGAAAGCACGCTCACCGATCTGAAGATGATAAAATATTATTTGTCTAAGAAAAGACTAGAGACAAGTCACATTCCTTGCATCTAAATTTCAACTTTTCCTTGCTTGAAATATGAAGGTGTTCCTTTTTGGGGTCTTGACTTAGCTTGTTTCAGTACCTAGCTGAAACCTTTACATATGTGCCTTAATTAATTCTCTAGAAAATATGTCTCCCAATACTCATAGGTGAAACTACTTAGACTCTCTTTGGTCCATTATACAGCTGAGAAACCTGCACCAAGAAAATTCCTATCTATTCAGGTCCAAGCATATATCCTGGAGTTTAGGGGAGATCTGTTTTTCATTTTACATTTGAAGTTTGAATCAAGCTCTTATAGTCATGGTAATGGCAACTCCCTTGAGACTAGAATTTCTTCAATGAGCTGAAACTCAAAGAATCCTAGAAAAAGTGGAAACTTGGTCATAGTACTAGGGGAGAATATTACTTGGGCATGCAAGGAGAAAATTAGGAAGGCCAAGGCACGATCTGAGATGCAACTAGCAAGGGACATAAAAAGCAATGAAAAGTATGTCAAAAGTAAGAGGAAGACCAAAGAACCATAGGTCCCTTATAGAATACAGAAATTATGCATAGTGCAGAGAAGGCCTTTTTTACTTAGGTTTTAACAAAGAGGGGCTGTTATCAGATGAGTGCAGTTGGCAGTAAAAACAGGGAAGGAGATAAATAGTTTAGAGTAATGGCAGAACAGGTTAGGGATTACTGGAAGAAGCTAGATGATTTCAAGGAGGGCCAGATGGGATGCACCCCAGGGTACTGAAGGTACTGGTCGAGGTAATTTCAGGGTCATTAGTCCTCTCTGAGAATGTGTGCAGGCTGGATGAGGTCTCAGATGATTGAAAAAGCATAAATATAGATCTCATATGCACAGTCTCCATTCTTGCTGGGAAAAGGACTTGTTTACTACATGCATCCCAATTTTGGAGAGGTTGATTTCTGGGGAACAGGTGAATGTTGTATGTGAGAAAATAGGGATTTTACATGTTTGCAAATTCTGTCCTTTAGGAATATATTAATAATCTACAGTAAGCAAGCACACACCATTTCTCAGACAGATAAAATTTATATAATTTCAAACAGTGCACTCTGTAAGCAAAAGACAATTAAATGGAATGCACACACATCTAGACTTACAGGATTTTTAACTGTATACATCTGAATGAACCATACCTAGCAACACCGAAGCAATCTGCTTTTGTAAAATACATGTTAAAATGATACAAAAGGAATTCTTGATTGATGACTGAGAAGAGTTTTAGGATAGTTTAAAGTGAGTTGCTTAGTTTACTATGCTGTAAGGACCTGGTTCGGTTATGAGCTTTATGAACTAAAGTGAAAATTGAGCAGAGTTTAGGCACCTCAGAGCAACACTATATTCCTTAAAGCCTTTCCCTCCCCTTTCTCCCCCCACCCCACTTGTGCTTAGCTGGTACCTAACTCTGGAGGTACCTAAATTCCACCCACATTCTTTATAAAAAGAGCCCCAGGTTCCTGAAAATTTTGTGTCTGCATGTGTGTGGAAATGACTCAGTTTTGGCAAGCCTGAGCAGCTCAATATTTAGCTAATTATTAAATCCAACTAAGATATAAAAATTAAGGGCCAGATCCAATTCCCCATGTTAGACTTCTATTTAGCAGCTGTTATGCACCTAAGGGTATGGATAGGCACTCAATTATAATGCTGAGAATTTGAGGGGAATGTGAAACAGCATGAAAACATGGTGAGAAGGGGGGTGTTCCAGCCCCCCCCCACCCAAAGCCACCTCAAAGGCACGCTATCCCTGCCCCCAGAGTTGGTCACTGCTAGTGTGCTTTCTACCCTTCCATGGAAGGAGGAAAGAAAAAAGGATACCATGGGGTGTGAGGTCCTAGAGACTCCCTTTTACTGCATGAAATTTACAGGCATTACATGCAATGCTAGAAAACTTAGCACTAGAAAATGTGTCGCCCATCTTTTACCAAACAGCCCAGTAGATACCCATCAGTCTACCAGTCGAGTGGGAGACTGAGGTTCTAGGCCCTCATTAGCTTGAGGCACATTGAACCTATATTTCCCACTTTCCATAAAAGGGCTCAACTATCAGGCTAAGGATTACCCAAAAGTAATGGCTTCCTCCAGCCCTCCTGCTGAAAGTGGGTTTCTGGGTAGGCTAGAGTGCAAGAGAGTCCTGGGGCTGGGTGGAGATGCATTAAGAAGGAGCATGACATGGCAGCCTCATGAGGTGTGGACAGAAGCCTTGAGCAAGGACAGCATGGTTCTGTTGTTCAAGGAGCTCACGTGAGAAAAGGAAATCTTAAGTTTTGTTTCCTGCTCTAGTACATCATTTGGACTTTATCTAGACACTGTTTCATGTCAAATGGAAGCAGGGACCAAAACTCATGTCTTTCTCTCAGGTGGTTAGTAGTATCACTACCTTAAACTGATCCTTTATTAGGTTAAAAGACAGAACATTGGATCCTACCTTCAGGAGAGAGATCTGGTAGATTTCTGCTGGGCAGAGGCACCTCCCTGCAATCCTGAGGTATGGTGATATTTTAGGCTTGCCCAATGTTTTCTGTTGGCTATAAAGAGCTCCCATTCACTGTGCTGACTGTACTGAAGCATGTTCTGCGGTGCTCATCTCTTCCCATGCATTCTACAGCAAGCCTAGGCATTTATCAGGATTCTGGATTCTTCTCTAGGGAGACCACATACCTACATTTTAGGTATTGATCTAGCCCTGGAGTGCCTACATTTGATATATGAACACACAGTTTAAAGTCACTAATTAAATAGAAAAGTTAAAGTCCAGTAAATGGCTGGGTACCAGTTTCATTTCTTCCCTTAAGCAATTAATAAGTTGAAATGGAGAGTTTACTTCATTGCAGGTAAACCTGATGGTCAAATTAGATAATTTTAGTCATACCCATAAATTTTCCTTTTCATAAAAACAGAATCCAGGAGCCAGAGAGGAGTGCATGCTGACTGTGTCCCATAGTGACAGTTCTGCTAGACTGGGAACACAGATTTCTCACTAGATATGAGGATTAACTGGCCAACAACCCCAAGGGGAAGCTTCCAAAGTTTCCATTAACAGACCAGTATCAATCATGACTGAAGGTCTGTGCCAATTGCCCACCATATGCTGGCTGATTGTTCTGCTGTTACAGGACTGCAGATGCACGGGTCAGAACAGAACAATTTGATTTTAACTCATGAGAACCCAATTTGGAAATTATATTGAAAATTAACCAACAATTTAGAGAAAAATTAGAAGCAAAGAGAAGGCCAGTACAGAGAAGTTAAAAAGTAAAAGGCAAATTGAAGGCCTTAATGACCAAAGGAAATATCTTCATAATCAGCTTATAGTGGTGGGTAAAGGAGCATGCGGAAAGAACCAGATCACTGCTTTAAAAAACTTGTCAAGAAATATTCTGGGACAGCTTACTTGGTGACTTTGAACTAATCCAGTAATGGAAGGTTGCTACAGATCTGATTGGGACACTGCATCACTGGAGCAAAGCGCACATCCAAAAAGTGCAGTGGATCTAGCCCTGTTTTCCTGTCGGTGATGGAGCTGAAGGAAGAGCAGCAGAGCTTGCTGCTATTAGTTTACATGTTCTGGTACTCTTACTGCCTGAGGAAAAGTCTAATAAAGAACTGCTATTGCTTGGATATTTAGTTTTTTCAAACCAGGGTCTTTTTGACAAAATGTAGAATTTTGGCACCTATTGTTCATCTAGGAAATATAGTCTGAGCTTCTTGAAGCAGGAAGATTGACCACATGAAGATGGAAAGAATACTTTTTAATTGATGTGGAAAGATTTCTGGGAGAAATGTATAGTGGAGTACTGCTTCATCATGGGAGAAAAATGCAAAAATAGTTCCTTTGTAGAGAGAGTGCAGAGTCTAGCAGCAAAAAATCATTTTGATAGAAGAACTTAAATTAATTAATGCTAATGAGATAAACAGTGTAAATGCTTGATGCCACAAGAGGGAAAAACTAACTGCAGGCTGACAAATTTTTTCCAAAGGGAATATGAGCTCCTGTAAACCAACAAAACATTTGATATAGCCCAAAATTACTTGGCTATAAGCCAGAAAAATGATCCTTTATATTTTATATCTATATAAAAAATTAACTACTAAGAGTTTGATCACAGAACTCAGTTATGTGTATATATTGCTACAGATGGTGAAAAATCTAGTTTTGTTCTGTAAATGAAGAAAAACAGGATATCTGGCAATGAATGCCAAAATATTTCATACCAAACTAAGTCTGAAGTGTGGTCTGAGAGCAACAACCCTAGGCTTACTTTCTTTTCCTATTCAAACATGGCACATAATAGTTTGTTTTACCCATTTTACTGCCCTGGCCTTTTCACTACACTGGCAATGATTATATTTCAGATTTCTTATATAGGATGACAAGACCAGGTATTCTCCTTGATGATGGGCCTACAGGTGATCCCATACTATTGAACTGTCTCCATTTTTCACAGTTTTTCACATCACCTGCCTATTAAAGAGAGCACAACTCACAATGATTTGTCACTTGCAGCCTTTGCAAGGTGGGGAAAAGGGGATCTGTCCAAGACTGAGCTTGGCATTCTGATCAATATTCCAGTCTTTTCTTTTTTGAGTCACCTCAAATCTCTTCCCTCCTTTTTGTTATTCAGACAGACATCTGCAGTTCTCAGTATATTCATTTTAATATTTTCCTCAAGGAGAAAAGAAAATCTCTGACTAGACAGCATACTTCTGCCACGATAGTCATTACAGAATGAACTACACTTTAGAAAGTAAGAGGTGAAAAAGAAATGTTGAGTGAATTATAATGTCTAGTTGTGGACATACTGTGTAAACTGTGATTTGATTAGATTCTGTTAAGTTTTATTATTCATAAACTCTACAAATACATTTGCATCAACTTTCAGTTTGTGAGACAAAATGTTATATTTCGTAGTCTGCTTACATTTAGAGATGGACTCATAGACTGTGAGTGAGATTTAGTCACTGAAATGAAATAGTACCTGGGCCTGGTTCCAAAAAGACTTCTGGTTAATAGGCATTAGACTGAATTACTGAACTTTCAGCATTTATATTTCATGGAATGTTACTGAGCAGCTTGTGTTTTTAAGTGGAATAAAGTTAAGGAAGATAAGTATAGATGTAATAGGCATTCAATATTTGTTATAGAATATTTGTTTTCAAACATTATTTGGTGAAAAGGCATTTCCAGAGAACACATTTTCAGATCACTGGGAAGCAGGGAAACTGTGCAACTCATATTATTTGTTAATAGGACTTTGCATGGCTGTTCCCTACAAATGAGTTGGAAAATGTACTTCATGAAGTCAAACTGCAAACTGAACTTCAAGCTTCCACAAAAAAAGGGAATTACTATGGAGACTTTCTTTTTGCATTATAATGTATTTTCTTTGGGATATAGGTTTTCCATTTGGCAAAAATAGCATTGGGGGTTGGAAACAGGACTAAGAAATAGGATATTTGTGTTTAGATTCTTGGCTCTGCCACACATTTCCTATTTGCCCTTAAGCAAGTCACTTAATCTCTTTATTCTTCAGTTCCTCCTTTGCTAAGGGCAATAATAATACTTCCCATCATTCACACTTTGTCTGTCTTGTTTATTTGGATTTTAAAGTCTACAGGGAAGATACTGTTCTTGTTACGTGTGTGTATGTGTGTGTGTGTGTGCGCATGCGTGCATGTGTGTGTGTGTGTCAAGGGCTTAGCCAAATACGGCTGTGATTGTAGTTGGAGCCTTTAGAACAGGGGTGGGAAATTATTTTGGGCAGAGGGCCACTTACTGAGTTTTGGCAAGCCATTGACGGCCTCATGACAGGCAGCCTGGGGCAGATAAATATTAATTTTCTGAATTTTGGGGGAGCCCCGTGGGCCGGATAGAATGGCCTGGCGGGCTGCATCCAGCCCCCAGGCCGCATTTTGCCCACCCCTGCTTTAGAAGCTACTATAATTCAAATTAAAATATTGAAAGTGCTATATGCCAACTGTCAAGTTAGCCTGCATTTCCCTCTGGTTCTAAAACCATGTGGTGGGACAATAGACATCTTGTTCATTGAGGTAGCAGTGTCAGCTCATAATCTGAATAGGAGCAAATTACCTGCATTGCCATTTATCCACTCATCAAAAAACAGTTTAAAAATGAGATAAGAACAGCAGTGGTCTGCTGCCCACTCTTTCAGGATATCAGGTAACAAGTTGAGGAAAATAGGTTTAAATGAAAAAGAAATATAAGCTTATCACAAAGATTCATGCCCTTGAATATTACCACTATTTACCATCTACCAATATATATATATTCATTCGTAGAATTCACAGAAGTTTACAAAATCATTATAGGCTCTGCTCTCTAGTAGGAAAATGAAGATATCTGAGTCATTAAAATTAGCTATTATTAATTACAAATCAATAGACTCCACCCTAAAAAAAATCAGAGACTGATATTACCCTGTTGCCTCTGGCTCTAATCTAACTACCTAAGAAAAGAGGCAGATTTTACACTGTAATATAAAGTAAAATACACCTAAGATCTATTTTGTGAAAGTGACCTGAGAAACAAATTCTAAAACTTAGTTCAGTTCCCAGAAAACTCCTTGCCATTAGCCTCCAGATAGTCTAAGGACTCAATTTAGCTGCTGAGTTTAAACTAAGGACTAATAGTTTAAACTCAGCAGCTGATCTTATTTGCCAAAGCAAAGCATGGGGAAAGAAAGAGGGCCAGATCCATAAAAGGATTTAGGCATCTAAAAGAAACTTAGGGAGATGTCATGTACCTCAGTTCAAAATGCAATCTGAACAACCCAATTCAGCAGCCACCTAATATAGGAGAGGGTCTTAAGACTACCTCTCCCACCTCGCAGAATCATAGAAAAATAGGTCTGAAAGGGACCTCAGGAGGTCATTTAGTTCAACTCCTTGTTCAAGGCAGAATCATCCCTGTCTACACCATTCCGGATAAATATTTGTCTAACTAGGTCTTAAAAGCTCCCAAGGACAGAGATTGCACAACCTTTTTAACTAATCTGTTTCAGTGCTTAATCACCCTCCTAGCTCAAAAGTTCTTCCTAAATTTCCTAATATCCAACCTAAATTTTCCTTGTTGCAATTTATCATTGTTACTTCTTGTCCTGTGCCCCACCAAAAATAGTCTATCACTATCCTCTTTATAACTGTCCTTCATATATTTGAAGACTGTTATCAAATCCTCCCACCTTCAATCTTCTCTTCTCCAGACAAAATAATCCAAGTCCATCCAACATTTTTTCATAAATCATGTTTCTTAGAGTTTAATAATTTTTGTTACTCTATGCTGGGGTATTTCCAATTTCTCCACATCTTTCTTTAAGTGCAGTGCCGAAAACCGGACATAGTACTCCAGCTCTAAGACACTGAATTTAGAAAGTATCTGAGTAAGGATTTTTGGGATCACAGTTTTGGATTTAGGCCCCTCAGTTCCACATAAATCCTACTTTAAGTACCTAGATACTTTGTTAGATATAGCCCATAGTCCCAGACTAAGGTTCCTGGCCACAGTGATGATGCTGATAAACTCCATTTATTTCTATCAAGATAAACTGAGCCGAATTTTGTGCTGCACTTTCCCTTAAGGAAAATATAAGCATTTAATCCATGCAAGATACCAGTTTGAATTACTCTTTATGAGATATAACTTCTTCCTATTTGCAGAAAAGCCCTACTTTTGATCATTTTAGGTGTGTCTACACAAGATGCTTGTGTAGTGGTTACCACGCATTTATTTAGTACTTGTATGTAGTACTGAAAGTACTAAATAAATGTGCAGTAATGAGAGTTACTGCACAGTAGCAGTGGTAAATGCAATTTTAGTGACACTACTGCACAGTAGCCTAATAATACTGCGCAGTAGCATATTAGCACTGTTTGTGTGGTGACATGCTACTGCACAGGATTATTTGGCTACTGCTCAGAGTGTCTCCTGTAGACATGCCCTCTCTGTAGAAAAAAACAGTACCAAAGGAAATGCTCCTCACATGCATACTTCAATTTCCACGGACTATATAATAATTTACGACTGATTACTGTGTGTCAGCTATTATTTAACCTAATACACTCAAAACTTAGATAACCATGATATAAACACCTTATTTTCTTTTTTCCAGCCATCATCTAGGTTAAATATATTTTATTTTGCCTTCTCAAAAAACTCCTTTGGAAATGTACCATTTTGAAACAGAAACAAGTATAGTTTTAAGAGACGTGTTCAGTGGTACCCCTTATAATCAGAGATTCTTTAGACTAATAAAAAGTAGTAGAAAGAATACAAACAGTGCAGAGAAAAAACAGAACCCTTCTGAAGTCACCAATTGGGAGTAATCCAGAGTGAATTGAACTTTGCGCAACGTTGAGGCTGGATTTTGGAAAAACAGCCTGAAAAATGATTTTCCATATTTTCTCAGACACTAGTCATTACTTTTGGGTATTTGTTTTTCTAATTTACTACATTCAAATGCTGAACCTGGAACCTTTATTAGTCCTTGACCTTCTCCCACAAGGTATCTGTGCAATATAAACAGAAGATGTTCCACCTCTTGAGTTTTTCCTTTCATTTCATTATCCCCTCTCTACTCTAAGTCTCCTTGATCAAAAGCCCAGAGCAACTTGTAAGCTGGTTTCTTTACTGGTTATTATTTCTGACTGCATTCATGTTATTTGAAATTAATTTACTCAGCCTATGTTTGCCTACTTTTACAGAGTTGAAGCAACAAAATAACATGGTCATTGTCAGAAATTCCTAATGGCTTTCAAATGAAAAGAGCATCTAAATTTCCTGGCAGACTGACTGCAGATGAATAGCAAGTGAAGTTACAAAAAGGTAGATGTACCAAGAACCATCTGATGTTCTGAGAGCACTCATGACAAATGTCTAACAACTGTAACAAAAAGGAATTGCATGGGATAGGATGAGACAAGTACTTGGGCATAGGCATCATATAAACCAATAAGGCAGGTGTCTTACATAAAGGGACAAAAGCATTCTATGGTGGGCAGCTACATATTTAGGATTCAATAGTGATGGTGGCATGGAGGAGTCTGGAACTGTTTCTGCAATCATCATAGATAAATGGCAAACAAAATAAGAAAGCTTCTATGTTGGAGTTTCTATAGTAGCAGCTCATAAAGACAAATATACTTTTTCTTTGTAAAAGAGTTGTAGACATATAATACGTGTTTTTAAAAGTGAATAGCCACTGAGATTTCCATGTTTTTGATACTTCATTATTTCAATAGTTACATTATTATAACAGGTGTTTTGTTAAGTAGGCAGATACATGCGAGGAAAATGAATAAAGAATTGATATGAAACTCCATGGACTAATTTGGAAGGACATGTTTGTACCTCTTCATACTTGTTCAGAGGCACTGTGTACCCCAGGAGAGTTGGGCATAAGATTCTACTTGGCCTTTAAACCATAAAGGAAGATCAGTAGGAGCCATGCACATTCCAGCCTATAAATAAGTCCTTAGTTCAGATTTTTAGTAGTCTAGCACCCAATCCTGCAGTCTGCATTCAAGTCAGACCTCCCTTTAGTGGGAATTTAACTTGAGAATTGACAGCAGAATTCAGCCATTACTAGCTAGTTATTTTCCTTTTCAGTGAAAACTTATGGCCTACATCACGGGTATCACTTTTGCAGTAATGCAACATTGATTTTCATGTGCAGGAAGAAGCTTTTTCCTGGACCAGTTTAAACAATTGGTTTAAGGTTCAAGCAATCTGATTAGGCCTGCTAAAAGAGTTCCATTTTCCTAAGGAACTTTCCTAAATTGTGTCCTGTTCCTTTAGGGTTCTTAGAGAAGTAGAATCTTGATGGATAGCTTTCCAGTTTGTACTCTGCAATCCATCAACATTATATCAACATTAATGCTAAAAAGATCTCTAATGTATCTATATAAACAGTATGGGTGCATAGAAACACACTGCATAAGAATATATTTGCATGAATTTCTGGATGAAATTTCTGTCAAACCTGAGTTAGGGCTGAGCATAACTGGCAGGTGGAAACAGGGAAGCTAGCTGTCTCCTTTCAAGGCCTGTAGTAATTTTCTTTCTACATACAGCAACAGAAGACCAGGGGGAGAAGGCACTAGATGTCAGAAGGGTGGGTGTCACTGAGGCACAGGATATTCCAGGATACTTTTGAAGTGCTGCAGGTTACTTCTCATTATTCACTCAGGAATGTACCTGAAAACTGTCTCTGCTGATAGGTTACTTAATAGGCAGAAATAGGATGCAAGTGCCATTCCCAAGTCATTTAAAGATCCCTTCCTCAGTTTATCATTTATAACAAAGACATTAGCAAAATACAACAACTCAACTGACAAATGAATGCAAGATCATCAGAGAAGAAGACTACACCTCTTCCTGGAGACTACCTAGACTCACCATTAATCCCACCTTCTCACAGATAGGCAGGTATCTTTCAATCCTTCCAAGAGGCCACTTTATCCCATTACTGGTGTGATTTAGTTCTGCCTGCCAGCTGCTCTGGCACCACATGGTTCCTGGCTACATTGCTGGGACTGCAGGACTCAGCAGCAGCTGGCTCAGCTCGGGTCCCATGATTCTCAGCTGGCTCCATGCAGTGCCAATTGGGCTGGGCCAGCTCCTGCTGCATCCTGTGGCCTTCACCATGCTGACCATAGGAACCACATAATGCCAGAGCAGCAAGTGGGGTGGGCAGGGGAGGGCAGGGAAGTGGTGGCAGTGAGCGGGAAGGCAAGGAAGTGGCAGGAGAAGGGCAGTGGTGGTAGATGGGAGTGGGAAGTGGTTGTGAGCAGGAGCACGGGACCTGCACCAGTGCCCCAGGGCCAGAAGCAGCAGGAGCACAGAGCCCAGGCTGGCAGGAGCACTGGCAGGGGCTCTGCCTGCCGTGGTCGGGGCTGTGGGCAATGTGTGTCTGTGTGTTCGTAGGGCAGGTTCCACATGCACACCCCACCATACACATGCACCCACCCCCCACATTGCTCTAGTTCAGTGTGTATATAATGCAAGTACTAACATCACCATTTTCACCAGTTGATTAGATTGTGGCTTTTTTAAATCTCTCTCCTGACTTCTCATTTGCTACCACATCAAATCTAAGCTCCTTGTCACTATCTCCAAGCTATTTGTAATGCTGTCTCTTCCTTTTAATCTTCACTTGTTAACAATTTGTTCCTTTCTTGTCCATCCTTTCATAAAAATATCATACAATCACTCCCATGTCTTTTTCCATATGTTCTTTATGCTTGGCGTGGGGTCCCCAAGCATATTTGTAACGCCACTTCCGAGCCCATTTATAAACTCCTCTTAAAGATCCACTTTTGCTGTGTTACTGAAACAACTTGTATAAAAATGACTAACTCTTATTGTTGATCTTTGTTCTACTTGTCTGCCTGTGTCTTACATGGAAGCCTTTTAGGATAGTGAGTGCCCTTTCATGAATATGAATGTGTCTACTACATTAGGGGCAGAAGCATAAACAATAACACCAGCAGCAAGAGGAAAATATTTCCCTTGACAAGTGAGAAGGAGCAGAGTGGTACAAAAATTTTCAGAAAATATTTGGGATCCTTTTGAAGTTGTAGTTGTATCATAAACACTCTCAATTACATGTCCAGCTCCTTTTAGACCATTTTTTAAACTGCTCCCAGTGATGCTCTTTTAAATTTATTCCATTCACTCAGTGAAAATAAATGGCACTTGGTGTTTATCCTTGCTCCTAAGTTTATATCCTCTAATTCTTCTATTTGATCCTAGTTCACACACAGTATTAGAGAATCTATTGTTCACATGCCTTTAGAAACTGCACATTATTATAATTTATTGTATCATCTCACCAATCTTTCTCAGAACATAATAGAACACATTATCTGCACTGTAAAATATCCTTGAATTCTTTTATTATAGCTACCTTTAACATTTCAAAAACATCCTTTTAACAGTGTGAAGAGCGAGGAGTGCTGGGCCGGTGGCGGCAGGAGCAGCCCTGGGGCCAGGTTTGCAGAAGAGGAAAACGGCTCAAGAAACGAACCATAGCCAAGTGCCTATGCTTTGTTCCACTGGATGCAGATTTTATGGAAACCCTTGAACAAATGGAATGTGTTTAGTATGCTATAAAGAGCATCTTCAAAGGCAGAATAGTAGTAATGGTAGATTTAGCCCTTCTGCAACTTCTGTCACTAGTATAACTGAGTCCTTACCAGTTCAATGCACAGAAGGCAGCGTGCAGGAAACTCAGTCAGCTTTAGACTCTACATCTACCCCATCTATGCAGCCAAGCCCCGTGTCAAACCAGTCACTTTTAATCGGGGGTCAGGCTAGATGATCTGTTCAGGTCCCTTCTGACCCTAGCTACTATGAAACTATGAAACAATAAGGGGCCCACTTTTGTACAAGAACATTGTATATATAGTTGCAATCCTTTATATAATGTTAAAATATAACATTCAAAAAGAGAAGATACTGCTTCATTTAGCACAGGTAAAGAATTCCATAAAGGATGGAGTAGTCAGCTTCTTTGAACTATCAAAGAGAATCTTTAATAAAATTACTATTAATTAGGCATCTGAATATGGATTTCAGAATCTACCTTGAATACTTGATTTTAGTCTGCTATTTGCCATTTTCCTAGACATAGTACCTGCTAGATATTTTGATGTATATAGTTCAATATATTTTTAATGCCACTGTTTTTTTTTTTTCCTGTGCAGTGTAAGTAGTCTATGTTTTAATTGCTTTAAACCAGTTACATTACCCAAATTACTGGTGTCTTTAAGTAATTTTGAATTTTTTTATGTTCCAACTTTTTTATTTACTTTTCTTGACAAGTATGGGGAATAAACAAAATGAGCTGGAAGCTATAGCCTGTGAAAAGAGCTATGATCTGACTGACATCAGTGAGACTTGGTGGGATATTCTTATGATGGACATGTCAACACTGAGGTTACACTCTGTTTTGGACGGACAGAGTTGGGAGAAAGGCGCTGGTGTTACCCTGTATGTCAAACGTACATATACTTATGCCCTGGTTCAGGAGGAAGATGAAGCAGAATGCATTTAGGTGAAAATGAAAGGTAAAAGAAGTGGCACTGACATGATGGTGAGCATTTGTAACAGGCCACCTAATGAGGAAAAGGAGATGGAGGAGACACTCACTCTTCAAGTAGGTAACAAATCTATCCAGAAACTACAGGATAGTACTGATGAGAGTTTTCAATTTTCCAGATATCTGCTGGAAAAACAATGCAGCCAAACATAAAATGACAAGCTGGTTCATAACTTCTTTAGAAGACAGCTTTCTTTTTCAGAAAGTGGAGGAAGCAACAAGGGGATCATCTATCTTGGATCTTGTCCTAACCGAGAAGGAAGAACTGGTGGAGGATGTGAATGTGATAGGTAACTTGGGAAGAAGTAATCACAGTACGCTAGAATCCCAAATTCTGAGACAGGGAAAGTATGAGGTCAGCAAAATTAGGATGCTGGATTTCAAAAAGGTGGATTTCATCCAATTCCAGCACCCAATAGGTGTCGTGTCATGGGAGGAAAAATTGAAGGTTAAAAGTGCCCAGGAGGGCTGGCAACTTTTAAGGGGCACAGTATTGGAAGCCCAACAAGAAACAGTCCTGACATGATGGAAGCACAAAAAGAATGGTAAGAGACCAATGTAGTTGCACACAAGGTTTTAAAATGCCTCAGCTGCCAAAGGAAAGCATACAGACAATGGAAGAATGGGCAGATCACCAAGAACATGTACCAGCAAATAGCAAGAATTTCAAGGACAAAATCAGGAAAGCAAAGATAAGGAATGAGCTGCACCTGGCAAAGGACGTTAAGGACAACAAGAAGAGGTTCTATAAGTATGTTGGCCACAAAAGAAGGACCAGGAAAGCTGTGGGTCCTGTTAACAAACCACAGGGAACTCTTAACTGCAGGTACATAGAATGTGGAGCTACTCAATAGTTACTTTGCCTCTGTCTTCACAGAAAAATTCAGCTGCCAAGCACCTAATAATATCTGGATAAGGAAGGGGGAAAACTGTGGAAAGAGATAACAAAAGAGATGGTCAGAGGGATTTTTTTGGGTCTGAATGAATTCAAGTCAGCAGGGCTGGATGAGTTTCATCCAAGGGTCCTGAAGGAACTGGCAGAGGAGATCTCAGAGCCCTTGATAATGATTTTCATAAAGTTGTGGGAGATGGGCCAGATACCAGGGGACTGGAAAAGGGCGAAGGTAGTGCCCATCTTTAAAAAAGTCAAGAAGGAGGACTCAGGGAACTACAAACCAGTTAGTCTCACTTCAATACCTGGGAAGTTACTGAAACACATCTTAAGGAAGGCCATTTGCAAGTATCTGGAGCAGGAAAAACTGATCTCAAGCAGCCATTATGGATTTATGAAAAATAAATCATGTCAAACAAACCTGATTTCCTTCTTTGACCAAGGAACTACTTGGCTGGATGAAGGGAATGCTGTGAATATAGTGTATCTGGACTTCAGCAAGGCTTTTGAGAAGGCTTGACTTTCTCATAAACAAATAGGAGAAATGTGGGCTGGATAAAACTACTACAAGTTGCATAGCTAACTGACCCAATAGCCATAAGCAAAGGGTTTCATTTCAGAATGGCAGGAGGTTTCAAGTGGAGTCCCACAGAGGTCTGTCCTGGGTCCAGTGCTGTTCAGCGTGTTTATTAGAGACTTGATTGCTGCCATAAAAGCTTCTTGAACAAGCTTGTGGATAACATGAAACTGCAGCTCTGGGCTTCACATTTTAAAAAGGATGTGGAAAAGTTAGAGAGGGTCCAGAGGTGGCAGCAAAGATGATCAAGGGCTGAAAGGCAAGTAAAAGGAGCTACATATGTTCCACTCAAGGTCAAACTGATTGCCATATTTGGGGTCAGGAAGGAATTTCACCCCATGGTCAGATTGGTATAAACTGTGGGGGTTTTTGCTTTCCTCTGTAGTGAAGGGCATGGCCCTCTACCCAGGACCTCTTGCATGTATACTGACAACATTTTATAGAACCAGACTGCCACAGTTCTCCTGCTTTACCTGTGGTAGATTAGGGTATTAGGTCTATGTTGTGTCAGGTTTGAGGGTAGTCTTATGCAGAGTTTAGATTATGGTTATATGGGATGGTTTGGATAAGGATGATCCTGCCTCAGGCAGGTCATTGGACTAGATGACCTCTGAAGGTCCCTTTCAGCCTTACTTCTCTATGACTTTATAACTTTCTAATTACTATCAGAAGCCCTAATAGAAAAGGAGTGGGGGCAGGGAGTGAGGAACTGCAACTCTTTACCAAGTAATAAATAAAATTATATACTTTAAGAAGTCACTTTAAGACAAAATGATATACTTTAAGAACATGAGTCACCAATGTGATAAGGTAATAAGTAAGGCTAACCTCACTTTGTCTTGCATTAGTAGGTGCATCAAAAGCAAGCTTAGGGAGGTGATACTTCCCCTCTATATGGCATTGGTCAGGCTGCAACTGGAGTACTGCATCCAGTTTTGGGTGCTGCACTTCATGAGGGATGTGGATAACCTAGAAAGGGTTCAGAGAGGGCTACTCGTATGGCTGAGGGCCTGCAGGTAAGATCCTATGAAGACACACTGAGGGACCTGAATCTCTTCAGCCTCCACAAAAGAAGGCTGAGAGGTGATCTAGGGGACTGTCTAGAAACACATAAGGTGGGGTCAGCAGGGAATAGGGGATACTCTGTTTACCAGCACACCCCTCGGGTTTACTAGAAATAATGGCCATAAACTGAAGAAGAGTAGTTTTAGATTACAGATCAGGAAGAAATTATTTATGGTGAGGGTTACCAAAATATGGAATGGGCTTCCAAGGGAGGTGGTGCTTTCCCTTATTTTGGAGGTGTTCAAGGGGAGATTAGACATGCACCTGGCTGGGGTCACTTGACCCCAACACACTTTCCTGCCCAAAGCAGGGGGTTGGACTCAGTAATTCATAGATTCATAGATGCTAGGGTCAGAAGGGACCTCAATAGATCATTGAGTCCGACCCCCTGCATAGGCAGGAAAGAGTGCTGGGTCTAGATGACCCCAGCTAGATACTTATCTAACCTTCTCTTGAAGACCCCCAGGGTAGGAGAGAGCACCACCTCCCTTGGGAGCCTGTTCCAGACCTTGGCCACTCGAACTGTGAAGAAGTTCTTCCTAATGTCCAATCTAAATCTGCTCTCTGCTAGCTTGTGGCCATTATTTCTTGTAACCCCCGGGGGCGCCTTGGTGAATAAAAACTCACCAATTCCCTTCTGTGCCCCCGTGACGAACTTATAGGCAGCCACAAGGTCACCTCTCAACCTTCTCTTGCGGAGGCTGAAAAGGTCCAGGTTCTCTAGTCTCTCCTCACAAGGCTTGGTCTTCAGGCCCTTAACCATACGAGTGGCCCTTCTCTGGACCCTCTCCAGGTTATCCGCATCCCTCCTGAAGTGCGGTGCCCAGAATTGCACGCAGTACTCCAACTGCGGTCTGACCAGCGCCCGATACAGGGGAAGTATCACCTCCTTGGATCTGTTCATCATGCATCTGTTGATGCAAGATAAAGTGCCATTGGCTTTTCTGATGGCTTTGTCACACTGCCGACCCATGTTCATCTTGGAGTCCACTAGGACTCCAAGATCCTTTTCCACTTCTGTGCCACCCAGCAGGTCATTCCCTAGGCTGTAGGTGTGCTGGACATTTCTCCTCCCTAGGTGCAGCACTTTGCATTTCTCCTTGTTGAACTGCATTCTGTTGTTTTCTGCCCACTTGTCCAACCTGTCCAGGTCTGCTTGCAGCTGTTCCCCACCCTCCGGCGTGTCCACTTCTCCCCATAGCTTTGTGTCATCTGCAAACTTGGAAAGAGTACATTTGACTCCCTTGTCCAAGTCGCTGATGAAGACATTAAAGAGTATCGGTCCAAGGCTCGAGCCCTGCGGGACCCCACTGCCCACACTCTTCCAGGTCGAAACCGATCTAATAGGTGATCTAATAGGTCCCTTCTGACCCTAGCAATCTATGAAATCTATGAAATCTAAGTATATCCTTAAGAACTACCACTAGTGAAGTGATAATATGGTCAAAATTCTTCTCAAGGCCTGGCCAGTGATTTATAAATGCACACATTTTAATTTGCTTTGTATTCCTTTGATCAATTCAGAATCATGTCTTGTCTCCTATTATGTGGGTTGAACATCAGAGAGATATTAATATAAATTATGTTGCTTTGTGTATAACTCTATAGTCTTTAATGTATTTACTGAGGTAGAACTTTGTCATTTTTTTCCTGAAAGTTCTCAGGTTTTTTCCCTCCTTACTTATCAGTAAAACTTAAAAATCTTTAAGGTGGATGGTGGCACTTAGATGAATAGTCCTCAATGAAAATACATGTAAGAACAGTGAAAACTCTCTGGAGAACACAGGAAGGGTGAAGATCCTTAAATACATATAGTGGTTTAGGAGAGAGACATTCAAGAAGAACTGTGATAGAATGTGTGATGAGATATCTGCAGTAGGACAAAAGGGATCCCAAGGCACCCAATATCCCAGTGGAATTTACTAAGGAATAATGAGTATTCTCTTCCTTACAGTGCAAAGGGTTAAGGCACAATAATGCTTACAGACCACTCATGCCCAGAAATATACAGACTTTTGCTGGTTTCTAGACAAGTGAGGGATAGATATTCATCCATTTGGACCAGCATGATTGAGTGAGTGTAGGTGATGTTTTACTAAGCCTTGATTAAGCTGTAAATGCTAAAAGCTGTGCTGAGTTTTAAATAAAACTGTTGGGCAATGAAGTTAGCAGTTCATCCATGTTTGATTCTTTCTTCTTTGGTTTTCCTCTCTTAAGGCACATGTAGACATCCTCAAGATCCAATCTATGATCAGGTGGCTTACACTCTGAATGCATGTACAGTTTGGTATTTTGATCAATCTAACCCTATTTAGGTTGATTTAAGTGTAATATCTGCATGTATTCTTAGAGACAATGAAGATAAATTGATTCTTCAGGTCTTAAAATTAAGTGTCTCAAGAACAGGGTGGCACACAGGATCTATATTCACATTTGGACTGCTTGGGTAAAGATATCATTATGAGACTGGAGTTTCTAAACTTAGCGGCCATAGAACTGTAACCCTTAAGATCATAGGTGGATCTAGGATTTTGAAAAGAGAGGTGCACATGGTGTGGCACATCATCATATATGACAAAAAACACAATTTTCTCCAGTTACAGAGCAACTAGATACTTTACTAATATGCTACGGGAGTAGCACTATACAAGTGTAACATTTGGTATGTACACTGATTGGTTAGATTACATATAATGTTTAAAAAATACATAGCAAACTGGGCTAAAATAGTCAAAAGATGCTATTTCGTTGGTGCTGTAGTCATTATGGTTAAATGTACATCTCTTCTTTTGAGTAATAAACGCCCCCCCCCCCACCTTCTTAAGTTTCATAGTTTCATAATAGTTAGGGTCAGGAGGGACCTGAACAGATCATCTAGCCTGACCCCCTGACACAGGCAGGAATGAATACTGGGTTCACAAGATACCAGACAGGTGATCATTCAACCTCTTTTTTAATTTACCCACGAGGACCACTTCCCTAAGATGCTGGTTCCAGAATTTGGCCACCCTAACTGTAAAATATTGCCTTCTGATCTCCAACCTAAACCTATTCTCCATCAGCTTGTTACCATTGTTCCTTGTCAACCCAGGTGGTGATGGGGAGAAAAGGGCTCTTCCTATTTGCTGATGGTCTCTCCTGATGTGTTTGTAGGCAGCCACCAGGTCCCCCCTCAGCCTCCTCTTGCTGAGGCTGAACAGGTTCAGGTCCTTCAGTCTCTCCTCGTAGGACCTGTTCTGCTGCCCTCTCACCAAGCAGGTGGCCCTCCTCTGAACTTTCTCCAGGCTGGCCATATCCTTTTTAAAGTGTAGCACCCAGTACTGGATCCATTACTCCAATTGTGGCCTGACCAATGTTGCATAGAGGGGGAGTATCACCTCTCTGAAAGAGCCTGAGATGCATCTTTGGGTGCATGACAAGGTATGGCTGGCCTTGAGGGCTGTGGTCTGGCATTGGCGGCTCATGTTCATTTTGGAGTCAATAATGACTCCAAGATCCCTTTCTGCCTCTGTGCTTTCAAGAGGGGAACCCCCCAGCCTGTATGCATGCTGTGGATTCCTTCTCCCAAGGTACAGCACCCTGCATTTGTCTACGTTGAACTCCAGCCTATTCTCATCTGCCCACGTTTGTAGTCTGTCTAAATCTAGTTGCAGCCTCTCTCTGTCTTCAAGTGTGTCCACCTCACCCCACATCTTAGTGTCATCAGCAAACTTGGACAGCGTGCTTTCCACCCCCTTGTCCAAGTCACTGATGAAGATGTTAAACAGTGCGGGCCCGAGGACTGAGCAATGGGGGACCCCACTGCTCACATCTCACCAGGTTGAGTACAAGCAAATTATGCTGAGGGGAAACCAGCACGGGTTTGTTGCGGGCAGATCGTGCCTGACCAATCTAGTCTCTTTCTATGACCAGGTTACAAAACACCTGGACACAGGAGGAGGGGTGGATGTTGTATACTTAGACTTCAGGAAAGCCTTCGATACGGTATCCCACCCCATACTGGTGAACAAGTTAAGAGGCTGTGACGTGGATGACTACACAGTCTGGTGGGTGGCGAATTGGCTAGAGGGCCGCACCCAGAGAGTCGTGGTGGATGGGTCGGTTTCAACCTGGAAGGGTGTGGGCAGTGGGGTCCCGCAGGGCTTGGTCCTTGGACTGATACTCTTCAATGTCTTCATCAGCGACTTGGACGAGGGAGTGAAGTGTACTCTGTCCAAGTTTGCGGATGACACAAAGCTATGGGGAGAAGTGGACACGCTGGAGGGCAGGGAACAGCTGCAAGCAGACCTGGACAGGTTGGACAAGTGGGCAGAAAACAACAGAATGCAGTTCAACACGGAGAAATGCAAAGTGCTGCACCTAGGGAGGAAAAATGTCCAGCACACCTACAGCCTAGGGAATGACCTGCTGGGTGGCACAGAAGTGGAAAAGGATCTTGGAGTCCTAGTGGACTCCAAGATGAACATGAGTCGGCAGTGTGACAAAGCCATCAGAGAAGCCAATGGCACTTTATCGTGCATCAGCAGATGCATGACGAATAGGTCCAAGGAGGTGATACTTCCCCTCTATCGGGCGCTGGTCAGACCGCAGTTGGAGTACTGCGTGCAATTCTGGGCGCCACACTTCAAGAAGGATGCGGATAACCTGGAGAGGGTCCAGAGAAGGGCCACTCGTATGGTCAAGGGCCTGCAGACCAAGCCCTACGAGGAGAGACTAGAGAAACTGGACCTTTTCAGCCTCCGCAAGAGAAGGTTGAGAGGCGACCTTGTGGCTGCCTTTAAGTTCATCACGGGGGCACAGAAGGGAATTGGTGAGTTTTTATTCACCAAGGCGCCCCCGGGGGTTACAAGAAACAATGGCCACAAGCTAGCAGAGAGCAGATTTAGATTGGACATTAGGAAGAACTTCTTCACAGTTCGAGTGGCCAAGGTCTGGAACGGGCTCCCAAGGGAGGTGGTGCTCTCCCCTACCCTGGGGGTCTTCAAGAGGAGGTTAGATATGCATCTAGCTGGTGTCATCTAGAGCCAGCACTCTTTCCTGCTTATGCAGGGGGTCGGACTTGATGATCTATTGAGGTCCCTTCTGACCCTAACATCTATGAATCTATGAATCTATGAATGAAACCCATCCACCACTACTCTCTGGGTGCATCCCATCAGCCAGTTTTTTACCCATCCAACTGTGTAGGCATCAATGCCACAGTCACTTAATTTATTAATGAGAATGGGGTGAGAGACAGTGTCAGGGCCTTCTTAAAGTCTAGAAAGACTATGTCCACGGCGACACCATCATCCAAGGATTTAGTTACCTGGTCATAAAAGCATCGTTACAATGCCTCCCATACTACATTGTGAGTCATTTCCAGGGATCCTGGTTTTCTCTGTTTAAAAATTGCAAATTATCTGATAAACTCCCCACAAATTATCTGATTAAACCCCCCAAATCTGCATTTTTCTGTGATTAAAATGATATATATATATATATATATATATATATATATATATATAAACACACACACATACACACACACACACACACACACACACACACGCTCACAGGTATATATACTATACAGACATCAGTTGAACGCAATATTTTATTGACATATTTACAGTTTTAAAGCAATTTGGAAGCCTACCAGTGCCTCAATCATTATAATAAAATAAACTCCAAATACCTATATATTATGGCATTTGATTTTGGGTTTCTGTATTATTGAAAATCAGAGGTTCCCCACCCCCTTTGCTCACCAGGATGCAGGTCCAGCTCCAGCTCTCCCACCCACCTCACTGCTTTGTGGCTCTGAGAAGCCCTGATATGCCAGTGCCCTGCCCATGCCATTTCCCCTCACTCCTGACCCACATACCTCCATCCCTGCTGTTACCCCTCACTCCCCACCCAGAGTCCTCCACCCTCCAACTCTGCTGCTTCCAGGGCTATGGAGCCAGAAACCCAGGTCCACAGACCCCTGCTCCCAGCAGCAGGGCCTGAGCCCTGGCTGCCTCCCATGGGGACTGGTGGTGGCTGCTGCAGCAGAGTGGAGTGCACAGCCCAGCTCCCCTTCCCCCGTAAGTGGCATGGCCAGAGTAGAGCCCATTGGGGGGGGAGGGGGGGGGCTGCCTGCTGTGGGATCGGGCTCCCTGTTCTGTTGCTCTCCCACACAGCCTCCACAGCCAAGTGGGCAGGACCTGGCAAAACAGGGTAGAGCAGGGTAGGAAAGCTTGATGCTGCTGCTGTAAGTCCCATGCTGCCATGGCGAAGCATTCCCTTCCCACCCAGCAGCAGTGGGGGTGCCAGTGCAGACTTGCGTCCCTTGCTGGTGTCGGGTGGACAGTGGGTGCCTTGCTATGGAGACACGGGGCTCCCAGCAGCAGCACCAAGCTTCCCTGCTTGACCCTGCTCTGCTCTGCTCTGCCATGCTGGGTCCCAGTCACTGGGCCATGGGGGTCCCTGGGGGAGGGCAGCAGGGTGGGGAGCCTGAGTCCACAGTGGGCAGCCCATCCCCACCCCATGCACAATTCTGGGGGGGGGCATGTGCCCCCCACACCTCCCTGGAAATGCAAGCAGTAGTGGGGTACAGCCCCCCTGTCCCACAGATGACTCACCCACAGCCCTGTCCCATGCCCCACTTGGGCCCTATGGCCACAGATTCCAGCCCTGGGCCCAAACCCCATGCACTTCCCAGCTAGCCAACAACCCCAGCCCCAGCCCTGCCCAAGTCCCTCCCTCCCTCACTATGGGGGCCTCAATCCACCCTGAATTATCTGTGGGGAGCTGTGGGAGCTGCTCTCCAGGCTGCCTGGTGGCCACACGCTTGTGTGAGCGAGCACATGCACATGGCACCCCCTGCCTGATTGCCCTCCTGCTGCTCCTCCCAGCCCCATGCAGGCTGAAACTCCCTTTTTCACACATTTTTTTCTCCTTTAAAGGAGAAAATCTGGGGTTTTCTCCTTTAAATGAGAAAATCTGTGCTTTTCTCCTCAAAATCCACATTTGACCGCGTTTTCCCATCGTGAACCGAAAACCAGATCCGTGGTCATTTCTACACCCGAGTTAAGATTTCTAGCTAGTGCTTAAAACAGTCCACAATTCTGTGAAACAGAAGAGAAACATTACCAAGAATGGCTAATAGACAGCAACATTTCAAAAGAAAGGATAGTTTGAATAGTGGAACATCAAAACCATTGAAAAGGAGAAAGGATTGTTGAAGACAGATTGACAGGAATAAGGGAGTTGATAATAAGCCATGAAGTCAACTGACTCTCAGCACTGCCTAAATAGAAATGTTATCAGCAGTCCCAGAGCACCTGGTGTTAAACGTTTGGGTTTTAAAGGTTTGGTTTTAAAGGTTTGCATGGAGCAGATATCAAAGGGGGTGCAACTGAACCACTGCACCCCTCCTCCCCATGGGTCCACCCTTGCTCAAAGCCCATTCACGGCAGGTGGCGGGGGGAGGGTGGGAGGTGAGGAACTCCTTTACATATGAAATTATCAAAACTGTTCCCTCTGCAGGACATCCAGGAACCCTAATCTTACTTTTGCTGACTTCTTAGGTAGGGGAAATGGTTTAATACCTGACTGAGAACCCTTATATCTCCAAGGAGTGCTTCCCGGGTGCTCTTCCCTCCAAGATTTTCAGGTGGCTCACAGCCATCCCCACCCACTATCCATCAAATCCAAATAGATTTCAGTTGCATAATCCTCTTTTGACCATACTGCTATTGTCACATATATTAGTTTCTTCTTTCACATTCCCCTGCTAGAAAATTAGATTCCTTGGTTAAACTAAGTCTCCTTTATTCGCATTGGGTGCCTATGCAAGTGCAGCAAGGCTGCTCTAATGTGCTGTAATTACAGTGCAGCAGAGCAGACTCAATTAATCAACCCTGGTGGCGTGTGGTAATTACCGTGCTCTAGCAGACTCCAGTGTCAGTGTATCAGCATCCCCGTACTGAATAATGGTGTTGGAGGTGCTAAAACTGAAGCTCTCTCTCCGCCATTATTCAGTGTGGCCACATTGATACATGTGACACTCCTAATGTTTTAATTACAGTGGCTCTTGCAGATGTTCTAAATAAAGCACTTCCCTCCCCTCCCAGAGCATGTCTATAAATGTCCATTAGGTAAAAATTAATACAATATTATTGTGAAAAAAACCACAAATAAGTACATACCTGTAATTCTGTTTTTCATTTCCTATATGAAATCTGTCATATTGTGAATATGCCCGATTTCCTTCCCAGTCCATTAACTCAATTCTTAGAGAATATTGCCTCTGACTCGTTACTGCAAAGATAAACTCATTCCCCAGCCAATGTTCACCTGATGGGGTACCAAAACCCTAGGAAAAAGTTGTTAAAATAACTAATTATTTTTCTTAATATGGTATAATAGTAAGCAATAGTTATACCATAATAATTCATTATTACATTTTTTTCTTATATATTTGAATAGTAAGTCACTTAAACTTTTCACCATCTGTAAACTGGTTCTTTAAATACTTACCTTGTATAGATGTTTTATGGCTAAATTAGTATTAGTAATATTGGAAAATCACTACAAACTAATAAAGTATTATTATGTTATTGCCCTCATCTACTGCTTGATGAAGGCAGTATATTACTTATTAGCCTTTTATAACAGTTCCACATTAGACTACATTTTGGGACTATTCAGACAAGGAAGCTATATCAGAATTCTGTAGCTCATTTATTAAGGACATATTGAAATACATTAACGCTGATTTCGCACTTGCCTTCATTTAGCTCCAGGTTGGAATTTATGTAATTTCTTTTAATCTGTAAAACCCTGACTCATTTTAGATCTGGCCACTTTGATAGATCATCTCTTCTCTTCTAACGTATCTGACAAAACTCAGACAAGTAGAGGTGCTCAAACTAGAGTTTTTTAGTTTAAATCAGGACTGTTAAACAGGTAAGTGGCCTGCAAAGGGTTAAATTGCAGCCTCCAGGCTTCTGCCCATTTGCTGCTCCTCTAGTCAATCCAGCTACACTAGCAGACAAAATCTGTGGGTTCCTCCTCCTTCCTCCGGCTTTCACTTCCTGACTTTGCTCCTAGCTTAAATTAGAAATAACTGCAGGCCAGAATGTGACGGACTCTGGATTTTGAGATGCATCCTGGATCCATCAAAGCCACAGCACACTAGAAAAACTCATCTCTTCTTACACTGCTATTTGGGGATACAATGCATATATGGGTGATTATACTGATTAGTGCTTCTTTTGTATTGCTAAGCATTGTACTTCTTTCATACTGCTTTGTGTGATACAACCTATGGACAAGAAATCCAAACAATAGGATGTGGAGGTAAAACTATATTTTCTAAATGCAAAATAAATAAATTAGATGTTGTAATTAATCTGCATCATCCTCATCTTCTACAAACACAGATTATTTTATTCCTATTTAACTAACCAATAGAATTATTCAAACATAAAAATGGCAATAAAAGAAAAAAGCATAGCAAATTTTCTAAATAGGTACTTTAAGAATTTGGCATTAAATTTTTGTTTCATGCTTTATTAGCATTTCATATTTGACACCACTCCCAGACTTCCAATGTTATCTAAAGTATAGGGCAATGTGTCATTACATACATCTAAGAACTCTTAGTTTCCTTATGTTTGCCAAAAAACAAAAATTGATATATAGTACTATAGTTATTATTTCAGCTTGCAATGAACAAATCATTCAAATAAGATAAGCACACAACTGTCTCATGCTCATTCAGACATCTTGAGTTGTGAACAAGGGTAGGAAACTAATCACTAGTAGACTAGCATTAGTCTACTGTACATTAGCATCGCATAGAATACATGCACTGGTGCTACTGTGTAGTGGCGCCAATTACAGCACATTATGTTAGTACCTGTTATTACAGGTATTAAGCTTAATGCACCATAACTATGGTGCATTAATGTACGTGTAGGCATGCCCTGTACAAGACTCATTAAACCACATTCATTTTCTTTTAAAATTACCTTCATCTTCAACAAAGCTACCAAGCCTATTTACTGTTTAATCAGAAAGTCTCAGGGAACTGACACTATAGCCCAGGGGTGGGCAATTATATGAGCTCGAGGGCTACATAGGGAGTGGGTGGAAGAGAGCTGGGTGATGGAGCCAGAGCCCTGCATGCTGGGTTAGGAGCTATCCAGATGAAGTTTCCTCCAACCTGGAGCAGTGTTTCAAGGGAAAGGGCAGGAGGAGGAGGAGCCACTGCTGTATGTCGGGGAAACCGAGCAGCACCCAGGTGGCTGCAGCCAAACTGCGAGCAGCTCTGCCAGCAAACTCCACACTGGTTTGGTCCAGGGCCAGTGGGTGCAGGTAGGAGCATGGTATGGAGTACCCCAGGCAGAACTCCATGGGGGCAGCCGCGTATTGAATCCAAGCAATTGGCTGACACCTCCCATGGGCTGGATCCAATCAGTTGGAAGGCTGGATATGGCCCATGGGTTATATTTTGTCCACACCTGCTACAGACTAAGTGAAAGGTAGTGGCATGTTCCATCATTCTGAATAAATTAATTCAGGTGTATGATTGTGAGTCCTGCTTTTTGACTCAACAGAGATTAAATGAATTTTTGGGATAAAGTATTTAGTCTTTAAGAAATGATGTGCAGTAGTGTATGGTGAGTGGAATGACATGGTGATCCTACAAATGAACTGAGTGGAATGACATGGTGATCTTAAAGGAAGTATTATCTTGTCCCCCTCTTCTATGCACACACACACATACACATACACTTTCCCTCCCACAAGTTTCTCTTCTTTTGTAATGCCAAAGTTTGTTCTTTTCCCACCATTACAACTACTAATTCTTGTCATTTCTCACTTAGATTACTGTAGCCTGCCATTATCTGAGTTGTTGACCTCACTCCTCTCACTGTTGCTACAGTAGTCTTCCTTAATTACTCCTTTGTTTTTCAAGCATTCATATTTTACTAGTTCAAATACAACCTTCTGCTCTTCATCTGCATAATCATGTCACCACCTACATTTGTCCCATTCCTCTGTATGCTGTTAATCCTCTGCTTGTCTTTTTATTCCTGTCTTCCTCACACTCTTGACTCTTCACCTTCTAGCCCTCATACATGGGATGGCCTTCCTATTCTAGGAACTGGGGAACTGCTATACTAAATCAGACTAGTCATTTGTCTTCTTCAATATCCTGTCTCACCGGTGGTCAGCACCAGCTGCTTTGGAGATAGGTATAATAAACTCTGGCGTGAAGTCATGGAGAAACCATCCCAGAGGCAATGTTTGTTTCCTAAACCTTGGTGTTAGAGATAAATTATGCCTTCAAGTATGGGTTTAAGTACTTTCAAAAACATATGCACTTCTTTGCTTTTGTGAACCTTACTCTTGTTTGTCAAAAGAAAACTGTTCAAAAAGAGATACTTTAGGAAATTCCACTTCTCATTTTTCTCATCATTTGTAATAATAAAGCATACTTATTTTTGAACGACTGCTCTGTGCCTTGAATTATGTATATTTTATTTTATTTAGGTTATAGACTTTCACTATGTAGAACAGACCTCTTTCAATATTCCATGCTCTGTATAAACACAAAGCATTAAATATATGTATTAACTCAAATATAAGATAACCCTGAATATAAGTTGACCCACCAATAATTAGAACTTATAATTTTTTTCCATTTTCCAGGTATAGAATCTACGCATTGGATGTTTGCTTAGAATTTGTTCCCTTCCCACTGCTACAGTAGGGAAAATAAATCTGGGAGGATCAGGGAGCACCCTTGCCCTCTCCCCTTCCTCCCTCCCCACAACTTCTTTCCCCTGCGGGGGCTCCTTTCTTACTGTCAGACTCAGCTCTCCCTGAGCACATGGAAGTGAAGAGCCAATTTAAAAACAATGACCGAGAAATAAACATCCCTGTAGTAACTTGCATAAAGGAAAATGCCTACAGGTACCCATAAATTTATTTTATCCATAACTGATACAGTTTACTTATTTTGAAACTGCTGCAAGTTTTAGGACAAGTACTCTATAAACATACTACACTAATGCTCGTAGTATGGGGAACAAGCAGGAGGAACTTGCCCTCCTGCTAGCTAACACAAACCCGGACATAGTGGGGCTCACTGAAACTTGGTGGGATCCAACACACAACTGGGTAGTAAACATCAAGGGCTATAGGCTGTACAGACGGGATAGAACGGGGAGGAAAGGTGGGGGTGTGGCGCTCTATGTCAAAGAGCAATACACATCCTCAACAAACAGCACTGGGTCAGAGGACGGGCAGACTGCAGTGCTCTGAGTCAGAATACAAGGGGGTTGGGGGGAAAGGGACTTAACGGGGGGGGGGGGGGGTCTACTACAGGCCACCCAACCAGGGGGAAGAGCTGGACTGGGTATTCTCAGGTCAGCTCATGGAGACAGTTAAGTCAAAGGATGTGGTCATCATGGGTGACCTAAACTATCCGGACATCTGTTGGGAAGAGCAGTCAGCCAGGTCTGACCACTCATGTAGGTTCCTAGCTGAGTTACAGGACCTCCATCTAATCCAGGAGGTGCACAGTCCCACCAGGGGAAATGCCTTGTTGGACTTGGTCATGGCCACAGGTGATGACCTGGTGAGGGGACTGAGGGTGCTCGACCACCTGGGCAACAGCAATCATCGCTTACTGGAATTCACCATCCAGCGCAGGGTGTCAAAGGCCTGCAGCAAGGCAACAGCTCTGGACTTCAGGAGGGAGGATTTCAATGAGATAAGGAGATTAGTCAGGGAGGCACTGAGGTCCCGGAGGGGAGGGAATTTGGGAGTCTAAGAAGTGTGGTCATTCCTTAAGGAAACGATCCTCCAAGCCCAAAGGGTGATAATCCCTACGCGAATAAAAGGAGGCAAGAGTGCTCAAAAGCCCTCATGACTCACCAAAAGCATCCAGGAATGTCTCAAAGCCAAAAAAGGAGGCGTACACCCAATGGAAGGGAGGGGCTATCACCATGGAGGATTATACCTCCATTGCTCGAGGTTGTAGGGGGGTGTTAGTGTAAGGAGTGACCTAGAAACCTCTACTCGAAGATGAAGAAGAAGAGAATGCTATGTGAAGAATGCCCATCTGCAATGATAAGGAGCAGACAGTCTTAGATAAAGGGGGCTTGAAAACAAAAGAAGAAACAGAGTACCGGGTTAGAGGGCTCATTAAAATACTAAAAATCACACCCCTAGGTGGGGAAAAAGTATGCTAATGAAACACACACGTATGTAAATGAGATACATGGCTAAAACACAGGTATAGAGACATGCTCAGTAAAGAACTTCTTGCATCACTCACTTATAACCAATCATTAAACAAGCACGCTTGCAAAGGCTTGAAAACTCCTGTATAAAAGATGCTTAGAAGTAGTAGTAGGTGTGCTTGTTACGTGAATTATTCCGCTTGCACCTTTTATTGCTAGCAATAAACCTTCTTTGTACTTTCACCCCTGGTATCTTTATTGGCTTTTGCATACCAGGCACGATCCCAGACTTCAGCTGGGGCACAACAGTTTTTTGCACCCCAGATGGGACTGCCTTAGATAAGGTTTTGCCCAGACTAACTGATGACCAGCCGACCACTCCTCCGGAACGAATGTCAGGCGCGCCCCGGGATCTCTTTTCCTGGTAAGACTTTTGCTTCAGGGGGAGCTGGATCGCTGAGGCGGCAGTAGTCTAACGGTGCAACGCCATAGAGTGAAAGTACCAGTAACAGGCACTTGGGTGAGAGGGTAGAAAGGGCATAAGTCCTACCATCAGTACGCCTACCTGGGATTATCTCTGTAAGTATTCCATCTGGCCTGAGTCCAAGACCAGTGATTTTTCCCCTGTGAGGACGAGGACTAAGAACAGATCTCTGGATCCCAGGTAAGTAGGACGGTCAGAACCGGGAAGGCAGCCCTGAGATGGGTACTATTAACAGTAAGGTTAGGGAATGTACCCCCCTCTCTTGTGTATTGGGACATTGGGCAGAGTTCGGTGGGGATCCTATGACTAAGAAGAAAGCTAAATTCTTCTGTGAAACTGCGTGGCCACGCTATAAGCTAGATGATCAAGAACATTGGCCTCCAGAGGGAAGTGTTAATTATAATACCATCTTACAATTGATTTTGTTCTGCCGGCAGAATGGTAAATGGGAGGAATTGATGTATGCACAAGCGTTTATGTCTCTCTGTAGGGATAGAAAGGTTTTGGATAAATGTGGATTGGGGAAGGGGGTTAGGATCTGTAAGGTGGCAGTGGCTCAACCAACTGAAAATCCTGTCCGGAGGTTCCGCTCCCTTTGCCAGCTCCACTTTATCCTCCTCCTCTTCACCCTCCTCCTCCTCATTTGTCTGATTCCTCGTTGGCATCTGCTCTTCCTCCATCTTCCCCCCTCGAGGCGGAGGTTGAGAACACTCCCCGACCCAGGGATCTGGAACAGCACCAACCATGGCCGTCAGGTGCTTTGCAATCTCCAGAACCCCCGACTTCTCCTGATATAACCCCGGGAGGTGGGTGGAGAGTACAGTTAGGAGCAGACTCCAGGGTTAAGGGAAAACATCACAGGGAATCTGATCCTGGCTGTGGGAAGGGAAATGGGGTATTTCCCCTAAGAGAACAAGTGGTACCTGGACCACTTGAAGATGGTGGTGAGCCAACCTACCGTCAAACCTTTGTGCACATTCCTTTCACTACCTCAGATTTGTATAACTGGCGGAACAATACCCCCAGCTTGAGAGAGGATCCTGAAAAGGTACGAAACCTGTTTGAAATGATTTTCAAAACCCATAACCCAACTTGGGCAGATGTTCAGTCTCACTTAGATGTCCTGTTGACACCAGAGGAAAGGAGGATGGTAGTAAACAAAGCCCGTGAGTACGTGGAAAAGGAAATTACCACAGGGCGCCTACATGGAAATAAGGACAAACATGTCCCCACCCAGGAGCCAGATTGGAACCCAGACCAAGATATGACCTCTATCTGCGCCTATCGAGAATATATCCTCCGAGGATTGAGAGGTGCTGTGAAAAAACCTCAGAATCTCAGTAAGGTGTATGAGGTTTGACAGGAGACGAATGAGACCCTGAGTGCCTTCTTGGAAAGAATCTACACTACTTTCAGAAAATACACCCGCAAGGACCCAGAGGATGCATCAAACGCTCGCATGGTAAATATGATCGTCATAGGTCAGAGTGCACCGGACATTAGGAAGAAATTGCAGAAGACAGACGGAGCAGCAGGTATGCCTATTTCCCAACTAGTAGACATTGCTTACTAACCGAGAAAGTGTTCAGGAAAAGAAACAGGACAAGAAAGAGGAGAGAAAGATGAAAATGCAGGCAGCCCTAGTGGCAGCTGCAATCATGGGAAAACCCAGAAATGAGCGATCCCGGAGACAGCCTCAGAGGCGGGGTCTGTTAGAGAAAGATCAGTGTGCCTATTGCAAACAAAAGGGACACTGGAAGCGGGAATGCCCCAATCGGAAAGTAGGTGAAGGTGAAAAGAAAAGAGAGGAGAGCAGTGGACTGTTTGCTTTTGGAGGGGATTCAGATTGAAGGGGACCGGAGGGCCAGGAGGGCAAGATAACCCAGATCCCAGTGTCCCCTGGTGAGCCTCTGGTTAAAATGCAACTAGGGGACAGAGATGAATTGGTAGAATTTCTCGTCGATACAGGTGCTATTCATTCCGTCTTAACTCAAAAACTGAAACCTTTAAGTAAAAAGACTGTGCTGGTGGTAGGGGTCACAGGGAAGGCAGTAACACGGCCCTTCCTACAGCCAATGGCCTGTAATCTTGGGCAGGCCGAAGTCACCTATCAATTGTTGTATATGCCAGACTGCCCCGTTCCCCTTTTAGGGAGAGACCTCCTCTGTAAACTGCAAGCTATGTTGTCATTTCAGGATGGGCAAATGTTCCTAACGGTGCCTCCTGAAAAGGGGTGGCACCTGCAGGCCTGCCTTCTTGGCCTTCTCTGAGAGGAAAGTACACCGGATATTCCTCAACCCCTGCTTGATGCTGTTGTTCCATGGGTATGGGCAAGTCACCGACCCGGGAAGGCTAAAAATGCTGACCCTGTAAAGATTCAACTTTTGCCAGGGGCTCAGCCTCCATGCGTGAAACAATATCCAATGCGGATGGAAGCCAGGAAAGGACTGAAACCATTAGTTGAACGGTTCCTGGAGTATGGCCTTCTCCGTGAATGCACATCAGCTTTTAACACACCCATCTTGCCCGTGAAGAAGCCCAAGAGTGACGAATATCATTTTGTTCAAGACCTGAGAGCTGTAAATAAATGGTCGTGAGTATACACCCAGTTGTCCCCAACCCATACACCCTGCTGTCTGCCTTGAACCCAGCTCATAACTGGTTCACAGTTATTGATTTAAAAGATGCTTTCTTCTGTATACCGGTAGAGAGGCAATCTCAGGAAATATTTGCATTTGAATGGGAAGACCCAGATACTAGCATTAAGACTCAGTTTTGCTGGACTGTCTTACCCCAAGGGTTTAAAAACAGCCCGACCCTATTCGGCACTGCGTTAAGCAAGGATTTACGTAGGCTAAAACAGCCACTGTCCTGTGCCCTTCTGCAATATGTGGATGACTTGCTTTTAACAGCCACCACTGAAGCAAGTTGACTGGAAGGAACAATCTGCCTCCTTAATTTTCTGGGACAAGAAGGATACCAGGTGTCCAAAAGTAAGATGCAACCAATGTCCCAGAAGGTAACATATCTGGGATTTGAACTACAGCCTGGTCAGAGAGCCCTGTTGCCTGAAAGAAAAGAAGCTATATGCCGGCTAGCAACCCCAAAAATAAAGAAGCAACTACGGGGCTTCTTAGGTACAGTAGGTTTTTGCAGGATTTGGATTCCAAATTTTGGGGTTATTGCAAAACCTCTGTATGGAGCTACACAAGGTGATGAAAAGGTGCTCGAATGGACTGAAGAGTGTGAGCAAGCATTCTGCACCCGCCTTAGGATTACCGGACATGAGAAAGCCTTTTTCCCTTTTTGTGCATGACCAAAGGGGGTGGCCGTTGGAGTATTAACACAAAAATTAGGTAGCTGGCAACGACCAGTGGCATATTTTTCTAAGTAATTAGACCTTGTGTCATCCGGATGGCCTGCTTATCTCCAGGCCGTTGCTGCCACCTGTCTGCTAATACAAGAAGCTGAAAAGTTAACCCTAGGCCATGAAATGACTGTATATGTGCCTCACGCAGTGCTTACAGTCCTGGAGCAAAAAGGAGGGAACTGGTTAACCCCGGGACGAATGGCTCGATATCAGGCCATCCTTCTCAATAAGCCTGAAATAAAATTGGCCATTTCTCGCACTGTAAATCCAGCAACACTGTTGCCACCTATGGCTGACACACCAGATCTTGTACATGATTGCCTGCAAACATTGGAAGCTGTTTACTCCTCAAGACCAAACCTGAGAGACTGACCCCTTGACAATGCTGAACTGGAATTCTACACGGATGGCAGCTCGAGTATGGAGAATGGAATTAAAAAATCCGGATATGCTATCGTGACTACACAGCATGTGATAGAAGCAGGACCTTTAAACCCATCTGTTTCAGCTCAAAAGGCTGAACTCATTGCTATGACTCGGGCTTTGCAATTGGCGGCCAACAAAACTGTTAATATTTATACTGATTCTAAATATGTTTTCCTTGTTTTACATGCTCACGGAGTGCTGTGGAAAGAGCGGGGTCTACTTGATGCTAAAGGAGTAAGTATTAAACATAGCAAGCAAATAAAAGCTCTCCTCAAGGCAGTCTGGGAATGGAAGGAGGTAGCGGTAATGCATTGTAAGGCACATCAGAAAGGGAACGACCCCTCCACAAAAGGTAATCGATTTGCTGACACTACAGCAAAGAGAGCAGCTAAAAGACCTCAGACAGACTTGCTGCCCGAAGTAAGTAATCTGTTACCTCTCCTCCCAGACCTATACCAGCCTGTGACACCACAGTATGGGGAAAAAGACAAACAATTAATAAAAGAGTTTCAAGCAAAGAAGGGGGAGCACGGGTGGCTAGTAGCAAAGGATGGCCGCATTATCATCCCAGCTGTCTGGGTTCATGAGGTAGTAAAGAGCGCTCATCATGGCACCCACTATGGACCCAGGGCCCTGGTAAGATGGATCAGTCACTATGTAACTGGAGTGGGATTAAAAGATGCTGCCAAGAGGGTATCAGAAACATGTGAGGTCTGCCAGAGAAATAACCCAAAAGGAGGGAAAAAAGAAACTCCAGGACATCAGAGAATAGGCAATGGGCCAGGAGAAGAATAGCAGGTGGATTTTACCGGCAACAAGGGATGAGATATCTTCTTGTCTTTGTGGACACTTTTCTAATTGGGTTGAGTGCTTCCCATGTCGGACTGCCCAAGCCCGAGAGGTGGTAAAGGCACTCCTACGAGAAATCATACCTTGCTTCGGACTTCCAAAAGGAATAGGGTCAGACAATGGCCCACATTTCATTGCACAAATTACTCAGAAGGTTTCTGAGTTCCTGGGAATCAGCTGGCATTTACACACCCCTTGGCGACCCCAGTCCAGTGGAAAGGTGGAACGTATGAATCAGACCTTAAAAAGACACCTTGCAAAGATTTGCCAAGAAGCTTGACTCAAATGGCCAGAGGCCCTACCCTTGGCCCTGTTACGAGTAAGGGTCGCACCACATTCTAAATTGGGATTAAGCCTGTTTGAGATAATGTATGCAGGTATGGGACATGCTGCGGTCACAGGATCAGTCTCCTGCCCCGGAAAACCGACTATTACCTGGGAGTTACGCCCTTGTGAAAGACTGGGACGAGGAACCACTTCGAGCCAGATGGAAGAGCCCATATAGGGTGCTTTTGACGACCCTGACGGCAGCAAAGCTCGAGGGAATCAAGACTTGGATACATTCCAGTCGCCTAAAGCCGGTGGCTGGACCAGAACAAGAAGAAACCCCTGCAGACTCCGGGACTGGAGGCAGAGAACAGTGGAAGGTGAAGCCAATAAGAGACTTAAAATTCCTATTCAGAAGAAAGGAACTTTAAATAATTTGTCAATTTTTGATCAAGTTTTACAGCCCTTATCATGAAATTGGTCAAGGTTTTATTGTGTGGCATCCTGATCTGTCCATTCCTTCTCATAAGAGGGGAAAACCTTTTACAACAAAAATTTGATCCTCAGGAAAATGTCTGGATTTATCTGGCCCGGGGAAGTTTTAAATAGAACGGACTTCTGCTTAGCGGGAGGGATCAATGCTCACCTGGTTTTTACCTCATGCTTAATCGCAGTACCAACCCCTTTGAAAATTTTACAAAATTATACTATGCTGAAAGATATAGATAAGGAAAGTACATATCAGGATATATATATTTGGGGGACTATTGTAAAAGATAAAAGCAGAAACATGTTCTCCTTACGGGTTCAGGCAACAGATAATGCTTCCGAATTTTTCCTAATGGTTAATTGTACTGGTAATTGCCTTAAATTGAACCAAGGTAAAAATGTCCTCTGTAATGAGACCAGTCAAATATCCTATGCATACGCACATACCGTCCTTCCTCGAGGATGGTTTCTAGCCTGCGGGAGAATAATATATTCATACCTCCCAGTGAACACTGCAGGAGGACCATGCACCATTGTCCGGGTAACTGCAGCTCTTCCAAGGAAATCTGACCTAATGCACACTGAACAAACCCCTCTCAGTGGGAGGTATAAGTGGGCATACACTACTCTCACCGCCGATTGTGATGAGAATGATTCCCCTGGACTATTATCTAAGGCTGAATACGTAGCATTAGCTGCATCTATGGTGGGGGTTCCGGGCCTCGCTGTAAGTAATAGCAGAAATCTTAATGCAGTTGCCTGTGTTCTAGCAAAAGGACTAAACGCTACATCCCGAGCTCTTTCAGCCCTGAATGCTGAACAAAAACAATTATGGGACGCTGTCTTGGAGAATAGAGCTGCTATTGATTATCTCTTATTACGACACAATCTTGGGTGTGACACTTTAAAAGGAACGTGTTGTTTCAACCTCACTGATAATTCTGTGCTAATGGAAGACAAAATTGGTGCCTTACAACAATTGGCACAGACGTTAAAAGAATCATCTGGCTTAGACTTTTCCTGGTTAAGTTCCTGGCTTCCCAATTTTAGATGGTTGAGACAGTTATTTAGTATAGTTGTCTCTTTCTGTGTTATAGGAATCATGGTTTTTTGCTGTATCCAATGCTTACCTGTTTTTATATCTATCTTCAGGCCTAAGGTAAATCAAATGATTTTACAAACAAAGAAAGCTCATGATACTAGATTTGTGTTAAACCAAATTGAATGGAGCAATTATAATAATAATTAAAAATGCTCCAAAAGGGGGAAATGTAAGGAGTGACCTAGAAACCTCTACTCGAAGATGAAGAAGAGAATGCTATGTGAAGAATGCCCATCTGCAATGATAAGGAGGAGACAATCTTAGATAAAGGGGGCTTGAAAACAAAAGAAGAAACAGAGTACCGGGTTAGAGGGCTCATTAAAATACTAAAAATCACACCCCTAGGTGGGGAAAAAGTATGCTAATGAAACACACATGTATGTAAATGAGATACATGGCTAAAACACAGGTATAGAGACATGCTCAGTAAAGAACTTCTTGCGTCACTCACTTATAACCAATCATTAAACAAGCACGCTTGCGAAGGCTTGAAAATTCCTGTATAAAAGATGCTTAGAAGTAGTAGTAGGTGTGCTTGTTACGTGAATTATTCCGCTTGCATCTTTTATTGCTAGCAATAAACCTTCTTTGTACTTTCACCCCTGGTATCTTTATTGGCCTTTGCATACCAGGCACGATCCCAGACTTGAGCTGGGGCACAACATTAGGAAGGCTAAAGCAGAGACGGAACTGTGACTACTGACCCGGATCAAAGATAACAAGAAGTCCTTTATTAAATACATAGGGAGTAAAAAGAAGGTACCGGATAACATGGGGCCTCTGCAGGACACTCTTGGCAATCTGGTGGTCACACCAGATTACAAAGTTGACCTCTTCAACAGATTCTTTTGCAGCCAGGCCCACGGTCAGTGAGGACCTAGTCAGGGAACTTCTGGTGGGACTAAATGTGTTCAAATCTGCAGGTCCTGACGATCTCCACCCCAGAGTGCTGAGGGAATTGGCAGGGGTCATTGCAGGACCCCTGTCACAGCTTTATGAGCACTTGTGGTGCTCTGGTGAGGTGCCAGAGGACTGGAAAAGGGCATGTGGTCCCCATTTTCAAAAAAGGAAGGAAAGAGGACCCAGGAAACTATAGGCTTGTTAATCTTACCTCGGTTCTGGGAAAGCTCTTTGAGAAAATTATCCAAAAGCACATCTGCGAGGGACCAGCAGGGGAGATTATGCTTAGGGGCAATCAGCATGGGTTCACTAGAGGCAGATCCTGTCAGACCAACCTGGTTGCCTTCTACGACCAGGTCGAAAATTCTTGGATGCAGGTGTCACAGTGGATATAATCTTTCTGTACTTTAGGAAGGCCTTCAACATCTTCATTAGTGACTTGGATGAGGGGGTGAAAAGCACCCTGTTCAAATTCATGGATGACATTAAGATGTGGGGAGAGGTGGGCATGCTAGAAGGGAGGGACAGGCTACAACTAGATCTGGACAGGTTACAGGGGTAGGCAGATGAAAATAGGATGGGTTTCAATACTGACAAGTGCAAGGTATTGCAACTGGGGAGGAAGAACCAGCAGCATACCTACAGGCTGGGGAACTCCCTTCTCATCAGCACAGAGGCAGAAAAGGATCTTGGAGTCACTACTGATTCCAAGATGAACATGGGCCAACAATGTGGGGACTCAGTCAGGAAGGCTAACCGCACCTTGTCATGCATCCACAGATGCATCACGAGCAGGTCCAAGGAGGTGATCCCCCCCCTATATGCGACATTGGTCAGGCTGCAGTTGGAGTATTGTGTCCAGTTCTGGGCACCGCACTTCAGGAGGGATGTGGACAGCATCGAGAGGCTCCAGAGGAGGGCCATGCGCTTGGTCAGGGGGCAGCAGGGCAGAGCCTACAAGGAGAGGCTACAGGACCTGAACCTGTTCAGCCTTCACAAGAGAAGGCTGAGAGGGAATCTGGTGGCCATCTATAAGCTGACCAAGGGGGACCAGCAGGCAATGTGAGAGTCCCTGTTCCCCTCAGCACTACCGGGAGTAAAAAGGAATAATGGCCATAAGTTGACTGAGAAGTCCCACCATTCATGCAGCTTTCTAACCTGTGTACAGGACCTCCACCTGACACAGGAGGTACACGGTCGCACTAGGGGGAATGCCTTACTGGATCTGGTATTGGCAACGGGGGATGACATGGAAGGGGACCTACAGATCGGTAGCCATCTGGGGGACAGTGATCACCTAATAATATAATTCTTCATAAGACGTTGAGTGGGTAAGGTAACTAGTAGGGTGGAGCACGCAGCAACTGCTGCAGCGTCCTTAGCCTGACGAAGGGTTTTTGAACCCGAAAGCTTGCTTAATAACTATTCTCCAACCATTTGGGTTGGTCTAATAAAAGATATCAAATTCACCCAATAGACTTTAGGAAAGCTGATTTGAATGAAATCATGCGATTAGTCAAGGACGCGCTGCAGAGTAGGAGTTTTGAAGTGATGGGAGCCCAAGAAGAGTGGCTGTACCTTAAGGAAATGATCCTTCGGGCACAAAGCGAGACGATCCCGATGAGAGGAAAAAGAGGGAAAGGGGCCAGGAGGCTTCCTTTTCTGACCAAAGAAATCCAGGGCAGCCTAAGGGCCAAAAGGGGAGCACATAAAAAGTGGAAACAGGGAGAGATCACCAAAGAAGAATATACCTCCTCTGCTCGCGCTTGTAGGGAGGCAGTTAGATGGGCCAAAGCTACCGTGGAGCTGAGGATGGCATCCCAAGTAAAGGACAACAAGAAATTGTTTTTTAGATATATAGGGAGTAAAAGGAAGGCCCAGGGAGGAATAGGACCACTGCTAAATGGGCAGAAACAATTGGTGACAGACAGGGGGGACAAGGCTGAACTCCTCAACGAGTTCTTTGCCTCTGTTCCTAAGCGAGGGGCATGACAAGTCTCTCACTGGAGTTGTAGAGAGGCAGCAGCAAGGCACCAGACTACCATGCGTAGACCCTGAGATGGTGCAGAGACACTTGGAAGAACTGGATGCCTTTAAGTCGGCAGGCCTGGATGAGCTCCATCCGAGGGTGCTGAAGGCACTGGCCGACATCATTGCATAGCCACTGGCGGGAATATTTGAACGCTCGTGGCGCATGGGCCAAGTCCTGGAGGACTGGAAAAGGGCCAATGTGGTCCCCATTTTCAAGAAGGGGAGGAAGGAGGACCCGGGCAACTATAGGCCAGTCAGTCTCACCTCCATCCTTGGCAAAATCTTTGAAAAAATTATCAAGGCTCACATTTGCGAGAGCCCGGCAGGACAAATTATGCTGAGGGGAAATCAGCACGGGTTCATGGCAGGCAGATCGTGCCTGACCAATCTAGTCTCTTTTTATGACCAGGTTACGAAATGCCTGGACACAGGAGGAGGGGTGGATGTTGTATACTTAGACTTCAGGAAGGCCTTAGATACTGTATCCCACACCATACTGGTGAACAAGTTAAGAGGCTGTGTCTTGGATGACTACACAGTCCGGTGGGTGGTGAATTGGCTGGAGGGTCGCACCCAGAGAGTCGTGGTGGATGGGTCGGTTTCAACCTGGAAGGGTGTGGGCAGTGGGGTCCCGCAGGGCTTGGTCCTTGGACTGATACTCTTCAATGTCTTCATCAGCGACTTGGACGAGGGAGTGAAGTGTACTCTGTCCAAGTTTGCGGATGACACAAAGCTATGGGGAGAAGTGGACACGCTGGAGGGCAGGGAACAGCTGCAAGCAGACCTGGACAGGTTGGACAAGTGGGCAGAAAACAACAGAATGCAGTTCAACACGGAGAAATGCAAAGTGCTGCACCTAGGAAGGAAAAATGTCCAGCACACCTACAGCCTAGGGAATGACCTGCTGGGTGGCACGGAAGTGTAAAGGGATCTTGGAGTCCTAGTGGACTCCAAGATGAACATGAGTCGGCAGTGTGACGAAGCCATCAGAAAAGCCAATGGCACTTTATCGTGCATCAGCAGATGCATAACGAATAGATCCAAAGAGGTGATACTTCCCCTCTATCGGGCGCTGGTCAGACCAGAGTTGGAATACTGCGTGCAATTCTGGGCGCTGCACTTCAAGAGGGATGCGTATAACCTGGAGAGGGTCCAGAGAAGGGCCACTCGTATGGTTAAGGGCTTGCAGACCAAGCTCTAAGAGGAGAGACTAGAGAACCTGGACCTTTTCAGCCTCCGCAAGAGAAGGTTGAGAGGCGACCTTGTGGCTGCCTATAAGTTCATCATGGGGGCACAGAAGGGAATTGGTGAGGTTTTATTCACCAAGGCGCCCTCGGGGGTTACAAGAAATAATGGCCACAAGCTAGCAGAGAGCAGATTTAGATTGGACATTAGGAGGAACTTCTTCACAGTTCGAGTGGCCAAGGTCTGGAACGGGCTCCCAAGGGAGGTGGTGCTCTCCCCTACCCTGGGGGTCTTCAAGAGGAGGTTGGATATGCATCTAGGTGGTGTCATCTAGAGCCAGCACTCTTTCCTGCCTATGCAGGGGGTCGGACTCGATGATATATTGAGGTCCTTTCCGACCCTAACATATATGAATCTATGAATCTATGAGAGTAGATTCGGGCTAGACATCAGGAGGCACTACTTCGCAGTCAGGGCAGCTAGGAGCTGGAAGCAACTTCCTAGGGAAGTGGTGCTCGCTCCTACCCTGGGGGATCTTCAAAAGGAGGCTAGATAATCATCTAGCCAAGGTCGTTTGACCCCAGCATCCTTTCCTACCCATGGCAGGGGGTTGGACTTGATGATCTGCTTAGGTCCCTTCTGACCCTACCAATTATGAAACTATGAAGCTATACTTTTAAGCAGTATATCTGTACCTACTTGTATATAATATAAACTGTGCATGGCATTAATTTAAAGCCAAAAGGATTATGATTTACCATATAGTTAATTAGACTGGGCTCCAAAAGAGACAACAGCATTTCAAGCCATGGTGACCTCATAGCTCAGCCCTGTTCAGGATGTGTGTGTACTCCACAAAGGAGTCATGTGCTAATTAGCATTTTCTTGTCACAAGTCCTGGGATCCTCCAAAAATGTATATGCAGATGAGGCACAGGTTAACCTGGTCCAGCTCCATCTCATGAAGGGTGGGGCCACACTAATCATACGTGACAAACCGAGCGGTGGTGTGGTGATAGAGGGATTCTGGTAAGCTGTTTTGGGCCCTGTTCAGTGATGTTTGCCAGACATGTAAGGCTAGTTAAAAAACAGGTCTAATTAGAAATAGGAATAAAGGTGTAGCTCAGCTGTGGGAGTGAAGAGGAAGTTGAAATGCAGTTGTTCATCTTGAAAAAGAGTCAATGCTGAGGGGGACTGAACACAATGGACACTACAATATATTTTATTCAGATGGGCTACATAGATTATTCTTTGGATATGAGCATTTTTTGCACCAGAAGAGAATGTCAGAGCTTGCTCTGGCCTCTCCATGTGCCAGCCTAGTATTGCAGTACCTCCAGCCTAGTGCTCACTCCCTTCTGGGGGAGCAACAGCCCATTTTTTAAGGGCCATGTACACAAAAAGGTTCCCATCAGTATGCTTGCCCAATACAGAATATATGTTTCATAGTCATGTAACAGAAAGGCAAAAGAAGATGCACTTCCCCCTCAAGCCCCCACTTGCAGGGTGCACAGGCAAGGCTTGGCACAAGCTGTCTGCTCCAGCCAAGCAGGGAGGCATCCTTTAGTGCCCCTCCTCCCCCCCTCCCCCCGGTTTCTAGCCTGAGCCACTGCAGTCATGTGGCTGCATTTATGGAATCAAAATAAACGTCTGTTCACTTGCTTACTGGTTCAATAGACACAGTTTAGACTAACAGATTAATCTGTGAAGATTGAATCGATTCAGCCTCAGGGTTTTTGACTATCTGTACTTAGCCGAGGTGTTTAAAGCATATTTACATGACATGATGGGTGTTCTCAGAACTGCTCTTAATTGATTATTCTCTTTTCTAGCAGGGATGTTCTAGAGGGTGCAGATAGCTGAGAGCTTGCCATTCCCTTGGGATGTGTCCTGTGGGACTCCTCAGTTTTCCCACATTGACCTTCTTGTTCAACATGTGTCTGTGGTCACTGGGCAAGACCACACAGAGATTTGTTGTGAAGTGCCATCAGTATCCTGATGATGCCCAGCACTCCTTCTCTTTCACATCTGACCTGGGCCCTGCAGTCTTGATTCCCAGCCTAGTGCTCTGCTGCAGATAGATTGAGTGTGGATGAGCTAGCTGAACTGAATCCAGACAAGACAGAGGTGATGGTGGGGTTAACAGATCTCATGACTTGGGGTGAGAGATAGGGACACCTATAACTGATAGGGTTCAGCCTCCTCTTATCACTCATGGTTGCATCCTTTGGGTGCTCCAGGATAGTTTACTACACCTGCATACTCAACATGCAACAGTGTCTAGGAGCACTGTTCAGCAACTCTATCTAGTGAGAAGGCTATGACACTTTCTTTCAGATTTGGATCTGGCAACCATGATCTATTCTATGATCTCATAGCTTCAATGACAGACTAATGCAATGCACTATATATACAGCTATATTTGAGGACTTTCTGGACTCTCTGGGACTTTCAGGAGGTAGATAGTACAGCCTGCCTCCTGGTCAGAGTGAGTCACCAGGAGCACATTGCTCCAGGACTCCAGAACTTGCACTAACTTTCAGAAACCTTCAAGGTGCAATTCAAGGTGCTGGTTTTGACCTATAAAGTCCTGAACAGCCTTGGCCCTACACGCCTGAAAGACCACCTCCTTTCTTATGTTCCGTTGCGACTCCTAGGGCCAGCTGAAAACACGGTTCTACAAGTTCCATCTGTGCACAAAGTTCATTTGGAAAAAACACAAGGGAGGTTGTTCTTGAAGTTACTCCTCACTTATGGAACTCCCTCCCCTCTGTGGGCTGTCAGATCCTGAGTCTGGACATCTTCCAGGAGCAATGTAAGACCTTTTTATTTGGCCAAGCTTTTAACAGGCAGGGTTGAGATTTGGGGCACAATTTTAGAAATTTGTTTTTATTACATTCTATTCTGTTTGAATCTAATTTTATCTAATTGTATAATTTATCATGATTTGTATCAGAAGGTCCCGGAGCCTTTTCTGGGGAGGGCATCATATAAGTCTAATAAATAAGTAAATAAATAGATAAATAAATAAATAAAATATTGTTTAATATATGGGTTTAGACATCTCTCACTCTTGAGAGCCTGGGGGTTGGGTGTCCAAACCAAAAATGCAGTATTGCCAACCTTAAATATTTAAAACCATGAGCTGTGCCAAGGAGAATCCTGAGATTGGCTAAAAATCACAATACTCTAAAAAATAAAATAAATGTCAGGTTATTTTTATTTGCCTTATGACTTCTGAGCCTTCAGAGAGTAGCTGGCTCATGTTTTCAAACTGTTTTCAACTCTGAAAATTAATGTATTTTGTATTAAAAAAAGGTTAAGAGTTTGTAACAGTAATGTAAGAAACTCACCAAAAACCATGTGAACTGGCAAAAATAGTGGCCTGAAATATATAGGAGCAATTGTACTTCAATAGGTCTTATCTATTGAAGTGCTGAGATATCATTCAAATAATTGGAATGAAATATCACCTGGTACAAACTACCATATTACTAAATAGAGATCTTTTAGTTACAGATCTATGTTAACATAGATGTTCTTTAACCTGCTCCAAACTCTTACTTATTACTTCACCATCAGCAAATGAATACTAGCATTTTTGGCACCGAAATCTGATTGTATGTTGGGAAAGGTTAGTTCTAGCTTAGGGAGGGAAATGACTCATAAATCAATCAGTTAGTGAAGTTAGTAATTTATTGAAGTATTTACTCCATCATGGTGAAGGGGTCAATTTCTGGCAGCTCCTACATATGTGTATACTAATAATATGATTGTATGTTTGTCCCTGTAATTCTCCCTGTATTTATTCTATACCATTACATATATTTGATAAAGGATTACTAAAACGTTGTGACTATAGATTCCACAATAGTTCCCAAACCCTAAAAAAACAAGTAATAATGATTCATTAATTCATTAAAATATCTTTCATCGGGAATGAGAGGCAATATTATCACCTCTATAATAATAATAATAATAATAATAATAATAATACATATACTAGTTAGCAAATGCCACCCAACATCTACTTTCCTTCATGTCTAATTGTGTTGTGGTTAGCAGAGTCAAAGTAACAGAAGCAGTCATGAGTACCAAGAAACTGAATTGAATGCAAGCCTTAAAGTGACCTTAAGAATTCACAGAGTTGACATTTATTCAAAAATAATAAGTGTGGTGCAAAAGAGTTTTATTAGCTTTGGCAAAATCTGTAGGGGTATTCTACTTGAATTCTATTACTCCAAGTTCACTAAACAATTATCTCTCTTACTTTATTTATTTTGTCTGATAATGTTCATAGGAAGCTTTGACTTTTTATAGACAAAACAAAATTGAAACCAGACACAGTCAGAATAGCCAATGGGTTCATCTCCTGTCAGGCAACTCACTGAAGAAAACAGATAATAATTCAGTGTTTTACTGCAGTGATGTCTTCCCAGAAGCCATAAAGAATAATCAGCTCCTTGTGCCTTAGCTGAGAATACAGAATGGGCTCTGAATGTGTGTAAAGATAATTTCAAGCAAAGCAAGCAAAGGTCAGCAGCCTTCTCTATTTCCAGCACACTGGATTACTCATAATATTCTTATTTACAGTTGTGGTGTGCTCTGTAGATGTGGCTTTAATATTCTTTACAGAACAAAAAGGTGTTCTGATAAATGTGGGTTAATATAATGCCATATGAATATCCTCAAATATATCTGCCCATAAGAAATATCTCATGGAAATTTTTTAGCAATTCATTTTGGAAGAGCTCAGAGTTACAATTTTTATTTACCTTGTAAAAACACTAACATGAGATTTAAAAGTCACTTTTACATGCAACTGCAGGACAAGATACTGGTTTGAAAACCGGGGTTTCAAGCTGTGTCATGTGATACCGAATTTATAGAGCGTAACAACTTCATTCTACTCCAGTGTATTAATTCACAGATACCCCATGTTCCTGAACAAAGCCTGTGTAAACAGACTTTCTATTGAAAGTTAAACAGGAGACAGAAGAATAGGGCAACCCTTCTACAACTGCTACTTCTGCTTATGTGATACCTAATTAACTGCTCTCCTACTGCGATGCTCAAAGCCATCTCTATATGTGATTCCCTGACCCACTTCTTCAGCCCACTTCAGACCCACTTAATAATGCCTCCAATCCTGCTTAACTGGAACTGATACAGAACTCACTATGTGGCCTGTGATTCTTCCACAAAACTTCTCAGTCTGTTCTCTTCCTCTAGATACCACTGGGTTTCTGTGGAATGGGGAGGTTTGTGCTTATTGGGGAGGTGGAACCCAAAAAAGACTAGTTTTTGAAAGAAAGGCAAACTCAACTTGCTGATTTGCTCAAATTTTTTCCTTGTGGTCAGCAAATAATGTATATGTAAGACATAGAATGGTTTGGAAAGCAGTTTTCCCTTCCCACACAACTTCTCAAAAACATCCCTGGTCTACATGGGAAAAAAACCAAGGCCATTGGGTTTTTTTTGATAAAAAAAGAAAAAGAAAGGGACTGAACCTGGCACAGCCAACAGGTTGGCAGTAAAAGTACTCACCTGACAAATGAAAAATCCCCATTCAAGTTCCTGCTCCATATAAATTTGCGCTGGGATGATTTTGAGCTGGGGAGTGCCCCAACCACCAGATTTAAGTGTCACTCTATACTGCTGTCTCATAGTTTCATAGTTTCACAGTAGCTAGGGTCAGGAGGGACCTGAACAGATCATCTAGCCTGACCCCCTGCCACAGGCAGGAATGAATGCTGGGGTCACAAGACCCCAGACAGGTGATCGTCCAACCTCCTTTTGAATTTGCCCAAGGTAGGGGCGAGGACCACTTCCCTGGGAAGCTGGTTCCAGATTTTGGCCACCCTAACTGTAACATATTGCCTTCTGATCTCTAACCTAAACCAATTCTCCATCCGTGGTGCTGGGGAGAATAGGGCTCTTCCTATTTGCTGATGGTCTCCCCTGATGAGTTTGTAGGCAGCCACCAGGTCCCCGCTCAGCCTCCTCTTGCTGAGGCTGAACAGGTCCAGGTCCCTCAGTCTCTCCTCATAGGGCCTGTCCTGCTGCCCTCTCACCAAGTGGGTGGCCCTCCTCTGAACCCTCTCCAGGCTGGCCACATCCCTTTTGAAGTGTGGCGCCCAGTACTGGACACAGTACTCCAACTGCAGCCTGACGAAAGTCGCATAGAGGGGGAGTATCACCTCTCTGAACCAGCTTGAGATGCACCTTTGGATGCATGACAAGGTATGGCTGACCTTGCTGGCTGCGGTCTGGCATTGGCAGCTCATGTTCATCTTGGAGTCAATAATGACTCTGAGATCCCGTTCCACCTCTGTGCTTTCAAGAGGGGAACTCCCCAGACTGTATGTATGCTGTGGATTCCTTCTCCCAAGGTGCAGCACCCTGCATTTGTCTACGTTGAACCCCATCCTACTGTTGTCTGCCCACTTTTGTAGTCTGTCTAAATCTAGTTGCAGCCTCTCCCTCCCTTCAAGTGTGTCCACCTCACCCCACATCTTAGTGTCATCAGCAAACTTTGACAGCGTGCTTCCCACCCCCTCGTCCAAGTCGCTGATGAAGATGTTAAACAGTGCAGGCCTGAGGACCGAGCCCTGGGGTACCCCACTGCTCACATCTCACCAGGTTGAGTACAACCCATCCACCACTACTCTCTGGGTGCGTGCCATCAGCCAATTTTTTACCCATCCAACTGTGTAGGCATCAATGCCACAGTTGCTTAATTTATTGATGAGGATGGGGTGAGAGACAGTGTCAAAAGCCTTCTTAAAGCCTAGAAAGACTACGTCCATGGCGACACCATCATCCAAGGATTTAGTTATTTGGTCATAAAAGGCAATCAGGTTGGTCAGGCAGGACCTGCTTTGGACGAACCCATGCTGATTGCCCCTGAGCATGATCTCCCCTGCAGGCCCCCCACAGATGTGCTCCTTGATGATTCTCTCCAAGATCTTCCCGAGCACCGAGGTGAGGCTGACAGGCCTATAGTTACTTGGGTCCTCCTTCCTCCCTTTCTTGAAAACTGGGACCACATTAGCCAGTTTACAATCTCCTGGAACCTGGCCAGATGACCATGAATGCTCATACAGCTGAGCCAAGGGCTCCGCAATGACCCCTGCCAGCTCCCTCAACACCCTCTATCTGGCAAAAATTACCTGTTTCACATGGCACAAATAATTACATTTTCAGAGAAAGATCCACTCTGTAGCCAAGTGCTTAGGAGACCCATTTATGATAAGAGACTCAGATTCATGTATCTGCTTCAATGAAAATTTATACGAAGTAGAACAACCAATAGAATAAATTTAGTCCAGAACAAGCAATGGCCACATGATGAGAATATTATGGAGAAAGCACAGACTTAAATTGAATCATGTATAACCCAGCCTAACTACCTAGCTGTTGGAGCAATAATTCATCATTAAGCTAAGAATTTTTTCTTGCTGAAATCCAGTACAGTTTCCATAGGGAGAAAGGTGATAAATAGTATATTATACTAGGACTATGCAAAATTTCTCTGGGTGTTTTGTTTCAAAGCTATTTTGATGCGTTTGGAGCTTGAAACAGATTCATAGTTTCATAGTTGTTAGGGTTGGAAAGGGCCTGAGCAGATCATCAAGTCCGATCCCCTGCCATGGGCAGGAAAAAATCCTGGGGTCAAACAACCCCAGCAAGGTGATTATCTAGCCTCCATTTGAAGATCTCCAGGGTAGAAGTGAGCACCACTTCCCTTGGAAGTTGGTTCCAGCTCCTAGCCACCCTGACTGTAAAGTAGTGCCTCCTGATGTCTAACCTGAATCTCCTCTCCATCAACTTGTGACCATTATTCCCTGGTACTCCCGGTAGTGCTCAGGGAAACAGGGACTCCCCCAATGACTGCTGGTCCCCCCTGACTAGTTTGTAAATGGCCACCAGATCCCCTCTCAACCTTCTCTTGTGGAGGCTGAACACGTACAGGTCCCATAGCCTCCCCTCGTAGGGCCTGCCCTGCTGTCCCCTGATCATGCCAGTGGCCCTCCTCTGGACCCTCTCGATGCTGTCCACATCCCTCCTGAAGTGCGGCGCCCAGAACTGTGAAATCAAGATGAAACAAAAGGCTTCAAAACAGCTTCAAAATGAAACAAGGGCACTTGAAACATTTTAAAAGTTTTGAAACATTTCAATTTTTGAAGCTGGGCTTACTTGGCTTCAGCACTGGTCCCAGGCGGCAGCCTCCTCTCATCTGGTGCACAGATCCGGGGGCCTGTAGCCCTGGGAGGGCTGCAGGGCTGTGCTGGACTCCTCCCGGGGGTGCGAGCCCCTGGATCTGTGCACTGGATGATAGGAGCCTACAGCTGCTGTCTCGGACCGGTGGCAGCAGCAATCTTCCTTGGCACTGGCGTGGGCTGAGGCCAACGCTGGTCCCAGGTGGCAGCCTGAGTCTCCTCTCATCTGGCACACAGATCTGGGGGCTCACACCCCTGGAAGGAGTCCAGCACAGCCTGGCAGCCCTCCTGGGGGTGCAAGCCCCCAAATCTGCACCCCGGATGAAAGGAGGCTCAGGCTGCCTCTTCCACATGGGACAGATGGTAGCAGCAATCTGATCTGGTGTTGGGCACAGCCTGTGCCCAGAACTGGTGCCAGGTGGGAGAGTGTGGCAGGGCACTGGTTGTGCCTGCCACTTTAAGGGCCTGGAGCTGGCAGCTGTCAGGTGCCTGATGTTGCCATTTTGAATCAGGGGCTGCCCATATAAACAGGGCAGTTCTGCTGCTGGAGGCCAGACAACAACATCGCCTGGCCACAGAGCTGATGGTGTCATCTGGAGGTAGGGGAGGAGCTGTAGGGGATGGTAAGGAGTCTCCTGGTCCTAGGAACAACCTAAAACTGCACTCTGCCTGGAGTGGGTGGCTTGGTGGGGCTCTCAGTCATGTGGGAACCCCCAGGAAATGCCAGGCCAGTTACCACCCCGATGAGAGGTGGGTCGGGGTGCCTTAACCCCTAGCCCCCACAACCAGGTGGGTTACCCCTTGTTGGAGGGTCTGGAAGGTGGGCCCCATGGAGAAAGAGTGAGGACATAGACTCATGCCTGTCTGAACTTCCCCTGACTGGTCAATGCTGGGGCCAGGACTGGAAGGGTCGAAGAGCCAGGGGCGTGCCGTGAGGAACGCCCAAGAGCTGCACGCATGGGGTTCCGGCTGGCCTGGAGGTGGGCCAGGGCTAGCGTGCCGAAGGTCCCGGGGGGGGGACCACACCCGAAGGGGAAGCAGTTCAGGGAGCTATGCTTCCTGGTATGAGGGTGGAATAGACCTCCTGAGGAGAGGAATCCAGGCGGGGTTAAATTAGAAGATTCTGGGGCCCAATGTGGGGGCCAGTGATAATGATAACATCGAGATGCCACCAGTGAGGCTTGGGCTGCAGTGTAGGGGAGGAATGGAGCCACGGATAGCGCCCCCTGGCATCGGGGCAGGAAATGGGCAGCCTCCCACTAATTAACATCATTAACTAAGTAATTCCAGCAAGGCGTGGCAGTTAAGAAGGAGGGCAGTTAGCCCAGAAACAGGTGGGCGGGCCACAGTTAAATGGGCCACGAGAAGGCCACCCATTACAGAGAGGCAGCCTGGGCCTCCTCTCATCTGGGGCACCGATACAGGGGCTTACACCCCCAGGAGGGCTGCTGGGCTGTGCCAGACTCCTCCCAAGGGTATGAGCCCCTGGATCTGCGCGCCAGATGAGAGAAGTCCCAGGCAGCAGCAGCAATCTTCTCTGGTGCTGTTCCCAGTGCTGGTCCCAGGCCGTAGCGGCAGCCTCCTCTCATCCGGCACACAGATCTGGGGGCTCAAACCCCCAGGAGGTGTGTGGCATAGCCCTGTAGCCCTCCCAGGGGGAGCGGGCCCACAGATCTGGGCGCTGGATGAGAGGAGGCTGCTGCTGCCAGCAAGTGTCAGGACTTTTGCTTTGAACAGTTTGAGGTACAGTTTCCCAGGAACCTCTGCACCTATCTCCTTAAAACTTAGCAAGCTTCATGCCTTCAGAAAGGGATACCATCCCTACAATTTTCATTCAAATCAGGCAAGAAAGGACAAAGTTTTAGGCATTATAGTTTTCCCCATTATAGCATATGGACAAAATGTCGAAACTCATTGAAACAATGAAACAGTGTCAACTAAATGAAATAAAACAGTACAGTGCTTCGAAATGAAACAAAATAATGACACAAAACACTGTCCCTTTGAAATGGCAAAATGGACATCGAAATGAAACGATGGTATTTTGCACAGCCCTATCGTATGCCACAGTTAAAATACAACTGCAGTCCAACAAAAGATTATATATAACTTGCCCATCTGGTAGCAAAAATAGCTTACAAATTAAAGAAATGTTCACGTATTTGGACACGCCTTGGATGACCTACATCTCTCTTGGCGCATCATCCAGAGGATATGATTCCACTGTATGTATGAGTAAGGGGACTTTGGTCCTGATCCAAAAATCAGTGAAGTCAGCTGGGCTTTGAAGCAGTTAATCTGTAGAAGAATGTGTTTAGTTGCAAAAGATTCTGTGTTCAAGCCTTGGTGACCACCAGCAAAGTAATCATGATACAGGGGATCATATATACAAATATATATATATGGACATGCTCTCATCCATCAGCCTGTATACTTTGCCAAGCTCCAGTAGGCACCGCTGGGTTTTGCCTTCCAGAAAAGAAAAGAGAACATGATGTCTCTTTCTCTAACACTATTGAAAATGACAAGTATTAGAGCAACCACTTCAGTTAAAAATATTTTTTAATAAAGTGACATGACACACAATCCTTTATCAAAGAGGACTGATGTCCATAAAAGGCAATGACCACAGACTATCTTAATCTACATTCCAGTAACTGAAACTCATTTCCTTAAAACCAAGTTATTTAGTAAATACTTAAAAGAAATGGAACAACTCCATGTCTTATGTCCCATTCGCTCAACATAAATGAATTTCCAAGACAAAAGTAACTTATAATTTACTAGCTTGGAATGCCTTTAGCAGGAAGAATCTATTTTAGCATACATCTAAAGGAGCTACCTGTAAAGTTGCAAAGTAGTATGTCCTTTTTCCTCATTTATCCCTAGCTCATTACCAGCATCTTGCCCATTTAATAAGTTATATTTCAGAAAAACAGAAAAAACTGCCTTATTTGCTTGAAGTGCAGAAACTAGACTCTTCTTCCCCTCTCACCCAATATTATTCCGCTCTGTACCTCCTCCCAGGTGCCTCCTCCCCATTTTCCCTTCCTCAAACCTCATCCTTGGCAGTATGAACCTAGGCTAATTCCTCCAGAACCAGCAGGAGTACTCAGAAAGGAAGCCAATTAGTCCACTTAGAGCACTATGCAAACATGGCTATACTGTCAGAAGGCAAGGCACATATATTGGTAAGTGAGAAGTAAGGACATGTCCAAAGTTTGCTGTATTACCCAGTGGTTGTGTGACAGTTACTGTAGCATGTCTGATTTGGAATACTTGCTTTTCTAACTTATATAGCATTCTTTTTTTGCCTTTCAAGTAGGACTATGCCAGGGATGCAGAGCCAGTAAGTGTGTCACTGTTATGAAAATCACTGTTAAAGTTTTTACTGTGCATGTCTACACAGTTGGTACTACACAGTCTACACAGTTGGTACTGCACAGCCATTTAGTACTCGTTTTTACATTACCTACCGGTTTTTGACCCTATTGTGTAGTAGCTCATTGCTACTGCACAGTAGGAGTATGACCAGGTTACAAAACACCTGGACGCAGGAGAAGGGTTGATGTTGTTTACTTAGACTTCAGGAAGGCCTTCAATACGGTATCCCACACCATACTGGTGAACAAGTTAAGAGGCTGTGACTTGGATGACTACACAGTCTGGTGGGTGGTGAATTGGCTAGAGGGTCGTACCCAGAGAGTTGTAGTGGATGGGTCGGTATCGACCTGGAAGGGTGTGGACAGTGGGGTCCCACAGGGCTCGGTCCTTGGACTGATACTCTTCAATGTCTTCATCAGTGACTTGGACGAGGGAGTGAAGTGTACTCTGTCCAAGTTTGCGGATGACACAAAACTGTGGGGAGAAGTGGACACACCGGAGGGCAGGGAACAACTACAAGCAGACCTGGACAGGTTGGACATATGGGCAGAAAACAACAGAATGCAATTCAACAAGAAGAAATGCAAAGTGCTGCACCTAGGGAGGAAAAATGTCCAGCACACCTACTGCCTAGGAAATGACCTGCTTGGTGGCACGGAAGTAGAAAGGGATCTTGGAGTCCTGGTGGACTCTAAGATGAACATGAGTCGGCAGTGTGGCAAAGTCATCAGAAAAGCTAATGGCACTTTATCGTGCATCAGCAGATGCATGATGAACAGAACCAAGGAGGTGATAATTCCCCTCTATCAGGCGCTGGTCAGACCCCAGTTGGAGTACTGCATGCAATTTTGGGCGCCACACTTCAAGAGCGATGCAGATAACCTGGAGATGGTTCAGAGAAGGGCCACTCGTATGCTTAAGGGCTTGCAGGCCAAGCCCTATGAGGAGAGACTAGGGCGCTTGGACCTCTTCAGCCTCCACAAGAGAATGTTGAGAGGCGACCTTGTGGCTGCCTAAAAGTTCATCATGGGGGCACAGAAGGGAATTGGTGAGATTTTACTCACCAAGGCACCCGTGGGGGTTACAAGAAATAATTGCCACAAGCTAGCAGAGAGCAGATTTAGATTGGACATTAGGAAGAACTTCTTCACAGTTCGAGTGGCCAAGGTCTGGAACAGGCTCCCAAGGAGGTGGTGCTCTCCCCTACCCTGGGGGTCTTCTTCAAGAGGAGGTTAGATAGGCATCTACCTGGGGTCATCTAAACCCAGCACTCTTTCCTGCCTATGCAGGGGGTCGGACTTGATGATCTATTGAGGTCCCTTCTGACCCTTACATCTATGAATCTATTAGTGGCATAACGACTAGTGCCCACCAATGCTACATTGCCATAGCTCGTTGCTATGGTGACATAGCATCTCGTGTAGATGTGCTCAATGTTGCTTTCCACTGCAGTTGCTATCACAGCAATATCTGATGTAAAAACCATAATGAATATGTCGAACGGATCAGTGACATTTTACTACTTTTAATGAAAAAAAAAAAAGGTTAAGGAATTTAAACAGCTACGTGTGTTTTGCAAAGCTTGGGTACTTACAGAGTTATACACCAGTAGAGAAGTAGAACTGGAAAGGACCTTGAGATGTCATCTAGTTCAACCCCTCCCTGAGGCAGGATCCCTATCCAAACTATCCATATAATCTACAAGGAGGATGCAAAGTCAATTCAGGGTAGCTAGGACTTTTAAAAACTAGTGTTTTGATAGTATGGGTATTTACATTGTGTATAGCATACTGGTTTCGGTCTCCTTAGCTAAGCCATATGGTTTATGTAACATTTGGTCTATAAATAAACAGTTGAGGTTTTTTTTCTATTACAAGGGTTGGTAGTGAGAGTAGAATGGGAGCAGTAAAGCATACATGAATAATTTCAACATAATTTGTGTATTAAGTTGCTTTTCATGCAGCCAGCATCTTACTTGAAAAAGTTAAAACCTAGAAAATTAATATTACTATAAAAGCCACCCCTCTTCCAAGCTGATGAGGGAAGCAGTTGAGTGTCTCTCTGATCAGTAATAGTTGAAACAACAGTGGCTCCCACTGAAAATAGAGCATGGCAAGATGGACCAGAGATATACCTTGTAGGCTGTGGGATTCCAGGGCTAGGAGCTAGGGGACTGGTGAACCTGTGTGTATGGGATTTAGAAAAAACAGCAAAAATGGAAACCAAGGACAGAAAAGGCAAGGGCATAGTAAAAGAAAAGCATGGAAAGGGGCACTGAGAAAAAATGAGAGAGAGAATTTTGAAGCTAAATGCTTCATGGAAAAGGATTTAAAACTAGAGCAACATCCCTGACTCTAGTTGTTTGATTTCTGCTAAATGTACATATTCAGCTATACATGTTCAGCTATGCATTTTCTTTGTAAATAAACAACATGATCCTTAAAGAAATACCAGATTATAGCACCATTTTTTCTCTTAAATGGAACAACTCATAACACCTCAAAATTTGGGCTGTTTGCTCATGACAAACAGTGAAAACACGGATTCTAGGACTAAGATCTCTTTTCCCAAGAGAGAAATTGTGATCTGGATTTGAGCTGAAACAAGAGAAAACAAATAATGCAATTGCTCATAGAAATAAGTGATGGCTAAAAGAAATTAAAATAAGACCAAAACTAGGAGCTGGATACTTTGTAAAAGGAATTAAATGCCAGCACTCAAATAAACCAGTGGATGTTTAGCACTTGAGTTTGGTCCATTGGAAACTATACTGGTAGAGCACTGTACAGTTGGTACAAGGTCCAGCTGGATGTTTTGCAGACAGCCTTCGCTGCTGATGGCACCCAGTGAGGGACCCCCACTGCACACATCTCATCTCAGTGTCTTTTGCAGGCTCCCATGTCTGCTGGGCTAGGCCAAAGCTAGCAGGTTGGCCCAGTGCCTGCAGGTCATTTTCTCAGGCTTGCTCTGGGGTGTGGCGTTGTCAGCTGCACATCCTCAGGGCAGTGGAGTGGGACTCTGCTTTCCCAGCCCTGAAGCTGACACAGGGCAGGGTTTGTTTCGTGCTCAGCTGGAGCAGCGGAATCTGACTGAAACACAAACTGTCTCTGTGAAGTGGGGTGGGGGCAGAGCAATGCATGCTGGGATGCTGGAAGATGGCATAGAGGCTTTTATCAGAGTGGTGAGTGAACAAGCATTCATTTCTCTGGTAGAAACTCTAACGGAGCCCACTTCTAACTCATGAGAAGTGGTAGAAGTTTCTACCAGACCTGCCATTTTTGGTCCAGTAGAAACTGTTTCGAACATTTGTACACTTAGGGTTTCCCCTGGTGGTACTGCAATTCTAGTGCTAAAAATGTAACAACCCCATAGGATTTCCCTAGAGACCTCTGTTTCTAGAAGAACAGCCATGGAGTAAGAAGATCTCTTAACTATTGTTCACTCCACAGAGCAATAAATGCTATTATTTTGATGCTCAGTGAAACTTCAAGACTATAAACTGAAGCATTTCTTAGTGCATATTGCACTTCTATGAACTTTTCTATAAGAAAAACTATATGGTCCTTACAGTGCAAAATCCTAGTACCATAGAACTGTTTTTCTCAACCTTTTAATTAGCAAATACCTCCTAACTTCTGAAAATTTTAATAAATACCCCAACATTCAATTTCCCAGGGGATTTAATAGTTACAGACTAATGTGTGTCATATGTTGGAAGAAGGGCTGTGTATGTAAGGCTGTGATATGACAGATGTCTGATATGGTGTGGGTAGGGTTGCCACCTTTTAAACCAGGGGTGCACAACTCAAGTATGTAACTGGGCTAGAGGTGATGCTGGCCAAAGCAAGGTGGGTTGAACACCAAATTCTTATTAGGGAATTAATTTTTTTTAAATTGCACCAAATGTTTGCCATTGTTTTGAGAGGAAAAGAGAAGAAGAGAGAGAGTGTTGGGGTACCTGTGTACCCCCTGCCTGTGTCTCAAGTACCCCCAGGAGTACATGTACCACAGGTTGAGAAACTGTGGCATAGAAAATAAGGGGTATAAGGGACTTCAGGAGATAATCTAGTCTGGTTTCCCCTTCAAGGCAGAAAGAATATCCCTGTCTAAACCACCCCAGGGAATTGTTTAACTTAGATTTTAAAATGTTTATTGATAGACTTCCCACCTATTCTCTGGGTAAACTGAGAAATTAACTGCCTTCACAGTTAGAAAGTTCTTCTGAATATCCAATCTAATTTTTTTGTTACAATTTAAAGACTCCTTCTCCTGTCAGCTCTGGATATAGAGAATGATCACCATCCTCTTTAAAAAAAAAGAAAAATTACTTTTTGTATTTGAAAACTGATAGTCTCTTTCTTGATTTTCCTGTCTCCAGACTACATAAGTCTAATTCTTCTGACCTTTCCTTGTAAGTCATGTTTCCTAGATCTCCAACAATTTGTGTTGCTCTCCTTTCCAATTTGTATTCAGGCCATTGATTGTCTAGGTGCAGTGTTTTATATTTATACTTATTGAATTTCAGTCCATTAATTAAAAAAAAACCCTCTAATTTGTCAAGGTCATTTTGAATCCTATTACCTAGTGTCTGCTACTGCATGTAGCTTGGTGTCATATGTACATTTATCAGGTGCACACTCAGTAACATCCTCCAAGGCATTAATGAAGAGAGTAAACTGTATCCTGGGGAATTTCACTTAATACCTCCTCCCCAGTTAGACACAAAGCCATTGAATACTACTCTTTGAGCAGGGTGATCCAACCAGTTACACACCCACCTTACAGTAGTTTAATCTTTCTTGTGCTGATGTTTCCTTAGCTGACTTATGAGACTGCCTTAGGAGAGTTTTGAAAACCTTGCAAAAGTTGAGGTATTTCATGTTCACTGATCTCTCCCTCTGCAAAGCCCCCAATATATCATCAAAGGAAATTAGGCTGGTTAAATATGATTTGCTACCAAGAAGCTTACTTTGGCTATTCCCTTTCACTCTTTTACCTTCTAGGTGGTTAGAAAATATTTAATAATACCCTCTAGTATCTTCCTTGATGTTGAGTGCACATAATGAAATGCATACTATATTATTACAAAAATGACAAAAATTACATCTTATTCAGACAGCTGCTGGAACTTCTTGGGGCGCAGCATATAATCCAGTAGGGGCCAGCCTTTTTTGGCTGGAGTGCCACAAATTAAGCCTGAGTTAATGCTGTCCTGAGTTCTACTTCAATCCCCTTCCTGTACCTGATTTGCTGCTGTGCTTTCTGCTCCCAGCCCTGTGCTCCCTGCCTTACCTGCTGCTCTTTCTTCCCTGTGCTCCCTGCCTGATTTGCTGCTTTGCTTTATGCTTCCTGCCCTATCTGTCAGTGTGCTGCCTGTCCCCTCCCTGATCTGGCACATGCCACACACACAAGCCATCCATGCCTTTCATGGCACCTGTGCCACATTAAAATCAGTCCATAAGTAAAACTGTTTATGGAGGACAATAGCAAGTTCTGCATGTAGTCTAGTGGCTCCAGTGATTATATTTCAATCTCTGTTGAAACTGTTCTACCTTACCATTTTGTATTCTTTCCATCCTTTTTGGAAATCCAGACTCCCATCTTCTCTATGTTGTATAACTGTCCATCCTCCTCCTGAGACCTCCATATTACAAAATACCTAAAAAAATAAATTATATTAGCTTCAGAATTATATTACCTTTAAAAAGGTCAATATTCTTTAATAATCTTAAATTGTTAGGAATTTATGAATTATAACCTAGTACTCATAGCACAGTATCACACAGGGAGAAAGGAACTTCCAGGAATATTTGCAGTGAACTTGGATGCAATAAAGCCAAAATATAGACAAGATAAGACCATCTCTTTTTCTTTCTCTTTCAATAAAAATATTGCTATTATTTTTTTTTTTATTCTGTAATACCCACAATACACCAGGAAGTACTGCCTTAGTATATAGTAAGACACAAACTTTGCTGCAAATAACTTGCCATTTAAGAACATAAAGGCAAGATCCTATTCCACCTATTAGGTGCTTAAGTGGACCTAAGGCACTAATGTGTCATCCTATTCCACCTTGTTCAAGTCCCTGAAAATCCATTTATGTATTTACCTTTATAGCACACAGCCATCCAAGCCTTAAGACATGGTCAAAAGATAACAAGGAGGATAAGGACCCACCCACCTTTTGCATTAACCATTTTTCAGAGTGGAAAAAGATTGAATATAGTTCTGCTTACATACCTAATGGATAGAATAGGGTCTGCCCCAATGTGTATAAAGAAAAAGTGGTGACACATAGGGATGGGGCCATCTGGGATCATTCCTGGAAAATGGATGACCAGTATTGACCACATCCTATCATCATACCACTAGTAAAACTCTAAATGAAGTCAATACAGTTTTTTACTGACAAATTTTGTAATAGTATTTTCTCTTTTTAAGTATACCCACCAAATAATGTACATAATAGTTTTAATGGGTATTTTATTTTAATGGAGATTTTAAATGTTGTGTGTATAACTAGTGCATATAAATTATACAAATATAAAACATAATACATAATTTATTGTGCATCCACTCACATTTCTTAGGATACAGAAAAAATTGTGCTCAATAAGATTTCTATGTTGTGTGCACCTTCATTTTATAACTGAACTGAGTTATTTACTATTAATTCAAGCAAATTTCCCATGGTTTTCATTCTCAGATGCACGTTTCTTCTCACACTGTCACTAGGACTCTTCCAGCTTTCATCTGACTGTGCTCTTTAATAAAATTACATGTCCCCATGAGACAGGCTGTCAGTTTATGCAGACTTGAACAGTTTCTATCCATCTGCTCAGCACTTGACATTCACATTTACCAGCACAGAAAATGTCAGCCCACACAGTATTGGCCAGTAATTTAAAGCCTGATGTTGTTAAAGCCTGTCTGCCAACTAAAGGTCAATGCCCAGTTCCTTTAAATAAAAATTTCTATATCAGTCAACCAAAGAAGAATATTTCATCCCCAGGCAAATCAATTCCATGCTTTTCCACTCTAAGACATGTATTGCCGCACCATTTGAATTTACTCCAGGTACGCACAGAAGAGGTTACTCTGTACGTAAAGAAAAACGCTGGACGTTGCAAACATATGAACCTGATTTAAGAGTAACCGCAAAACCCCCACAATTCACTACACAAAGATATTGGTTCAATGTCTCCTTCTGTGAGGATACCATGAATCAAAACATATTTTAGCGGCCTTAATTTCCTCATATTTTGATTTACAACGAGCATTTCTATGTGATGGATGTGCCTTATTTGAAATTCACCTCAAGCTCTAACTAATCTAGTTTTCATTTTTAATGCATTAAACCTTATCTCATGTCAAGAGTGCTAATATTTAAATTTACCAAAAGACAAATAATGTAACATTTCCATAAGATAACTATAAAATTATAAATGCCCTGAAAAAAATGTTTGATGGTCTTTGTTTGAATGATACAGCAAATTATAAATGAGGTATTGCACAGTGACAGAAGGATTTACAGCACTAAATTATTCACTAGCTGCCACTGTGTGGTCTGGCACTTGCCCGGGTGGTGGATGCAAACACCTGCCGCATTAGCAGGAGCACCAAGCTGATTATAAATGTTGGCTTTGCATAGTTCGAGCCAGAAAATGTCCTGAACTGGCTCCTGTCCCAGGCAGGGTCAAGGCATTCAACTATTAAACAATTTTAGCATGTTTTCAGGTTTAAGGCTGAATAAAAAAAAAAAAAGAAGAAATTTGAATAACTGTATTTTTATGAATGCATAGATTATAAGAATAGTTGTTTTTCTATAGACTCAGATTAAAAATATCCACTGAGCATTTGTCCTCATTAAGGTGCATGGATGAAAAGACAAGCTATTAATTACTACATATTTTGGTTTAACTATAGGTATTTAGGTTTATATATTTTAAAGTTGTCAACTGGGTTAAAATATTTATAACAACCATTTGGAGATCAACAGTCCTTTTAAAATAAAAAGAAGGAATATGTACCAGCTCTATTGAGTCAAAATGATGCGTGTATTTACAGTGAGTCAGGGAGACCTGTATGTCATTTAAAATGACAACCTCAAATACAATGGCCACTAAAATCAATAAGAGCTTTTTCGCAGATTCAGATGGATATTGAATCTTTAATTGATCGCTTTCATTAATACCTCTAATTATTTGAATTCAAGCAGCTTAAATGTATAATTTTATACATATCTCAAAATAAAACCTTAGAATGCTGTATGTCCATCGATTATCTCAGTATCTTATAGCTATCTACATATCTATGAAGAAAGTTTAAGTAAATAGAGCTTCCCAAATGTGAATATAAAATATCAAAGATGTGATGGGTATGAACAAGACTTCTAATCTAATATTTGAAGTATGTGAATACCAAAAAGGCAGAATAATTAACTCATGGCAATGCTAGGGTAAATCTGAGCAAATGAGACTTAAATTAAATGTCAAGGAAAAGATTCTAGAAAGTAGCCCAGGAAAAAATGATGCAAGTATAACCTGCAATTGATATGTGAACTAAACTACAGAATCATAATAATTAGATGATTCCCACTCAGGATTTGTGAGAACTTGACAAAGTAACAGTCTGCTCAACCATTTGGTCCCCAAATCAAGACCCATTATGACAATAAGGTTATAACCTGACCGCTTTGGAGGAGGATCGGCTGTGCTGGTATATGTCTCCACACACCTGATCCATTTCATTGGCATCTATAGACATTTCTGGGCCTGTTTCCCACGGAGTCAGGACCCTGATGTTCTAGGGGCTTCAGAGGTCAAATCCTATTGGACAACAGACCTGTGTACCATCCTCCAACTTGGGGTATGGCAGTGAGACATTCACACCATGGGAATCCCCTCCTGCCAGGGATTTCTGAAGCATGTATCTACAACTGCATCCCAGGTGTTCCTCCGCAGGGAAATTCGTGTGGTGTGCAATAAGCAGACATCCTCCCCCCGACCATACATGCACACACACACACGTACACACACGCATGCACGCGCGCACGTGCGCACGCACACACACACACTTTCTTGCTGCTATAGGAAGCAAACTAAAGTACAACCTCTCTGAGCAATTTTCTGCAATTGTAACAAATGAATCAAGCTGACCCCATTGACTGTATAGCTGATCCATTAATGGACTAAACAGGGCTACAACATGGATTTCTAAAATGTGATTTCTCCATCTGATGTAAATGAATGAACTAAGATCAAGACAAACAGACCCAAAAGTGCACCAGTAGAGAGTTGACAGATATTTAAATAGCTCACTGATCACAGCCTCAACAGTCAATTTATGAACTTGAATACAACTAATACAACCGCCTGTGAATTTGCAGAGGCAGTGTGAACTGAATCTAGATTGTTTTGAAATATTTCACAATTATAGTTTTAACAGCTTCCCCCATATCTACTCAGGCTAAGAAGATCCTTCATATTACATTTTAAACATCTCAATTATCTTGTGCATTGACTATTCAGGCATCACTGCATTAAACTTTATTCACAATATCCTTCCTTTAGTGCTGGTTTATGCTGCTCCCTATTCTTACCCTGAAGAATATTTCTGGAATGAAATGGAACCTGTTATCAGTGATTAATTAGAGATTGTTCATTTTTAGACTAGTGGATCATTCATTAAAGAAAATGTTATGAGTCACATTTACAGTCAAACGATAACATTATCAAAACAAATTTCATTTTAGATAGGCCTCACATAAGCTTGATATGTAATTCTAACTTGAAACTGGGTTGATATTCAAGCGGTAACAGTTATCAGAGTCTGATGGCAATAGTGTGCCATAAGAGGTGCACCCAGTAACTCTTTATTTTTATCTAAAAAGAACATTATTTCATTTACTTGTATATTTTAGTTGGGGAAGAGAAACCTGTGTTCTACTATCACAAATGTGTATCTTTTCTAGCTCACCATCCTTTTTCTCCAGAGCCCAACATGTGCTTCTCACCATCCTGAGAAGAAACCCATATGACTCTACCTTCTTACAATCTCCACCTAGGATGTGACTCATCCCAATGTCCCTTTCTCTTTACCACCAACTCCTCTCCTATCTAGTACTCATTGGCTTTCCCATTACGAAATTCAGCATTCCTTTCCTTGTTCCTCCCACACACGTATTTCTGGAAGAATAGCTATTGTGTAGGTGTCTGACTCAACTATGGAGTTCGGGCAGTTACAGAAGGGAAGGAGCCAAATCATCTCTTGAATGTGTATACTGGGATTTAGCAATGTCTACTTCAACAAACAAAACAAGCACAAATATTGGTTTTACCTTTTTAGGCTCTGATATATTATTAATATAAATAGTGTAGACCCCACTTTTGTTAAAACCAGCTTGGTACACATCTGCACAGTCTCTGAATGACTTGTCTTCCTCGCTTTTTGCATTCTTTAGTAAAACTGCAAAACAGAAAATATGAGAACGCAGGTTACAGTAGCAACCTCAGGAAACACTTTACCAAAGAGGCTCTATTTTTGATTGAACATTTTCCTACATTATAATACCACTTAAGTATTTCTTCTTTTGTTTATATATAATAATTTCTGAGTATTAGCGCTTACGCTTAAGTATAACGCCTTTGACATGGGAATAATACTTGGTTATCTATGATAGGGTTCAGAGGCAAAGCAGCTGTGATTTGTTGTTATTCTATAATTTGAATATTAAGACAAAAATAGATTATTTTCCTTTGAATTAATTTATGTAGTATATATGTGTTATTTTCTTCCATAAACATCAATAAAAACAACTGGTTCCCACACACAAATTCTTTGATGTGAACTGCAGCTGGAAAAGAAACTGCTTGGAAGCTTGGCCATACTTAGGAAATAAAAGTGGTGTTAGCAACTCAGGAGGTGACACACTTCCCTTGGAATTGGCACTGATTTAGGCCCTCAATGGGACATAAAGGAACAATGCATTCTTGCAGGTGCCATTTTTCAGATGAGACAAAACTGAGCCCTTGGCAATTTTTGCTCATTAAAGATTCCACAGTATTTTTTATAAGCAGAGGGTGTTAGCATCAGTGGGTAGATTCCAACATGAATAATTACCTGGGGCTTGAGCCAAAACCTGCAAGTCAAAGGAAAGTTTCTCATTGGCTTTAGTGTGCTTTAAATAAAGTTCATCCTTCTTACCCCAAACTTATCCAATAACATTACTTCTGTCAGTGAACTGAGGCTTTCTTACCTAAAAACTAGTGCACAGTCTTGCTGAGGCAGAATCATCAATATTTCATCACTAAAATTCCTGCATTTTAATGCATGTCCATAAAGTACAAGCAGAGATCATCTTATATACCACCATATACACACAGGCCCCTGGCTGATGTTAAAACAACAATGTGATTCAGATTGGAGGAATTTTATGACCCATCTCAAACATGCCATCTGCTATACCAGGCTGATCATGGTGGGGTCAGCATGGTCTCAGACCCTGTGCTTCCCCCAATTCCCAGAGCAGGTTCCAGACCCAGGGCTGTCAGGGCTGAGGCCAGCGATCAACTGATTCTTCAATCTGGCCCCAAAAGTTTGAAAGAAGGGGCTGCCAAGAGCAGGTCTGACGATCAGTGGATTGTGAGGTTTAGCCCCAGGACAGTCCAGCTGCATGCATGGCTTTTAGAAGTCCACAAGCAACAGGACCCTGTGACTTTGGAGCCTCTCCCCCAATTTGGGTTCCCTGTGTCTCAGGACATCTGAAAAGTATGAGTTTTGCCTAGCTCCCCACAATCCACATTTAAAAATGCAACCTGGCATTTTAAAGGGTGCTGCAAAGCAAGGCAGGAAAGTCTGCTGGGCTCGGGAGGTTGCCAGGTTCCCAGTGGCTGGAGCCCCTCTGCTCTCCCTTCCAGGGAACCTTGCAACCTGCTTTCCAGGCAGTTGATTTTCAGCATTGGGCCAGGGCTGCCCTGGTCCTGATTCCAACTGTCATTCCCATGCCAAAGCTGAGAATCATCTATCATCAGCAACAGCTGTTCAATTTATGGCGCCATACCTACAAGCCACAAAAATGTTTGATTTTATGGTGCCATAAATCAGCTGAACATTTACTTACTATTTATGGTTTGATTAATATATTAATCACACCATAATTGTAACATGTGCCATGCCCCCCCACTGCAGCATACCCATGAAATGGATCTAGATATGCACTACTGTAACTGAGATCAGAATTTGGTTCACTTACTTAGATTAGTATTATACAGACTTATTTGTGAGGCACCAGTATTGTCTTCCTCTACTTTTATCTAGCCTGATCTAAATATGCCATTTTGAATAGCAGATACTATTACAATACAACCAAACCTGGTTTACTCATATAATGCATTTGACTAATTTAATTATGCTAGGGTAAGGAGCATGGGCTACTGTACCTGGTTGTCAGAACATAATGGCTGGATGCAGTTTTATTCCCTGTGTTCAAGGAATGGAGAGCTTCACAAAACTGGTATCACTCAGGCCTCTGGAAAGCAAATGGGGAAGTGGCAGTGCTGTTTCTGTATCCTCCATTTTCTCCCACTTTCTCCTTTAGTCAGCAGTTACCCAAGATGAGAGAGGAACTGTACCCTCCAAGGGCAGCATATCTGCTGTATGTCTTAGCATTCAGAGGAGCCTGATGCCTCTTGGAGCTTCCACTGAGGCAAGAAGGCTCCTCCATCTGTCACCTAGGCTAAGTATAGACAGTTAAAAGCCCAAGGCTGAATAGATTCAGCCTTTGCAGATTAGTTTAAACTGCAGAGATTAAACTGAGAAACAACTGGACAGACATTCGCTTTTGATTCAGGAAACACAGCCACATGCCTGTAGTGGCTCAGGCCGGAAGCTGGGGGATGCTAGAACAAAGCTCTCTGTCATGGAGCCAGCATGGGCTGTGTGTTTGCTTCCTCTTCCTGGTGCCCGCAAGGTCTCTGGTATTTGCAGTCCAGAATTACAGAAAAAGGACTCTGCAGGTTAGCTCATCACTTTCTTTTCCTGCTTCCCGGTGCCTCTGGGATTTGTAGTCACACTTGCAGCCAGCAGTAAGTTTTTAGCAGGGCAGGGTAGCTCTGTACTTGGGAGAAGGGAAATTTAACCCCCTTTCCTGACATCAGGCCCCAGCTGGGGTTTGCCTGGGGGATGGGCAGTCCCTGCCTCCCCATGCTCCACAACTGCTGGAGCAGTTATCACAGGCCAGCCCAGGGCTGGAAAGGATGCTGGGGGACTCTGATTTAATGTGAACCAGGAAGGGGTCTAGGACAGAAGTTTCACAAACCAGTTTAACCCAAATTAGTTAAATCTGATGCTACATTCAACCAGGTTTATCTTAAAACAATTTCGGCCATTTTGAAACTGGTTTATGTGCACAAAACTTGTGTTCTGCTACAGATTTAAACTAGTTTTTGATTACTTAAACCGGTTTATGTGTAACTTCTGTTTCTAGCCCTAAGGTACTGCCTTAAAAGTATAAAAGATCTTTTTGCTATTGCTGTTATAAATATTGGATGATGAAATCCTTAATACTGGAGACCTGATTATGCATTCCGAGGTTACACTTATTGCTCCACAAACACCAAACTACTTCCTCATTGAAATGCAAAGAGGAAAAGAAAAAGGACTAGTATATCAGAAATTTATGCCCTATTAACTTTCTTGGTGAAGTTTTGTTAGAGTAAAATTATCAGGAATTATTACCAATTTTCTTTTCTTTTTTCTTTTCTTTTGTTTTCTTTTTTTCCAGATGTGAATCCCATGATGTTTTTAAACTACTTCCACATATGCCAGCTCCTGACTAGCTATTTTTTGCTGAACATTGCACAGGATTTATCCATCAGGTGAAGTTTGTGAATGATACATTGGCTGACATATGGTAAATGTGTAAATAATTAGAAAAAACCAAATAGGACCCAAAGGAACTGGTTAGTTCCAAGACAAAACATGCAGCTATTAACCTTCTTTTGACAACTTAAAAAGATCTTAATTGATTTAAGCAATTCCTAATGTTAGCTTTGCTTTTTTTAAATGAACAATCATACCAATATATTATTTAGATGAGAATGAGGACAAAAGGCTGTGTCAAGCAAGCAATGTTACCCCTTTTTGACCTGAATGGTTAGCCAACATTTGGGGCCCTGTAGTTTTGTTCTGGTAAAAGAGGAAACTGGTGATACAGACAGATATATTTGAGGCAATTCTGTCTATTTACAAAGAATGTACAAAGTCCCTTTTTCCTGGACATAGTGAGAATTATACAAGAGGAGTTCATCTCCTTCCTCAGACTTTCAAAACTCTTTCAGTCAGCACTCAAGTCTGTTTTTCTGATTCAGTGATTATTTAATGACCTAGCATGGCTTTTCCTATTTCCTACTATTTGTTTCAATGAGCTTTAGATGAAGTGCTCCCACAGCCATTTTGAAGCATGGGGACACTGATACATGGGATGCTCTGGGCACTTTAATCAGAGCAGCTTTTGGAGCCTCTCTAATTAAAATGCCCCTCCCCCCCACTCCCGGAGCACCTGTATAAATGCCCTATAATTCTATTTTTAATAGAAAAATATTTTTAATGATTTAATAGAATATATTTAATTCTGCTGCCTAACAGAACTAGTCAATAAGTGAACCATAATTTTCTCTCATCTTGAAACCACATTAGCAGTTAAGGCCCTTGTTATATGTTGAACTTTGAGGTATTCAAATATTGATCAGTGTTAGTGGTAGCTCAAGCTTGGAGTTGTCACATCTTAAAGCTAAAAACCTTCTCTGACTGTCCCCCACCTGCACACTGTTACTTGTCACTAGGGCTAGGGCAGACATTCAAAAAGCCTGAGCCTGAACTGATTCAATCTTTGCAGGTTAGTCTAACCTGGCTAGGCTGAACTGGTTTGTAATTGGACAGACATTCTCTCTAGACTGAGGAAATTCAGGCACATAGCTGCAGTGGCTCAGGCTAGAAGCTGGGGGGCACTAGAGCAGCCCTCCCCTCCCTTGCACAGTACTGAGCTGAGGGGGTGGGGGGACGGGGGGAGGTCATAGCCAGGCCTTGGCAGGACCTCTGATTAGGGAGGTCTGCCTGCACTATCCCAGGCTTTTCCCCACTTGCTGCTCAAGAGGCAGGAGTACTACCAGCTCCCAGCCCCCTGCTAGCACTCTGAAGCAAAGGGGTGTGGGGAAGGGGGGTGAGTGAAGTGCATGCATCTGTTGATGATATGGAGCTTTTCAGTCTCCCCCTCTGCTTCTTCGTACTGTCTGCAGCAAAGTGAGAGGCAAGCAAGCCAGCAGGGAGCTGATAACAGTATTTATCACCCCATCAGCAAAACAATAGCCTCTCTCCATTAGTTAAGACTCTTCTTAAACAGCTTACCAGCTGACCTGCTGATTAGCTCCAAAATGCCCTAAGCATTCACTATTCTGTCTGCCTGCCCCAGTAAAATTGAACACATATACAGACACCTCTTGGCATTAGCTAGCATACCACATGCCTAGGGTCTGTGGGGCTGGGGTCCATGCTGTGGGAGATGGGAGGGAGGAAGCGGGTATTCCTGCTTGAGCAGCAAGCAGTGAAGGGCAGGGGTAGGGCAGGGGGAAGCCAGGCAGACCCTGCTATGCCTGCAGTCTCTGCTGGAACTGTGGCTAAAGAGAAGAGGGGAGAGGCCAGCTCTTCTGTGAAGCAGAGAGCCCCGCCCTGTCCAGAGAGCATGCTAGGATGCTGGGGGAGTTGGGCAGACCGGAACCAGATGAAGTTCAACACTCAGAAGTGTAAGGTGCTCCATCTGGGGGCAAACAATCCTCAGTATACCTACAGGCTCCATGGCAATAATTTGACTTGCATCACAGCCAAAAAGGACCCATGGGTAGTGATCAACCATCACATGAACACAAGTCTGCAGTGCGATGCTGTGGCCAGCAGGACAAATAATACGCTGGCATGCATTAACCGTTGCATCTCATGCAAAACTAAGGAAGTGGCACTGGTGAGACCACAGCTGGAGTTCTGAGCACCACACTTCAACAAGGATGTAGAAAAACTTGAGAGGGTCCAGAGAAGAGCCACCCATATGATCAGGGACTTGCAAGGCAAGCCATACAAGGAGAGACTGCAGGACTTCAGCCTACAGAAGAGAAAGCTGAGAAGGGACTTGGTTGTGGCTTACTGCTACATCAGGGGAGTACATCAAGAACTCGGTGAACAGCTGTTTACTATGGCACCACTGGGGAAGGCCAGGAGCAAAGGATACAAACTCCTGGAAGGCTGTTTCAGGTTCAATTCCAGGAAAAACTCCTTCCCAGTCAGTGTCCAGACTGTGAAATAAACTGCCTCTAGTGGTGGTGCAGTCACCTACCCTGGAAATGTTCAAAAGGAGACTGGACAGTCACTTCACTGGGGTCACTTGACCCCAGTTGTCTTTTCGTGTCTAATGCAGGAGGACTAAACCCAAGTATCTACAAAGTCCCTTCCAGTCCCTAACAATCTATGACTGTATGAATCTATGTTTTAATAAATTGGGTTTGGGATTGGGGTGTGGGGATTTCTGCCCAGGTTGGCTGGGAGGTGGCAGTGGTGAGGAAAGGTGCTTTTGGACAGTAGCTGCCCTTGTCTTAGAAAGGAAGCCCCAGTTCATGGGGGACCTGACCTTCTTCCTCTACATTCCTCCTAGACTCTACTTCTGGGCCTGTTTGTGCCCCATGACCTGGCTAGATGGCATGGGCTCTGCAGGCTGTTTGCATGGGGGAGGCGGGGAATTGGCTTGGTACCAGAATTGCCCTCTAGTCAGTAGAGATCAGGGGATACAAAGTTTTTCCATAAAGAACAGGAGACAGCGTGGTGGTGGTGGGGGAGAACTAGAGAACTGCAACTTGGGCAGCTCATCTCTCTGGAATGGCTACACATTAATGGAACGCAAGCTGGGTAACTCAGACCAGAAATAAACCAGCCTTGGATTGGCACAACTTTAAATTACCTACAGTGTGCTTAAAACTAGTTTCAGTTGTTAATGTGTAGACCAGAGCTCCAGGAGCTGTCTTAATTAATGTGCAATAAGGCCCTAAGTTTTTCTCAGAATTGTAGGTCTCACAATAGGTGTCAACAACTCTATATTTTTTACTTTGCTGGAAATTTACCAGATTATATGTAGCTCCTTTTATGGTTTCCGGCACTGGAAAAAAGACAATGTATTCACTGTAAACCAAATGTCTACAAATCATCTGCTCTACATAAGCCACATCTTTACAAGGATTTTCCATAAATTCAATATGTAGGACATCTTTTCTGGCATGTAGCATCAAGCTGTTAGTTATAATAAAAGTCGTGCCAACTAGCAGCACTTCCAATATCCTGACTATCCAGACCTCTTGCTGGATTCCAGAGGCCCACCTTTCACACCTGTTTTTTCCAGTTTTGGGTGGATACACATATCCCACTCGCTGTTTCCATCTGAGATACAATAGGTGGCTTGGTTTTTGATCTAGTCTTTTTTGGCATGTCTGGTCTGATTACTAGTATGTTTGTGCCACAGTCCACTATTCCCATGAATGTTACAGATTTACACACACAGTAACCAGACTTCTATTATGGTTGCTTAACTGCCCTCAGACCTTGTAGCTCAAATCCTTGTAGCTTCAAGCTTTGTCCTTCAGCTGGTGTTTCCCTATTTTCTCATCCTGGAAAAGGATTTTACCAAGCGTTTATGATGCTCTGTCCCAGGCATACTTTTACAGTATCAGTATTTAACTGGATTGCTTCTCTTAATTCTTGCTTCATTCACATTTCCTCTTGTTCTAAAAATCACCTTTATCAATCCTTATTGTCCAAAATTGTTGTGACTCATTCCTATTTGATAAAAAGCAATACTTGGCAGGGCTCATGCCAATCACTTTCATTTTCCTCAGTAATTGTACTGCTGTTTCTTGTAGAAAGAGTCATGTTCCATGGTGAATGTCACTGTTTCTCAGAGTATTTTTACCTTCCTTTTGCTGATCTTGATTCAAAAATTCAAATACACATGAGTGTCTATAAATTGATTTCTTGCCAGTGTATCTCCATAATCCAAATTGTTATCAATGTCTATGTTCCTCTTTCTCTCTTGTCCTAGTGGTGAGCTATGCCCAGACTTGCTCAAATTAGTGGCTGGCTACAATCAGGGCTCATACTAGGTCTGTTTCTGAGGCTACATTCTGCAGCTTCTACAACCAAACTACTTCTGGGGTCCTGCTACCCTCTACCCCCTACCCCCTATCCCCCCTTCCATTTTCCCAGTCATTCTGTAGAGCTGTGGTGGTGAACTGAACCAAGTCAGTCTTCCAGGGAGAATTCGTCTCAGAGCTAGTGGCCTTCTGCATTAGATGTGACAGTCTGACTTCCACCACTGAGCCTCTATGTTTTAAAGGATGATGTAAATATTTTATCTTACCACCATTCTCTGGGTAGCCCAATTGCTCATCCTGACAAGCCGTAATTTGAAACACTTAGATTTCCCTCTAGAGCTGACATTTTAGCTCCTGAAGACACTGCTGAAGATCATTTCTGTTGACAACTTCCAAGTACACAATTTTTCCCTCTGAAAAAACCCTGGTGCCCTGTGTTTTGTTTCTGCTTGATAGAGTGATGATGGGGCCAGGTGTTTCTGAAGCAATACTTCTTATTGTAAAAATAGTGTACAAAGAACCAGTGGTGGATCTGGAGCGGGTAAAGTGGCAAGCCTGCACCCCACCTTTCTGACCATGTTGCAGAAGCAGCAGCCAGGGATTTATGTGTCAAAGAAGGTAAGCATTTCCTTACCCGCTTCCCCTTCATACTCAAAGGCATGTCTCCTCTCTTCTCCTTTTCTCTCCTCTCCTCCCCTTCCCATCTCCCCTGCTGCCACTGGTGCAGGGGAGGGGAAAGGAGCACCTGTGTACACCAACTGGGTCACACAGGGCTGTGCTTACTGTGGGATTGTGACAGTGGCCATAGTGGGCAGGCATGTTCCTCTTTACTTGCCTGCTCCCCCCAGGTGGGAGCAGATGCAAGGAGGAAGAACATGCCCCTAGCCACTGGTGCTGCTGTCACAGTCCCCAGTGAATTCAGTCCCCACACAGCCCAGAGAGGATGTGCCTCTGAGCCCAGAGGGGAAGGGGCAGGGGTGTAGGGGTGTTGGGACAGTGAGAATGCTTACCTTCCTTGAGACTGAGACAGGGTGTCAGGAGCAGGGGGAGCTTGCCTGTCCAGGTAGTAGGAAGCAGGGGGAAGAGGCTGGGAGCAGGGAGTTCAGTTTCTCCTGCAACTACCCCCCCACCTTGCCAAATCTGGATCTCTTTCTGCAGCCACCCCTGCAGTGATGCACCCTCTCCCATCCCCATTACAAAATCCTGGATCCACCCCTGCAAAGAACTTTCATTTTCCTCAACACAGGAAAAATCAATCAAGAAAAATTAGTTTCTTTTTTCACTGTTCCAACCCATTTCCAGTCAGAACTCATCTCCAGACCTCTTTTTTCTTTTAGAGTTCTCAGCACTAAAAGTATTTGTGCTTGTCTCTGGTGCTTTCTTCTTTCTCAGCAGTTTCTGATCCTTCTGCCATTTGATTATTCACCAAAATAATAATAAATACAATTTAAATAAAAACAAAAAAACAAAGATTCCTTTGCCTGTATGGCTTCATTTTGAGTGGTGTTTGGAATACAGAGAACTACTGTTACAGCTACACGTGTATATAAAATAGCATAGTAGCTTATTACCATTTAAACCATTTTAAATGAAGACTGGTGGCAATAGTCTACCTTGACCCATAAACAAACTAACATATTTATTTTGAAAATTAAGATCTGGTACTGTGAACAACAAATATTACACATAACATTTCACATTTCTATTCTGATAAGAATTAAATTCCTATTGGTAAAATAATTTTATCAAAACTATTGTATTTCAATTTTTACTGACATATTTCATTAGGGTTTAAGAAAATGAAATTGCATGTCTCGTTGCTTCTCATATCTCTGTCAGATGTTGTTGTATTAACCTGAAACTTCACCTGATATTTAATAATGCTCACTGACAATGGCAGGTGATTATATTGACTGAATGAATGCAGTCGGTATAGTCCAAGATATCTCAACTGTCGTATTTGTGAAATGGGTAAAGACTACATGAGCTGCTCCCAGAGGCCTTATTATGTCCTAAAAATGATATTGCTAGTAAATGACAGGAAATGAAAAGAAGCCGTAATAGATTTTGTATAATGATGCATTAGTTGAACAGAAAAGTACTGTAATACTACAATGAATCATTGAATTTTCATAGGTTAATAATTTTCTGCATGCTTACTCCTAACGTCCTTTTAATATTCAATAATTAATCTTTATCAAAAGATGCTTTCAACTTTGTTTAATTAGAATGACCTTACTGATATAGCAGAAGGGCAAGTCAAAAGAAGAAAAACGTGTACCCCATTTGTGATCAGGAAATATATATACAAGTTTCTCTCTCTCTCTCTCTCTTGCTCTCCCCCCATCCCCCTCCCCCTGGTCTCCAAAGCCTGTGGGTAGAAATGTCTCTCCCTAGTTCTTGTGCTTTCCAAACTCTAAGAGCTTTGTCTTCAAATCTCTTTTTGTTTGTAACAGAAGCCACAAGGATATTTTGTAGTAGAGCACGAGAAGACAGGAACATGTCCCATACTTTATGTATCAGAGTATAAGATGTGTAACTACATCTTTCATCATGCAAATAAAATTGTTACAGAATAGCTGGCCAAGAATTTATTTTTCTCACAAGGCTCCAGCTGACCAGTCAAGTGGCTGGTTCAGATATGCCCTACCTTTGCCAAAACTTGTTACAATACAAACTGTACTACAGATGTACAGAGCACAGACAGGGGTGCTAAATCCTGTGGCCATTCCAACTGACATGAACCCTTACATTAAAAATGTCTCAGACATGCGGAACTGATAAAATACTACTGTATTTTATTGCAAGCAACATGCCGTAAAATATAACACACCTTGTTTTTGAAAGGCAGAATGAAGATTCCCCACCCCCCCTGGAGTTATACCTGAATAGAGCAGGGACAGAGCTTGATCTTCAACTAACTCACCCTGCCTTTCTTGCGTAACTAAAGCTGGAACCATATCTGCTGCCAAAGAAGAGTCTCTATGGGTGGGTTTGTGATTTTGAAAAGAGCTAAAATGTTGTAGGGCTCTAGAATAGGAGGAGAGAAATGAGGAGCAGATAAAAGACAAAATTCCTTTAGCTTGATTAATGGACTATCAAGACCATTAAAAAGGAGAGATGTTTGTTAACACCCATGTCTTTTGCTGTATATATTTAGACACCAAGCTCCTGGGGCAAGGAATGTCATTTTGTTCTGTGTTTATTAATGGCTAACAAGTAGGGTGCTGGTTCACAAATAAATCTCATATGTGCTACTATAAATAAGAAAACAGAAAGTAAATGCTAACTAAAAGATATTATGCAAAAAAGCTAATCAGCTGCCTACTTACTAAAATGATAGAAATTTATAAAGTTAATGGATGAGTAAGCACATCAGCACAATCTATTGTGGGTGCAGACAGAAGTGCAGCTCCCTGCTGCTACTGAAAGCACTTTGCAGGAAGTGTTCTGAGTTACAAGGGTCCTCCAGACCAAGCAGAAGTTCACTGCTGGCTCCAGGGGGGAGGAGAATCTAGGTGCTGGCTGGAAACCTGCAGCTGGTTTTCCCTAGCTATGGCCCCTCTTTTGTCCCAGCTTGTCCCTGTTTCAGAATGGGAGGGGGAAAGAGAGCAGAGGGAGCTTGTTCCAGGGGTTCCTCAGCCAGCTCTGGAGGGGGGTGGGTAAATTGGACCACTCCCACATCAGGGGGGTCCCAATACACCCACCTCACCCTCCAGCAGGGGCTGAAAACCCCCCAGACTGAAATTCTTCTCCTTTTCCTCCCTCTCATTCTGAAAACAGCTTGAGGCTGGCAGGCAGCATAGTCAGAAGTTACAGAAGACTCACTGTTTTGAAATGTTTTCATCTGACCCCTCATGTAATGAGGATTCAGATTTTCACCTGGTTGGTCATTTTTTAAGCTGTCTGGAGCTGTGTGCTCCTGTTTGGTCATAGTTATAAACTGCTTTCTGTTGTCAGATTGGGAGAAAATTGTCACTTCTGTCTGTGCCCTTTTTAGTCTTAGTGATGCTTAAGCAGGACTTGTATACAATTCAGGTGCTGACATTCAAAAGTGAAATCCAGTTTGACCCTCATACAAAAGTCCTATTTAGTAGTTGCTACTTCCATTTTGGACTGATAAGCTCACTACATGCCTATTCTTAGACATTTGTGTATGCTCAGAAGCAACCAAATTTGGTCACTTCTGGGCACGTCTACCTGTTGCTTTATGGCAACGTAGCAATGTGCTAAATTGCCGTATGGCATGCTACAGTGATATAGCGATCATGTGGGTCTACATGTGATCGGCAGCTACATCACCATAGTAGTGCACTCCCTTGATATAGCGTGCTGCTACAGCAACACAGTGGTGAAATCTAACCATGCACCATGCACACAGCGAAGTACCCACCTATACTGCACCATGCTTTAGTACCTCTGTAGCAACGTTGCCATATGGCAACATGTAGATGTACTTACTGTGTAGGGAATATGATCCATACTAAGGACAGGATTCACGTAGCTCAAGATTGGAAATCTAGAACAATGTGGAATTTAAGTATTACAGGCCTGATTGAAGGCCTAATTTAAATAGATGCTGAACACCTTTGGTTAGGTTTCCACCTGACAGAAATTATCTTAAGTCTACTGAAATCAACTAAGAGACTTTTTAATTCCTACCAACTAAAGATTTAATATAGTACCAGCCTCAATAGGAAATATGCATGTTTAAAATATCTCAGAATTTCAGAACTATATTAATTTAAGGGGAGAAAAAGGGAAATGGAAGGTTTCAATAGCCATGTACAAACATTCATTTGTATAGATTTCTACCGCTAGAAATGATTCAAGGAGAGGAAACAGTACAGATGTTCAGTCTGCAACTGCCCCCTCACACTGGTTCCTTGCGCTTTCCTGAGACTAGGATGATCCCAGTCTGGGGAAGGGGTGGGCTTTTCCAGTCCCCCTGTTCTCATTTCCCTCCAATCAGCTCTTAAGCACTGGCACCAGCAAAGCCCCTGTCTACTTCACACACCTGGAACTTTAAATTGCTACTACGATGGGTCATGTGGACAGCAAGGGAGAGCAAGTGGGGTTGGGAACTCAGCTTGGGGAAGCTTTCTCTGAGCCTCATCCCAGCCCCACTGGCTTTTAAATCACCACCCCTGCCACTCAGCTGGGTTGCAGAAGGTTGGTGGGTGGTAAAGGGAAGCCAAAAGTAGCCAGCAAAGCCTCCTGACTTTTCCTGAAACAGGGAACTGGCCAGTTTGATAAGAAGAGCAATAGCTCCTGCTCCTCACCCTTCCAGGAGGGCAGGGGAGCAGTGGGGCAAAGCCCCCAGCCCCCTTCTGACTCCAAGGATATCAGTGTGTGAAGTGAGAAGCAGGCAGGACGTGGCACCATTCCTGTACTTGGCTGTTGGTGCCAGAGAGAAATCAATGTGACAACCCCCCCAGCTTGCTTCTCACACTAGAAACCCCAGTGTATGAGGAGTCAGCAGGGAGCAACTGGAAGTTGCATCTCTCCTCCCTCTGTATGGGAGGGACTGGAGAAGCTGCACCCCTGCACCTTCTCCAGACTGGGGAGACCTCAGTCTCAGGAGGACACAGGAACCTATTCCCCAGCTCCACTCCTTCTGGTTGGTCATTTAGAGGAGTTTAAGCTAGGAGAAAGCATACAAATGTTTGTTCTCCTGGAATAAACTCTCCAAGGTCCAAACTTCTGCCTGACTGGAGTCAGCTTATTTTTCTCCCAGCACTTCCATTTTTAGTCTGGGAGAAAGAGCTTGAACATTTCTACACTTCTGGTGTCTACTGGGAAAATGGCAATTCTCCTGGTAGAAACTGAATGTCTGCATGCAGTTATCAACTGTTTTTTAAAATGAACCCTTGAAGGACATTTGAACAAGAAAATCACATTCCCTTTTTCTCCCCTATTAGTCTGAAGTGAATAAGGGCATATCAAGGACATTCAAGCTATACAAGTATTTATCAAATAAACCATTTGTAACAAAATTCCTCCTCCACTTTGCTAAATAAATTTACTTGGTCTTGTAAAACTATTTCAGCATGCTAAGCTTTCATTCTCTTTGGACCATAATTTTTTACTACTTAATAAATTGCCAAAAGTTATCAAGTTTGTTTCTCAATAAATCTAGCCTGGATGACTGCTAACAACAATAATGCTTCGATTCACAGTGCATTTGAAAACCATCACTTGAGAATACCATAAAGTGGTCCTCATTAGAGAGTTTAAATAGAATGTCTTAAGGCCCATTTACAAAGAGATAGAGACACTTAATTATCCAGCTTCTATATAGTTCCTTAATAGTTTCTGCTTGAGACAGCAAATTTGTGAGTACAGCCATTCACTGAGAACTGAGAACTAAGGAAGCCTTTCATAAGCTGCTGCAAGAGAGATTAAGCCACAGGCTTTGTTTAATATCTCTAGTATCCATATTTCTTTAATTGATTTAAATTTTTCCACACAGACACCCTAATGTGCATTTACTATTTCTGCAAGAACCATATTATTTACACAAAGAAATGCTTCATTAACAAGGCATTGGGTGACACTGTCAATGTTGTTACTTGTTTCATGTTTGTTAATATTCCATGTAATGTCTTCAGCATGAGTGAATAATACCATTTTCACAAGGCAGAGTTGAAAGAGATTACGCACTGGTGCATATGTTTCTTTGAGGCTGGATGAGTAATTGATTTCAGTATTAGCACTAAAGAACTGAAATAAAGGAAAGATAAAATGATGAAACTGTTTGTTCTCCAACCCTGAAATATGTATTAAATGCTAGCAGTTACCATATGCAGACTAGCAGAGAGATAATTACTGAATTCTGCTTGTCAGTATGAACAGGTTGAACACTGTTTTGGACACTGACAGCAATTTCAGATAATTTATCACTTTATCTGTTTTATTTTAGAAACCAAGAAGTGTCTACCTGAATCTCTAGGCATCTCTGAAAAATACATATGAGCACAATATATCATAAAAAGAAGTGGTAATTCCATATCGTCTGAAGCCAAATTACCTGCTCCCAGGAGCATTTCTGCCTTTTATCCATTATAATTAATGTAAAATGCATCAATGTTTGAGGGAACCCAGAACCCCTCCATCTCAACAGAATGCACTAACTACTGGGTTACAGAGTTATGCTCCTTGTGACATCATTAATCTTGCATTTTTTCCAACACACTTCCAACAACTTCAAATCAGCCCTGACCAGTGGTAGTTAAGTACAGTGACAGTCCCAGATTTCATAGGCTGTCCCAGCATCCCAGCCAGCTGGTGAAAATAGAAGCAAAAACCCCACACTGGCAGGGATTGGCCAGGGCAGGGAAATGCAGGGGGAAAGCACAGTTGTGAGCATGGACTGCCCACGTGTGTGTGTGTGTGTGTGTGTGTGTGTGTGTGTGTGTGGCACCCCCTGACCACAGCACCCTTGGTGGTTGCCCATGTTCCCCACCCATAAGGCTGGCCCTGACTAGCTCTACTGTACAAGTTTGCCTGCTCACAGCTCAGTGGAGTTGGAACAAGGGAGCAGCCACTACCTTCATCTAGGCTCCATAGGTGGAGGTAGGGCTGGGGTGGTTTGGACCCCTGTCCCTTCTACTCACCTGGCTGCTGGTGGGGACCTATGTTTGTGGGGGGTGGTTCCAGGCTCTGCCCTAGGATTGCAGCTCAGGCCAGGCAAGGCCATTTGGTAGCAGCAGAAGCAGCAGCAAGAGGTTGCTTAGCTGCAGCCACTACTTCACCAGGTGCTTGCATGCACTGCCCACATAGGGTGGGTGTGAGGGGCGGCAGAGCCTGGTGCTCCCTGCATGCCAGTTCACGCCTCCTTCTAGGTGCTGAAGCTAGGAGCCAAAGGGATGCCAGAGCTCCTGTGCCAGTTGAGACGGTACATGCACTGGACTTTGGGAGGGGGAGGGAGGCAGAGGAGGGGGGAGGTGGTTCCCATGCCCCCTTGATGGCAAATTGTGGGTGGGCACCTATCCCTGTGCCATTGGGTTATCTGCAGTTTTGTAAAGTGGCTCAGGTCAGGGTGCAGCTGCCCAACAGCTCCCTACAGAATTGGGCCATCCCAGGCAGCCTGGGCTGCTTGTCTATCCCCACTGGGTGCTCCTGTTGGCAGCAGAGAGGCGGGTAGTGTCCCAAATTTCCTTAAAAATAATACGTTCACCTTATGATTAGGCCACTCCCTGGGGAGACAGGAGTTTGAATTGCCATAGCCCAAGGCAGGTATAGATCCCAGCCTACCACTTTCTGGACCAGCAACAAGACTATTCCATTAAAACTGGTGGGCAGTGCCACACTGTCAGCTCTGCTCCTTTTTTTGAAAGAATATTTGTAAGTACCTACTATCTAGGCTCTGGTTTCCAAGTGAGCAGAGGTGCATGCACTATAGTTCTGAATGAGGTGACTGAATCAGGAGATCGACTGGAGTTTAGGAACAGCCTTTGCTTAGTATTTCCTACTGGCTAGCTCTATACAGGTGCTGTTTGGCAGGTAAGGTTTGCAGATGGTCCTTCTGAAGTTCCCAGACCTCTCCTTGCACTGTATAGGTACTCTGGAGGCCAAATGCCTACAACTTGGGCATTAAATATCCTAACTCTAGGTGCTTTTTGGATCTGACCCTGTGAATATGATTCAGGTTAGAAAACTGAATTTGTTTTCATTATACATGACAAGAGATTAAAAAAATTTAAGTGGAAAAATCATTAAAACTTATTCAGATGGTGATTTTCATTTTTCTCATTTTAAACAAAAGGTCCTTTTTTATATCAGTTTCCAAACATGTGTTTTCAGTTTGAGGAACATATATTTTTTTAAAACCCTAATACTTCTATTATTGCTTTAACATCAATCTAGTCCTTTTTTTAAGTCTAACCATCTGTATATAGATCATGAACCTCTAAAAATAACTAAAAGTAGAGCAAAGGGCAGTTGGGCAGATAACTGTTTTTACACTGTTCTCTCTCTCCCACTTGCATACACACACCAATACACACATACATCGCCACACTCCCACACCTACCCACATAGTCAAGCTTTCCCAACGTGAAGTGCTTCGCCACTTGCAGATCAGTGCTAGACATATTGATTGATGAGGTAACCATAATATACAGGGAAGCTTAAAAAATGAATCAAAGTATTATTTTTAGCTGTGACATTGATCATTGTACAGTTTAGACAAGTTAAAAAACTCTATATAAATATATCTATAAGAAAATAAATAGTTGGAAAATAGTATCAGAGATAAAAGTAACCAATTCTAGTTTCTCATCTATAAACAATTTCTAAAAGACTACAATTTTTCTCTTGTAGGTGCACAGTTCACAAGAAGAAATACATTCAATACCAAGTCATTCAGCCTGGCTCCTTTTCCATTCTTCCTATATTAACCATAGCGCATGGAAGCTCAGCCCTTGGCCATGCTGGCAATGCAGCAGTGTTGGGGTTGCTGATTAGCAAGGCACGGGAAGGAGTTTCCATGTGCTCTGTGTCTGAGCCAGAACTGAGCTGCACCTGACAGTAAGGGGGAAGGAAGGGTTGGGGGCATAAGCTGCAGAGGAGTAGCAGAGTGGGAGGCAAGAAGCTGTTGTAGTTTTGACTCTGGCCCCAACCCAGACTCAGGGCCAGTGTAATAGCTGCAGCAGCTGCCTGCTGCTCACTTCTGTTTTGTATAAGATAAGGGGCTTTTTTCCCCAAGGCTGACTGGGTGGGGGGGAAATATCATCCTATATTTGAGTAAAATGGTCTATTATATGATGAAAATGGGCTGGTATCCCTGCTAGTGTAATCCCACAATGCTAGGGACAGAAGTTACACAGAGACCAGTTTAAGTGATCAGAAACAGGGTTAAACCTGTACCAGAAAAGAAGTTCAGTGCACATAAACCAGTTTCAAAATGGCCAAAACTGGTTTTAAGATAAACCTGGTTGAATGTAGTATCAGATTTAACTGAATCGGGTTAAACCAGTTTATGGAACTTCTGTCCCTGCCCCCCTCCTGGTTTAAGTTAAATCAGAGTTCCCCCAGCATCCCAGCATGCTTTTCTGCCCTGGGCTGGGCCCCCTAAAGCAAAGGGGCAGGGAGAGGGTTTATTCCCCCTCTGATCCCTTTCCCCCCAAGGGGACTGCAGCCAGGGTCTGCCTGGTGGAGGCAGAGCAGCCCCTGTCAGGGTCTCTCTACTCCACCTTGCCACTCCAGTGGCAGGGGGGTGGGGCACAGCCAGAGCTGGGTGGCATGACCCCACTTTCCACCTGCCTCACCCAGGGCTGGAGCTGCAGGGCTGAGCTTGGTCAGTGCTGAGGGCAGGTGTGAAGGAGCCAACCCAGGCTGAACCATAGGGGCAGGGCCCTTCCCACCTGGCTGCAGCTCAGGATGGGGCCACAGGAGCTCTGCACCCAGATTTCTCCCAGGTCCCCATGCCCAGGCTGGGCCGGGCTGTCATGGAACCACAGCCAGCTGGGTAGGGCACTGCCCCTGTGGCCTAGCCCAGCCCAGGCTGGCCCTTCTGCACCCATGCTCAGCAGCACTCACAGCCTGCCCAGCTCAGCCCCAGCGCAGGTTAGTGGATAGTGGGGCCAGCCTGGGCTGAGGCATGGGGGCAGGGCCCTTCCCTACTAGCTGCAGCTCCATGACAGCCTGGCCCAGCGCACACAGGCAGCACCTGGATGGGGATTGGTATGGAGACAATATCAAACAAACATCTTACCCATTCATTGAATGATTTTCTTCATGAAGTCAATAGTCACTTCTACAGAGGTAAATTCCTAGCATGTGTACATTATTTTGAGAATGAGGCCTAACTGCTTGTTGGTATTCGAATGGAATCTAATGCCTCACTTTTCTCTTACTAGGAGGCCACAAAGTCAGACCTTTGACTAAACTTTCTCTACTATTCAATTAGTCCTCTGAAACCTACAACAGTAGACCAAACATTTTAACAAACTATGTTATTATGTAGTCTGACCAACAAAGTAAAAAAAACCCAGGAAAATGAATAACCACAAAGATAAGTCCCTACTGGTTCTTTGCAGTTTTATAGATTCCTTCTTAATGGAGTGCTAGATATGCTACTATAGTTGTGTATTATGCAAATTAAAATTAACATTATAGGCTCTAGGGAACTATTAATTTTTGCTAAGGGACAATATTGGACAAGTCCTGCAGTTAGCTGTTCATTCAAAATTCCATTTAAAGTCAAATGAGACTTTTGATTGGATGAAGACTGCGTCTGTTAGCCTACATATACATTTCCCACTGGGCCCATAAGATCTCTGATTTTCTTGGATTTGCTTGCATCTGTTTGAGATGAGGAAATTATCCCTGGTTTGATATTGTTTTCTGGGTATTCCCTAAAAAATCTTCATAAACATTTCACATCTCTGTGTTGCAAAGGCCATGAGGTTGCAGCATGAGTCAATCTGTTTATTTATCACTGAATATCACTTTTGTATTTAGACATCAGAGAATCAATCAAAAACATGCTCCATTACTTCCCACGCTTTATACCATTAGTAGACAGGAAGGGTTGGGAATCTGGACACCCCAATTTTTATAGCAAGCCAATGTTTAACTTTCATTGTTGTCATTTTCAGTCTATTTTAGAAGCAGCCAAAAATATTTGCAAAACTAGTGTGGGATGGAAAGAAACTAATTTTCATTCATTTTTCAAACATCCTTAAGGTTTTAAGACACTACATTCCTAACCCACAGAAAATCCCACAAGAGAATGTGCTCCTAAAACTTGATAAATGTTAAATCAAAGAAGTAATAGCACCCTGGTTGGGAATAGATAATGCTCTGAGGAGGGTAGCAGTAAAAAACGATTAGAAGCAGCTACACCTAACAATCTTTTTCCCATCCTTCTCCAAGGCAAAAGGATTATCCAACCCTGCTGATCAAGACAACTATTCCTTGCACTACTCCTTTTGCCCTGTGACCAGTGGGGTCCCTCAAGGCTCTGTCCTTGGACCTATATTATTCAACACCTTCATTAATGATGTGGACATTGGAGTCAGAAGCAGACCTACCAAGTTTGCCGATGACACCAAACTTTGGGGTAAAGCATCCACACCTGAAGACAGGAGGGCAATCCAGGCTGACCTTGACAGGATCAGGAAATGGGCGGATGAGAACCTGATGGTGTTTAACACTGAAAACGCAAGGTTCTCCACCTTGGGAAGAAAAACCCGCAGCATGCTTATAGGCTCGGCAGTGCTACGCTGGCTAGCACTACGGAAGAAAGGGACAAGATGAACATGAGCCTTCAATGTGATGCTGTGGCTATTAAAGCGAGCAGAACACTGGCTTGCATCCATAGATGCTTCTCAAGCAAATCCCAGGACGTCATTCTCCCCTTGTACTTGGCCTTAGTGAGGCTGCAGCTGGAGCACTGCGTCCAGTTTTGGGCTCCACAATTCAAAAAGGATGTGAAGAAGCTTGAGAGAGTTGAGAGGAGAGCCACGCGTATGATCAGAGGTCAGGAAAACAGACCTTATGACAAGAGGCTGAGAGCCATGGGACTCTTCAGCCTAGAAAAGCGCAGGCTCAGGGGTGACCTGATGGCTGCCTATAAGTTTATAAGGGGTGTTCACCAGGGTCTGGGGGAATGTTTTTTCACCAGAGCACCCCAAGGGATGACAAGTTCGAATGGTCATAAACTCCTCCAAGACCGTTTCAGGCTGGACGTAAGGAAGCACTTCTTTACTGTCTGAGCCCCACAAGGTCTAGAATAGCCTGCCACCAGAGGTGGTTCAAGCACCTACATTGAACACCTTCAAGAGAAAGTTGGATGTTTATCTTTCTGGGATCCTATGATCCCTGCTGACTTCCTGCCCCTGGGGCAGGGGCTGGACTTCCGAGGTCCCTTGTAGCCCTAATGTTTATGAAATCTATGAAATCTATAAGGTGAAGAGTGAGAATTTTGGGGACTATCTATGAGGAGAACCAGTCCATCAAACCTCGTTTACTCAACAGCCTTATCACTACTAGCTTTCCTTTTGAACTGAGTAATGCCTCTCTCTACAGGGAGACCAAAGTTGCAGAAGCTGATCTTACATTAATTCATGTGGGAATTTAATCAGAAAGACAGAAGGCCCTCAAACCATGTTGCATATAACTATTGTTCTTCAATGTTGCTCCTCATCCCCACATGTGAAGGCTTCTACAATATTGGGGATGCATCTATTCTAATAGAATAAATTTTGGAGACCTTTCTTCTATTTTCCTGTTACTTTGCCCTTCCCTCCATTGTGGATCAGAGGGAAGCCACTTCCTTAGTTGTGCAATTAGTGAATCTTTAACAAGCTGCTTTAAAATTCCATAGTGCAGAATGGTCTTTCAAACAGGAAAGATATTTTTTGAAAGACATGTTATTTTAGATGTAAGTTGCTGCCAAGAGTATCACTGCTGCATAAAAAAATGCTTAAACAAATTATGTGACAAGTCCATTAGCAGCAGATATAGCCAAAGTGGAGATGCCTGGGTCTCTGCGGTACTGCACATATATTTGTCCTATCTATAGGTTTTATAATCTAGTGGAGAACATATTTTTAGAGATCAGCTTAAATTAAAGTTGGAGAACTGATCAAACTGGGACCCTGAGGTAGATGGTATTTTGGAATCCAACCTCAGAACTGTTGCCAAATTTTACAGATGGCTCCTATCTGAAAAATGGTTTATACTAAAACAAGCCATTTCAACACCCCAGGTGCTTGGAATTATTGGAATTGGTATCTGGATCCAAATTTGGTAATTTATTTTAGCTCCATTTTTAAAAAATATTATCAGTGTGACTTTCACTCCCTTTTCTATCTCATTTTTCCTTATGCACTTTCAGGAATCCTCCTCCCCTTAATTTAGCCAGGTCTATAGTACAGATGAAAACGTTTTTACCATTGTGTCATCCAACCTTGCTCACTGTGGTCACCTAAACTTTCTCAGGGTATTGTGTATCTGTGTACTTTTTGTTCAAGAGAGATCACACAGGAAAGAACAGGGTAACCATGTTTATTAACAATAACTACCCTTAACACTAAAGCAGAAGAGCCAACACAAGATAATGAATTTCAGGCCGTGCCATCTGCTGATGGAGCACACTCAATATGTAACACACCTCCCCTCTAGGTAATGTAGTTCTGTAAGTACTGGGGCTGGACATGGACAGTGACCCATCATGTGCAGCCCACTTCAGGGGTAACAGATTTTTCACTGGCAACAGCAATAGGCTCCTTTGGCTCTTCTGGAGTAGCTCCAGCAACTGGAAGTATTGATGGCTCTAAAACAGCAGCTGATGGACTCACCAGAACTGGTTGCACTAGCAGTGCAATACCTTCTGGTGCTGCAGGAGTCACATTATCTGAGACTTGACCTCGCATCTAGTCAATGTGCCTGCAAAGTATCTTTCCATGTGGAATCTGGATCTTATACAATACTGGTCCTGTAGCTCCCAGGACAGATGTAGGCACTAGGGCTGTGTGAAGCTTTGGTCGCTGATTCTATTTGGCAGAGATTTGGCCCAATTCAGCAGTCGAATCTCTGAATCCAAATCGAATCAGGAGACCCTTTAATCTCTCCGAATCAAATCAGAACACTCCAAATCAATTCGGACAACTTTAAAAGTTTTTTCTACATACCTCAAGGTACCAGGCAGCTCGTGAATGCTGAGATGGTGGGGGCAGATAGAGCATTCCATGGGAGCATGGTGGGGTCCCCAGCATGCTTGGCAGCGGGGCCACAAGTAAACCAGAAGCACTTCTGGTCCACTTCTGGGTCTGCCACAGAGCATGTGAGGGGACCCCAGCCCACCCCCCTGGCTCAGGGAATGGTGCCTCCTGGGTCTGGGGGGGGGGGGGAACCCAGAGTCCCCCTGTGGCCAATCGCCGAGCTGGGTGTGCACATTTGTGCATGTGCAGTTCATTAGTAGCTCTATAGGACTGCACCTGTTGCACTGCATGGAGTTACAGCTGCTGTAAAACTTGGATTACAATACATGAATTTACAGAGGCAATGGAAACAACTTCTAACCACTTTGATAAAGAATGAACAACAATAAAAAATATCTGGCCTTGGAAAGGGCCAGCAAAATCTATGGCCAGATGAGAATGTGGTATTCTAGACACTTCCAATGGATGAACTGGAGCCTTAGCTAGTGTGTGGCATGTAGCTTGGCATATTTCACACCTCTTTCTGTTTACTGAATGCCAGCATCTATCTTTGTCTACCAGACATAACTTCTGGCAAGTGCTTTCATGCATCCAATCCCTGGGTATCCCAAATGGAGAGCATCAAGATTTCATGTCCAACCTGCATTGGGAATGACCACTTGGTTACCCTATAGGAGGCATCTCTTATGGACAGAAATTTTCATGTTGATGTGTAATGCATGGCTTAAATTAACCTGTGACCCTTTCCTTGCCTAGTTTACTACTTGGGCTAACACTGGATCCAGTCATGTGAGCAATGTCATCAGCCTGGAAAGGAGGATCAGAATAGGATACTAGCATCAGAAGTTCAGAGAGAGGAGTAACAGTGAATGCAAGATGGAAAAAATGGTAAATGACTCAGTGCATCTGCATTTGCTATCAACTTCCTAGGGAGGTGTTGAAATTCACAATCATATGCATTTAAAATCAAGAAACAACAAAGCATGCATGGTGAAATGCTTTGGGGTGTTGATCCTTCTTGGTGAATAATCCTAGCAATGATTTATGATCTGTCAGAGTTGTGATTTTGCAGCCATATAGATAGTCATGGAAATTCCTAACCCCAGCAATGACTGCAAGAGCTTCCCTATAAATTTGGGCATAATTCCTCTATCTTATAATTTGTGAATAGTAAGCAATGGGAGATTTGTGTCCTTCATTTTGAAGGTGACTGAAGACATTCCCCCATTCCATTCCATAGAGTGAAGTATCACAAGCAAGCAGAAATGGCTTCTTTATGCCATAATAGACTAGTATGCTGTCAGATGACAACAATCGCTTCACATCACTGAAAGTCTTGTCATGCAATTTAGTTTATTTCCAGGTGGCATCCTAATCCAATAGACAATGCAAAGGCTCAGCAACCGCAGCCTTGTCTTTTAAGAAAGAATGGTAGAGATTAAGCAGATCCAGGAAGGCAACATGATGAGGTTTCATTTGAATTGGAGCCACAGTCAAATTCAATGTAAATGACACAGGCTGGCTCTTAAAGCCACCACGTTGTTCAAAGACCTCGCTGAAATCCCTTAGGAGATTTTGTAAGGTGTCTATCATGATGCTGTACACTCCTGTTAATTTGACACCAGTGGCTCAAACCATTCCCCTCCCAGTAAACTTGCTCCCAAACCTTTTGCAATTATTAGGCAGAGGATCCCTCAGTTCTGCCTGTCGTGGATGCTGGCATAACATGCATCCTTCAGACCTAGTGTTTATTATAGTTAACAAGGTTGGCTTTTTATGGCATAATAGGTGGATGATTTCTAGGCCCGAGTGAATTGTATATCTCTTCTGAGAGTAAGGTAAACTTAGATCCTGAGTATACCTCCATAATACAGGGAGCACCTTGAAGAATCATCATTGTGTAGGTCTTCTTCTGTGGGGGTGGTGTTTCCACATTATTAACAAATGCAGTAGTGTAGGCATCAGGGGTCAACTCACATGTTGGAATTCCATTTGAATCAGCAGCAGTATTCATGGTAACTGAAGGCTCACCCCCCCCTTGGTCGCCTTGTATTCAGATGTCTTGGACTTCTGATGACACGTGTTCAATGTGCTGCTTGCACTGGCAATGGTGGCAATTAGCATCACAGAAAAAGCATGCACCACGTCTGTGATTTCTCCCACAGCTATACCAGTTTATCTGGGAAGAAAAATTCATATTTTTGTGCATGGGTGGTAGCTTCCTTGGAGAATCCTCCCTTAAATGCACTTGGTATGTCTCAGCTGATATTAGTCCTGTTGACAATACTCAGATTTCACTTGAATGGAGTGAGGCAGCTTTATATGCCAGGGATTCTTCTTGGGTCATGGTGAACGTTAAGTTATGCCTTGTACTATGTCTGAGTCATAGGGCCATGTCTCGAACCCCTTTCCCCCCCCCCAATCCCTTTTGGGTGGTATCAAAATTACAGTTCTCAGACAATCAATGCAAGTCTGCTACATATGCAGTAATTCTTTCTTCTGGCAGCTGATTTTGTCGAGTGAAATGAAATTGGCAAATGGTTTCAACTGGAGTTGGTGTAAAGTGATATTTTAGCAATTGGAACATCACATGGTATGAATTGTTATGGGGCTTGGCTGGGGATACAAGGGAACAAGCTATCTGAAAAGCCTTTAAGCCAGTGACACTTAGTAGCAGTGCCCATTTTTGGTTATTGTCTGTAATCTTATTAGATTCCAGACAGAAGTCTAGCCAGTCAGCATAAGCCCAGGTGGATGGATGGGATGCATCATACACTTCAATGTGGCCCAAAGGAGCCATGTTAGTGAGGAACTGCACAGGAAGCATATGGGAAGAGGAGAGCCCCAGCCCCTGCTCACTGGCAGCATGGATCACTGTGAGTTTTTCTGTGTTCTTTTGTCTGGAGCACTGGAAGCATCCTACTCACTGGGGTCCCATCCTCATTGCCAATATTATATATCTGTGGGGTTCTTGTCCCAGAGAGATCACACAGGGAAGAACAGAGGAACCATCTTTATTAACAACAAATAACTACCCTTAATACTAAAGCAGAAAAACCAACACAAGATAATGAAGTTCAGGCAATGCTCTATTACTGTTGGAGTACAGACCATATGTACAGACACTCAGTACAAAGCACATGGTAACACAGCACAGTGACTAGTTGTTACTGCACCTTCTGTTCTTACTATTGCCGATGGAGCAAAAATCATGCTAGACCAGTGGTGGGAGAATTAAAAAAAAATGCTTTAGTCTATTCAATAGGGTTATGCGAAATTTCACTGGGTGTTTTGTTTTGAAGCTGTTTTGCCGTGTTCTGAGCTTGAAACAGCAAAATTGAAACAAAACAAAAGCCTTTGAAACAGTTTTAGAATGAAATGAGAGCACTTGAAACATTTAGGAAGTTTTGAAACAGTTTGAGTTTTGAAGCCGGGCTTACTTGGCTTCAGCACCAGTCCCAGCCAGCAGCGGCAGCCTGCTGTCATCCCTTGCACAGATCCAGGGGCTGCGCCCCCCAGGAGGAGTCTGGTACAGCCCCTCTGAGCGTAGGCCTGGCCAGTGGCTCCCCCCTGCCTCCCGTCACTGGGCTCAGCTCCATGGGAAGCCTGTTGGAGTGCAGCTCGGTGGTGGAAGGCGGGGGAGAGCCAGGGCTGAGCTCCAAGCAGCTCTGCCAGCCCCACAGAGCTCAGGCCAGTGGCGTTAGGTGGGGGAGAGCCACTGGCCAGGGCTACGCATGGAGCCAGGGCTGTGCTTGGAGTGGCTCCTCAGGTCCACAGCCCTCCTGGGGGTGCGGGCCCCCAGATTTGCATGCAGGATGACACAAGGCTGCTGCTGCCAGCAAGTGACACAAGTTTTGCTTGTCACCATTTTGAGATTCCCAGAAACCCCTGCACCTATCTCCCTAAAACTCGTAGGCATCAAGCCCTCAGAAGGGGCTACCATTCCTGCAATTTTCATCTGAATCAGGCAAGAAACAACAAAGGTATAAGCATTTTCATGATTCCCCACTGTAGTCTATGGACGAAACATTGAAACAGAATTGAAACAGGGAAATGGTTTTGATGAAACGAAACGGAACAGTGCTTTGAAATGAAACAAAACGATGAAACAAAACACTGTCCCTTTAAAATGGTGAAACAGAAGTCAAAATGAAATGGTCCTGTTTCGCACAGACCCTACTATTCAAGTCACTGCAACCAAGATAGCCTTCAAGGCCATGTTCACATAAGCATGGATGTATGTTTCCCTGGGGATAAGAGTGCTGCTGCTACTTGTCCGCAGGGAACACCTGTGCCACATACCCTCCAGCGCACAGCAGGTTACCCCGGGTGGGGTTCAGGGGGGCTGGAGCTAGCAACTAAGCTGGGGGCTTCCTAGAGCTGTAGCACCAGTGATCCTGGTGCTCAGAGCCTAGCCGGCAGCTGGAGCGTGGCTCCAGCCAGCCAGGATCTGGTTTTGGGCAGCATTGCACTGTCCCTCTGTGCACTACTCCACCTTTTTTTAGCAAGTTTTTTTGACCCTGGGATCTCTCGGAGTCAGCCCCCCTGCCCCCTCCAATTCCCTCACTGCTACCTTGCAGTGTGGAGAACAGCTGAATGTACGGTATGTGGTGCCACAGACATGTCTGCACTGGTGCGGTATATGGCGTCACAGATACTTGTCTGGACATGGCCCTTGTGATCATGTCCTTACCCTCCCCTGATTGGTGTGTCTGAGAATGATGGGGACAACAAGTTTTGTTTCAAGTAAAACAATAGTAAAAAAAAAGGTATGGCTGTACTATCCAGCAAAGAATGAGTATGTTTACGATGTGAAGTTCCTTTTTTGCTAATGTTAAGCTCTTAAGTTTGAAAAGTATGAACCTTGTTATGTGGCAAAAGCCATAGGGGGGCTGGTGTCAGAGCTAAGGTTCTTATTTTTCTCCTTTTCAGAAGATTTCTTCCTGTTTGAAAATATTTACATACCTACAGATACAGAGGCATCTAACAAAATTTTCCAAAAGGAGCAAAACCTTTAGTTACTTTGAAAATTCATTCAAACTTCTGCTTGGGCACTTAATTAACCTTTAAAAATCTGGCCTATGGTGCCTTGTTTAGTCTACTAGTCCATGTTGCATCTCAGGCTATTAAACTTCCCATCCTTCTACAAAATCCATGCAAGCTACTTACCTGAGATTCTCAATTATTAGGTCTCTCATTTTAGAGGGATCCTGTACCTGAGGGTTTTTGAGGGTATGGCTCCATTTAAGGGTATATTATGGACCTCCCATGCTTAATGTTTACAACATAATTTATCTAATCGGTGTATGTCATCCTAATCCCAAGGATTATGGGTTTATTCATTTATGTCCTGAAGCTTTAGGGTTTACTTTCTTTGTTAATTTCCCTATCTCATTTTGGTAGATGTTCTTTTTAGTCATATAAATGTCTAAACATTTTAAAGTCCTACTAAGCCTCCTGTGTCATTAGGCGCGTCTACAAAATATGTTTACTATTTATTTGCCTAATTAACTGCACAGTAAACATTTCAGCATCTACATCAATTCCCCTTTTATGGCACACAAAACTAATAAACTCATCAATGCATGTGTAAACACTGATCCAACTGGCTGGGGCACAGGGTGCTTCAGTGTGGAAATAACCAATAGGCAGCTCCTGTGCTAAAGCACCCTTGCATCTCAACCAGTCACTTTGCAGCACAGTTGGAGCAGCCAGCCCAGGCTAGGGCACGAGGGTGCTTCAGTGTGGGGGCTGCCTGCCAACCAGCCCTGCACTGAAGCATCCTTGTGCCGCAGCCCCTCTGCAGCATGGGAGGCCCAGTCAGAGGAGCCCCGGTCTGGCAGGCTGATGCTCCTGGTCCCCTGCCAATCTGGGCTGCTCTGACTGGGCTCCACGTGCCACACATGAATAAACTCCGGAGCAATATGCTGGGGAGTTTATTTGTGCACATTAATCGCATGTATAGACATGCCCAGTAATATCTAATAGCAGTTAGCTGCACAGGTTAATCAAGTATTACCTTTTATCAGGAGAAAATAATTTCCAGTGTTATTGGATGTTCCCTTTCTCGTGTATTATGACAACACGTAAGTTGAACTGTTCATTTTCATTTTCTTTATACCATTCATTATTTTTAATATCTCAGGTGTGTCATCTTATTTATGTTGCCTCTCAACAAAGTAATCCTTTGTGTTTGGTTTCTTTCATATGGAGATTTTAGTGTTTCTAACTATTCTATTCTATTCTATTCTATTCTATTCTATTCTATTCTGGACCATTTCCATTTCTCCTATATCCTTTATGAGAGTGGATAATCAGAACTGAGTGCAGTGTAAGAGAGGAAAGTGTACTGTTGATTTATATATAACATTTTAATTGTTAGTCTCTATGCCTTAATAAACTTCAACTCTCAGTTCATATTTTGCATTTTGAACACCACCTCACTTATAGCACATACTTACACTGAATGATGCCTAACATGCTCCAATTTGTCCTCCCAAGATGCATACCTTGTACTTGCTGCAGTCTTTAGCATATATAACATAACTGATGCAATGATAATTTTTAAAGACTCATCATATGTGTTAATGTCCCAAATTTCTTTAGAGTGATGCAATGTTTATTATTTTACTTTTAACAAAAAGCTCTGTTGGGTCCTTTACTTACTACAAAAATGTATGTTAAATAGATTTAAATTGAGCCACTTCTTCAGTGCAAATCATCTATCTCTGTCTAAATATATATTTAGTTAAAATGTGTCCAAGAATGATTCTGAATGAGTTAATAAATACAAGAACATATGGTCCAGAAACATGATTGTCTAAATTAGTCAAAACCAATCTACTTTACAGAAAAAAAGTACTTGGGTTTCCAAATATGCAGAGTATCTACTAGCTTCCACTGAATCAGTGGGACCTTCTGAGTGCTGACTACTTTGGAAAAGTTACTTACTCAGATGCCCAATTTTGGACCTTAGTGCTTCACTTCACACTCTTGGGTTTGAAAATCATGGCTCAAAATCTTTGTAACAAATAGTTAATGACTACAGTTTTTAAAATTAAAGGGAAAACATTTTATGCGAATCAAATACAAGATGGCTGTAAAATCTTTTAGCCATTAAAAAAGCTTGCAGTTTATCTGTATATGAGAATGATATATCGCTTATATTGATATTAATTTAAAATTGCTCCTGAGTTCTATTAAAACATTCTGAGCAGAATTCTGCCAGATTTCTTTGCCAAAAGGCTGTAAAACTTATTAAAGGATTTATATTACTTCACAATGCTTCACTATTGGTATGGGAACACACTAGTAAGAATTACTTTATGTAATTTAAAATGCCAAACAGCTGTTTAGTATAGAATAAGTGACAGCAGTATCTAAAGGAAAAAATGAAAGTAAACATAAGAAAAATGTATACTATCAAGAAGATCTGACTATGCACACTGACTGACTTGCCCCAGTCTTAATGGAATGCAAAATCAAGTTATACAAGTTTCAGGGGAATGTTTCATAGGGCAGAAACCAACACAGCCCTGGCAATAAGTTTTTTTTCAATACTTGCACATCTCTATTGAAATATGTCTTGATGCAGTATGCAGAGTTATATAACTACAATGCATGTACACACTGGCCTTCCAAGAATGCCATTCTTCCAAATCACTTCTCTCTCCAACCATTCTTCCCTTCAGCTCAAGCTCACTGAATTTTATGTTCATAATATTTTTCTTGAGTATGTCTCCCCCATCTCTAGCTGCATTCTCTCTACTGACCTCCTCCTGGCCAAATCACATATTCTCTACCTGACCCTCACTTTGAATGTTGACATCTGCATTATCCCCTCTATCAGTCCATCCAAAACAATAACTAAGATTATCTGCTCTGCTTATTTTTCTGACCATGTCACCACATCTTGAATTTCCCCTTGCACTTCTTTCTAAATCAATCTCCTTCTTTTCCTCAGCATCCTTGTGCTGCATGACTGCTTCCCCTACCTGGAAATTTACCCATTATACACTGCCTCCTTCTGAGTTACCTTGTACTACAAACCTTGCTATACAACTTATCCACCTCTCCCATGGTATCTATGTCCTTTCCCTTAGACTAAGAAAAGGCCTTCCACACCCTTAGTGTGCGTCCAGATGAGTGCACATGTGCCTCTGGAAGCATCTCAAACCGAATAAAAACACCGCAGAGAAAAGTGGTGCAGGGCATGGTTCCCCACCATGCACTGAGGCAAGCCAGGGGTCGGATCTCCAGAGACGCTTTGGAATCCAGCCAGAGCATCTCTCTGGTGCCTCCAGCTGCTCCAGCATGCTGCATTCACATGCCGGGGCAAGCAGGAGCGGTGCAAGGCTGTGACACGGGCACTGTCCCTGGTAAGTAGGGACTGGGGGGTAGACTGGGGGGGCATGGATGCATGGGGGTTGTGTGTGGGGGGGGGCTGGTCAGGGGTTGTGGTTCCTCCATAGGGCCCCAGCCCCACTAAAGCAGCAGCGGCCATGGAGTGCTCAGTGCCCATTGTGGCCAGAGCCCCAAGAGGCACAGTGCAGCCCTGCTCACCTCAGAGCTGGCACCACTTGTGCCGCCTGTCATAGGAACAGCCTGCCTCAGGGCAATGCCATGTGGGGCTGCACAGCTTCAGGCAGTCCTGGGGCCACTCAGGCTGTCCCCCAGGGGCTGGTGCCACTTTCAGGGACAGTGTATCGTGCTGCACCAGGTCCTGCCTCCAGGGAACTGGCCCAACCCAAAGATGCACAGGGCCTGTGGAGGCAGGACCCAGCCTAGCATGACACAGGGTCCCTGTGAGTAGTGTTGGCCCTTGAGTGACAGCCTGAGTGGACCTGGTGCTTCCTGAAGCCGCATGGCCCCACGCCACACCGCGCTGAGCTGGTCCTGTTCTGCGATAGGTGGCACAAGCGGTGCCAGCTCTGAGGCTATTTAGGCCATGCCGCTGGGGGCTCTGGCTGCAGTGGGCCCTGAGTGCCCTACACCGCTGCTGCTGTGGGGGTGAGCTGTGGGCTCTGTGGGGGGGGATGAGACCCTGCGGAGGGGGCCTGAGGGTCCTGCAGGGGGGGTGCATGAGAGCCCTGTGGGGGTGAGGTGTGCATGAGAGCTCGGGGTGGGGGGTCATGAGGGCCCTGAGCGGGGGGGACATGAGTGCCCTGCAGGGGCATATGTGTGCCATGCAGAGGGGGCCTGTGCCCTGGGGGGGGAAGCTGTGGAGCCTGCAGGGGGGGGCAGTCCATGTGCTGTGCAGGGGGACTGTTGAGGGGCAGGGGACTCACCCCTCTTGAGCAGCCCCCACCCCACACACAGTCCCTCCACAATCCACCCACAACATCCACATCCCCAAGCCATCCCCACAAACCCCTCATCCACATACCCAGGCACAAAGCCTGGATCTCTGCACAGCCCCATACCACCCCAAACCTCACCCCCACAAGCCCGACACCCAACGACAAACTCCCCGAGCCTCCCTCTTGAAACTGCTTTACACTTGTAAATTTATCAACAAAACATTGCCCAACATTGCCCAAATATATCAATAAAATATTGCCCTCCCTATATATAGTGCCATTTTATTTTAATACAGGAAGAACACTATTTTGTATATTTAAATAAGGTAATTTGGGTTTCTTAACAGAGAATCTGCAATTCATAAACAGGGAATACCAGGTTCTCTGCTGGTGAGACAAGTGGCAAGACCCATGCAGAAGAGGCTGTCCAGGGCCAGCACTGGGTACCCAGCAGGAGGGCAGATGAGGTGGCTAACCTCTTGGCCATTTGGGGACAAGAGGACATGCTTTGACAGTTCAAAGTGGGTCACCACAAGAAGCATACCTTCTGGGTGATAGCTGCACCCCATCTGGTCTGGCAGGGGTGCAGCCATGGGGCCACAGGTCCAAGGGTGTGGATGCTATTGCAAGTGGCAGCAGGTCACAGCCAGGCAGAAGCCCTCATTGCCAGACTGCTGCAGTGGGTAGAGGAAGCAGGGGCCACTTCAAGCTAAGGCTGCGTCAGCAGCCCTGCTGGCACAAGGGGTAGTGTCCCCAGGTACCAACTGACTGGGCCCCAGAAGCTCCTGAGGGCAAGTAGCCCTGACCTGTTCACCAGGGCAGGCTTTTATACTGCTGGGGCCAGCACAGGTGCTGGCCCCAGCCTCTAGCTCCCCTTGGTTGCAGATCCGGGAGGAGCCAGACAAGGTTATTTTGCCCCAAGTGGCACAACTTACCCCATACCAAAGTGAATATCTAGGCACATGTGCTGAGGATAAAAATCCCCAGCTCAAATTTATGCTGCTCCTATTTGAGCTGCTACACCTGCATGCCTGCATGTGTGGACATACCCTAAGGGTTAGTTTGTAGGTTCCTTCACTTTGAGAATTAAAATCCTTCCTGACTTTCTTCATAGATGTCCACAGGAAATATGATCACTAACAAGATATGTTTGAGGAGCAACTCTCTCACTCTACATATCAGCTGTTTGTTTGTATATGTATACACACACCCACACACACATAAACACACAAAATGAGACAAATATTATGGTCTACATATATATATATATATAGACTATAGCTATACATATATAGGTGGAAAGTAGTCTCCAGTTGCTTTTCAATAATGCTTTACTAATCTTTGTGTCTGCATTAGTTTATTAATACATATACATTGTGTGTGTGTGTGTATCTGTATTATATTCATATACTAAATATACTGATTAGTATATTTTAAATAATTTTTATTACTAGTTATCATCACTGATTAACATTACTATTAATATTAATTTAATATTTGACTTTGCTTATATAGTCTCTTCATTTACACTGACATTTTTGGGGGTCTGTAAATTCCATATGCCTTGTTCATACAGTACCTAATATATTGTCGGTATAATCAGGAACAAACAATGCAAACAGATAAACTAAAGATCAGAAAGCTAGTCAAAAGGATACAGTACATCATTAGTGGGTAAAAATGAGATTTGCTGCATTGAAGTCAATGAAGGAGTGCCAATTTACATCATCTAAGGATGTATCATAAGAATTCTATGTTAAGTCACTAAGGAAGTTAAACATCAGGTTCAGTTTCAGCCATGTCTTAAGATCTGACTGTGTTCAAAAGCTCTCACCAGCTGCTTGGCCTTGATTAGTTTAGAGAGGTAGTTAGTCATGGCAGTCTGAAGTTAGGCAGAAGACAATGCAGGGAGGGGCACCTTAGACCAACTCACTCAGAAAGGCACAAGATTTCATAGGCAACAGCCTATTTTATAGCATTTGACAAAGTAGGTTGTCGCCTACAAAAGTTTATTCCTTTCTGAATGAGCTCATCTCTAAGATGCCCTGCTTTCTGCCTGATTAGTTTAGAATGTCATATTTTATTTTATTTTGAACCTACAAATTTCAATTCCTTTCAAAACACTCTCTTTTCCTCCCCCCCTAGAAATCTTTTTCCAGTTTTAATTTTTAAAATGTTGCTGTCTCACCTCCTTCTTTGGAACAGAGATTGACCAGACTGTGAACTGTGTCCATCAATTCCAGCTGTTGTTTCTGCAGGACACTGTTGTTATTTGTTGCCTTGTTTAGTTGCTTCTCTAGTTCCTGGATTATGTAGCTTTGGCGTAAAACCAAGCCTTGCAGATTCTCTTTTTCCTCCTTCAAAGTATTCAACTCATCCTTATGTCTTTCTTCCATTTCTAATATCTTATGCTCAAGTAAACTAAAAAAAAAAAATTGTTATCATTAGTTCATTTTAATATATTTATGAATATAGAAGATGCTGCCTATATCTTGTTATTTCATCTTTTGACCATTGTTAGACTTCAGCATAAAAACACAACCCCCCACTCCTCAGATCTACACATTTAAAGAAAATGATTAGCCAGTGGACTGTAATGTTCTATCCACTACCCAAACATAACTGATATGTTATTGTGGCTTTCCAAATTACTCATGCAAAAATACATGCTATTGTATTTCAAATTTGCATGCCCAACTGAAGAAAACGCACGCACAAATTGTCAGTTATTTAGCTAGGTAATAAGTGGTTTGTGCAGTTTTTTGTGTTTTGTGCAAAGAAGTAAACAACCAAATCAGGCATGCAACTGCACTTACAATTTTGCAAAAAAAAGTCAGAGGAAGGAGAGGAAGAAAGAAATGAATAGGGAAGTGAATGTAATAAGAGATGAATGCAGTAAGGCTGAGGCAGGATTGTGTAAATTCTTGAAAGTGAGTGCAAGATAAACCTTCAGGATAATGAGGAATTGACAAATGAAACATAGGGCCAATAATAAAAACACCCACCTACCAATATAACCAATTTGGGAGAGAATTTTTGAAAAATTAACAGTGAAACAAAGAACTATAACCACACAACAGAAATCAGAAAGACTTCTACCAGGTTTTCATATTGGGTCACCTCATGAGATATGGCACAGTAACAGTGTGTAATATTTGCAAACAGGGAGGTTCTTATATTGAACTTTAAGGCCCTGATCCGGAAAAAAAACCTTGTTTGTCTGTACAATTAGCACCCAGCACTGGGTGTATACAGATCATCATCAGTGGTGGGAGCCTGATCTAAGTCAGTCAAGGTGGGAGGAGGGGTAGGCAGGATCAGGGGAGCTAGAGGGTTCCCATGGTGGGTTGGTAAGGTCAGAGGGCGAAGGGGGACTGGCACGATCAGAGAGCCTCTCTGCCCCTGCTATGCCCCACCAGACCTCACCAAATTCCCAGTCCCCCTGATCCTGCCAAATTGCCCCTGGTGCCAGATTTACAGGTGTTTCCCAGTGCCAGGAGCCTGATCTAAGTAAGTTCAGTGGGGAGAGTGGTGGGCTAGATCACGGGCTCTAGCAGTTCTGTGGGGGGAGGGGAGACAGGATTGGGGGCAAGTAGGGTCTGGGGGGCTTTGGTGGGATCACAGACCCTATTTCCCCCCAACTAAAGGCTTCTTTAGCCCCCAAAACCCCTCTCACAACCTCAGATGGACAACACCCCCTGCAGACCAACCCCCTCTACCACCAGCTCTTGGCACCAGCAAACATCTGCAAAACTGGCATCAGTGGTGGTTTGCAGGATCAGTGGGAGTGTTTGATGGACTTGAGATGGTTAGCTGGTCCACAGGAGGGGTTGTCCATTTGGGGGTCAGGGGTCTAAAAATAGCCCAGTGGGTTGGGGGGTAGGAAAAGGGCAGCCCCAGGCTGGGGTGTGGCTAGGCCTTCCAACCCTGGGACTGTGCTTTGAACACTGTGCTTGGGACTGTGCACCTGGGACTGTGCTTTGGTATAAGTGTTTGGTTAGTTTGCTTGATCTAACTTTGTGCTCTTCTCAGGTGAACTAACTAAGATCAGGCCAGTCATTTTTGCCTGATTTAACTCTCGGTGAACATCTGTACAGTTTGGCATTTTGGCACTTAGGTCAACCTAACTAGGGATTTAAGTGTAAGGTCCACATAGGGGGTGAACTAAGTTAGATCGGGCACCCATTTTTTATCCAATCTAACCTCCCAAATTTCTAATGTAAGCACTCATGGTGTATGTGTTCCTCTTCACATTTTTTCTCACTTGTTACTCCTGTATTCTTTTGTAAATTCTTTATAGGTGACTTTACATGCTATATATTTATAAAGGCACAAGGAAATATAGCTTCTTGCATGAAGTAAACTTGACCACTCAGACTAACTAGACCAATCATTTTATACTAAATAGTTAAATCTAAGATTATATATAAAGCAATACAATGAACATTTCACAAACTTTTATAATGAAGAAAATTATGCTGAAAGTATATTGAAAACACAGCATAACTGAAGTTTGTGAAGGCATCCTGACAAGGTAAAGAGATCCCATTTAACTCTGGGACAGTTATTCCAATGCATATAATGGAGGATAAATTTGATTTAATAAAAACAATAATCAATTTAGTATTTCAGACAAATGTTTGTATAATTGTACTATGTGACCCTTGATGTCATAATCATGCTTCTCAGCTTGCAGGATCCCTAGGTGATTTTAAGTGGCATGGAAGGATGGGAAAAGAAAGATTCTCCAAGTGAGTGATGCCTGCTTCTATAGATGGGATCTTTTTTTCCAGGAGACAAATCAGAAGTTGTTTTTTTAGGTGAGATACTCTCAGAGTACTTAATAAAAAACTGTCCTTGTACAAAATAAAAATACATGAAGAAGTAAGTGGCTGCACCTCTGGATCCTGGCCATTTGCTATGTCTCCCTAGACAGAAAAATCTTGACCCCAACTATATAAACATCACTGACCCTATTTCAACAAATTTTATAGCTAGTTGTATAAAAAATGTATGCAAATGCTTTCCCCTTCAACTACAACTCTCCTTTTCTGGAGCATACAGTTTATAAAGGTCAAAGAAATACAAGAAGACATTTAAAAGAGAAGGGTTGTAGACACAGAGGGACATCTCCATTGTACAAGAGGTTTTTCAGTGCCAACACTTTCAATACTGTTGCGGGAATTTAACCAAAAGGAAAAAAAATTTCATTAATATTAGATAAAGAAATTAACTCATCCCATCTGCTGACCTTTGGATCAGTGATTCTATTGGTTATGCCAAAAGAGGTGTTTTTCATACCCATAAGCTAACCAATGGTTTCAAACTTGCCAACAGACCACTTTCTATTAAAGTCAGTTTTATTTTATTTTCTCTCTTTGCTCATCTTTGTTTTTACTTTTGTATAATAGATCAGTGGCAAAGTGCCTGCATAATTTCAGGTCAATTAACTTAACTGAAAAATGTAATAATATCCATATGTAGCTGTTTCTATTAAAAACCATGGAGAATTAATATAAACTGTTACAAATGATAACAATATAAAGATTAAATTCAGTCCATAGGTTTATTGTTCATGGTAAAATAATATAAGCCTTTAAAAATCTAGGTAAAACCAAACGGAAATCTCTCTTTCTGAAACAATATTAATTTTGGATTTAAAAGGGCATTTAAGAAAATATACCATTCAAGATAATCCCATCTATCCCAATGAAATCAGAGGGCAGGGTGTTGAGTAGGTGGAGGAGTTATGGAAGGCAGAGAGCACTCTTCCTTTGGATCATCCTCACTTCCAATTTCATGAGAGGAAATGATGCCTAGTACTAAAGGGGTATTTAATTTGGTAGACAAAGCCATTGTGGACTGAAGATGAAGCTAGGACAATTCAAACTGGAAACAAACCCCTGATTTTTTAACTGTGAGCACAAAGAGCTATTTTAACAGTTTACCAGGGCATGCAGTTGGTTTTCTATCACTTCTAGCCTTTAAATAAAGAATAGATGTATTTGTAAAATAAATATATGCTGTAGCTCAGCTCCAACCTATTTGGGAATTACTTGGTGACAACCTATTACTTGCATGAGGCCAGGTTAAATTTTGTTAAAAATATCTTCTAGTTAAAGCTGGTTGAAATAATTCTGACAGAATATTTTTCCATGTTCTTTCAAGGAAACTGAAATGTTAGAGTGTAGTATATTGATTATGGCAATATTTTACATAGGATATGACTAAAACAGTTCATTTACATTTTTTTTTAGTTCAACTTGTGCACTAAGATACTGTTTTAGAAAAAAGCAATGTGCACTCCTGTCTGACACAGGCTGCACATGTCACAGTGCATAACAGCTGTGTGGTGGCCATACGCCTGCATGGCAGATGATGGTCCATGTTGAAGTACAAGGTGCACCAGCCAATGAAGAAACAATGGCCATTCACAAGGTAGTGGTAGAGCAGAAATCCAACCTAGGTGAGTGTTAGAAAAGGCGACAAGGTCCCTAAGTCAGTAATGCAGTGTATGTGGCTCTTATTCTGCAACAGTTTTCATCTCTATATGTTTTCATCATTTTGTGGAAAATAGGGAAGAGCTGACAACCACAATATAGGCAGCTACTTTGTTTCCTACCTTAAAACTACAGTAAATGGATTTGATGCCATGGTGATGACTATTAACTGTGGCCAGTGTTACTACAAGTATGGCAGTCAAACAAGGAGAAAATAGCTGTTAGGCCTTTTCTCTTTGGAATCTATGCAGACATATTCAGATGTTTTACTTCTTTAGCAATAAGATCTTTATATCTGCGTGCAGAGTGTCAGACTCATGGTACAAAGATGGGGAGACACAATGCTTGTTAGACTAAAAATACTGCTCTAATACATTGAACAACTGATACATATTTTCTTGAATATATATGTAATGACCTCGCATAAATGCATTTCTGCAGTGGTCTTTTCCTAGATACAAAGACCTCGTGGTTATACAGGATAAGAAGATATTTTTGGGATGGGTGAATTCCCTGTGAGAAATTCAAAAACTGTGTATGCCCACTCAGTCTTATTAAGAACCAGTGAGAAACCTTCTCTCAAACCCCAGAATGAGCAAAAGTCAAACTTTGACTTAGACTTTGAAGTAACTAGTTTCAAAGGGCAGAAATACTTAAATACTTAAATAGCCTGAGAAAGGTTGCTCTCATAGCCTTTGACCCCCAAAAGCCAGGATTTCATACATCGTGTTTATAGCTAATTTAAATCAAGGAAGTTCTAGAAATCTCACAAAAAAAAAGAAATCCTGTTTGAGAGTTTCCCAGCTTGGTGTTGAGACCAAAGAACTCTAGATAAATTTAGATCATTTTAAAGGGTTATTATAACTACTCAGATATTTGAAGATTCATTCACCATTAAGAGGGTAACATCACCAACACTTTTTAGCTTACCATATTATTCATCAATGCATTTTGAAGGCATTTAAAATACATTGCTTAAAATGAAACCTATAACATTAATTATTGCTACTTTGATTTTATATGGATTATTATTTAATAAGCAAAAAACCTTGGACTTTGTGATGTGCAAGACAAAAAAGGAGATGTAGTCCCTCAACAAACCAAATGATCTCTAATTATCCACTATAATTATGTAATATGACATTTTTATAATGTTTTCAAGAGCTATAGTTATGATGTAAAGCCTCCCCCCCCCCCCATCTTTCTTGTGGGTTTCACATGGTTTTCCAAACATTAAAAAAACCTGTCTATTGAGAATAATAGACTAGTTGAGTAGTGTGGGGGTTGGGGGGTGACAGGACAGATGGGCTACAGTATTTAAAATAAAAATAAATTGCTGTTAAGCATAAGCTGACCAGTTTAAATACTATCATTATGCAGACTTCATCTTGGAGCTGAAACAGACCTTTGGGAGATCAAAATAATAAAGAAACAAATGTTATTTTTTTGTAGCCTAAATATTGTGTGTGTCCATTTTGGGAGCAATAAAAGCAACATTTATTTGCCTCAAGCGTTAAACTTATTTCAAAATGTTGTCCATTTTACTGATCTTTGTGAGGCCAGAAATCCATTTTCTACCATACAAATGATGTGTTACATTTGTCAGCATGTGAGCCAGTAGGGTATCTCAGCATGACTGCACTACATCTAAAGTTTTCATAAAAAGCCCTTCCGATAATTCTAGAGAGGTTAGAAGGACAATACAGAAGCCAAAATATAGATTTCTAGTTAAGTCTACTGTCATTTTAAAAGGTGATGAAGTAGAACATGTAGACAGCGCTCTTGAAGCTCTCCAGGGAGGAAGGAAAGCTTGATTTAGACAACCTATGTTGCAAGGTATATGGTTTATTCACTAATCCAATCCAGACCCGACAGTTTAAAAAACACTTTTACTTACTTTTTGAGAGCCTTAGGTTACATATGTTTGGGAGCAGGATATAGACCAGATCTTAGAGATGGGATTTTCTTGCATTAAAAGTAATCTTTAGAAATGTCTGGACTTTTAAAGCACAGACAAGATGATTTACTTTACCTTTGACTTATTCGACAGGTAAAGAGTAGTCTAATATTTTAGTAAGAAGATTTTGGCCAAATATAAAGACTATCAGAAAAGGGATTTAAATCTTTTTATTTTAGTATGGTTCAAGTACTGCTGTACCTCTGATGTCCAGAAAGCATGTCATATATTTTATTGGACCAAAGGTATAGCTGGAAGACCTGTTGAAACAGCTCCTTATTTCCAGGTGCGCTCCCACTTACACAGTTGGTAAAATAAAAGATGTCACAAAAAGTCTTGCCTCGCCTATATTTTAAGCCATACACAACCCATACACAACAATAGCTGTGATGGGTTCCTTAAGAAAACTGCCCAATGGCAAATTAGGTATGCTACGGTATTTATGGTAAACTTAGAGCAGTAGTACCCTCATTTACACCCAGTTGGTACAAGTCAGATGTGTCCTAAGACAGAAGCAGTATAGCTATGCCTACACATCACTGTGGCTGGGTAATTAGCATAGGTCAGGCTAATGGGCCTGCTGCTCAGCAGTGGTAATTAGCCTACTCAAAGGTGTCACATGCATACAGCTATACTGCTTCTGTTTTAGAGGGTCCTTCCTGGAAAAGCATGGCATTCTTCAGGTTAATGCTTTGAGGCACATTTACTGAATAGATATGGTCTGTGAGATTGGTTTCTGTATAATCATTCACTACAACAGTAAAACCTCCTCTTAGCATGAGGTACTAGATGTTCCCACTCAACTAGATGGGCCACTTGTTTGATCTGGTGTGATAATCTCTGTGCTTCCATATGTCTTAAACTCCAGTCAAATGCTGGGGCATGAGTCTCCATTTCACTTTACACCAGTGTAAGTACACTGAAGTCAGTAAAATTGCAGTCAGAAAAGTTTAATGTAATTAAGTGAAAAAACATTCCCTATCTTTTCAGTGAAATCAAAACACGCACCTAAAACTCCAACCAGAGTTGCTATTTTCTTACTTCTTGCCCACAAACGTAGAGGTTCAAGAAAAGTATCTTTGAGAAAAGATAATAATCTTCCTTGTATATGTCATGACAGCTCTGGTACTGAATGTGCCAGTAGTCTGTCTGTCTTTTTAAGCAAACTTAATTTGTCCTACTTATTTCTGTGAAATAGCCAGAGTGGCAGGTCTGCTATATGTATACACTTTGTCTGATTCACCTAAGAACACAGTTTCTTATCACACTTACATGCTGATTGAAATGGCAACCAATTAATTAACCAAGGGCACCAGTGACCTCCTCAAAAGTGGGGAAGTGAAAGCTTTTCAAGGAAGGACATTAAAAAAAAATAAATTAAAGCATAATTTTAATTTGCCTGGTAGAAGAAAAAAAGTCACTAGAGGAGTCTATAATTTAGATGTAGAATTCTCAGGAAACTATAACACTAGGTTACCTTATTGCACTAGAGCATCCAAATTATTCCGCAAAATTCTGAGACAGATCTATCCCACTTGATATCCCACGGAACACCTATCATGTATATCCCATGGAACACTGATAAAATGTGAGAAAGAATTAGGCCACTTTTCTTTAGAGATGCAGGGTTTAAGGCTAGAGCAGATATTTCTCTAATGATAAAGAATATGCTTTTGTACCCCCATTGAGATGCAACATTGATTTGCTATAATATGGGGTAATGAACCAGCTGTATACTACATGAGTTATTAATAATTGTCATGGTTACTCTTTAGATTTCCTTCATATGGAAATTTCACTTTTAAAAAGTAAGAATAATTTTATGCATGGGACAAGGATGAAGACTCCCGTCCATACTCCACCACCAGTTGTAATTAGCAGCAACACTACAGGTCCCAATTGTTGTGGATTACTTGTGGTAGCTGCTGCATGCTTACACTAAGAAGCAGTCCCTGTTCAAAAGAGATTTTAATCTAAATAGGCAAGATATATAAAAGGAGACATTACATATTATTTACTTCATAAGAAAATGAAGCACAGAGACAAAGAACTTCAAAACTAGAAACACATAGAAACAACTAGAAAATGTAAGCGTATGAGTAATCCAGAGTGAGATTATTTATCATACAATGTTTGCAAATTCAGGGTCCTAATTTTTTCCTTGACTCTAATAAGACTAGTCATATAATTAAACTGAAACATGAGTAGTAGTGAGTGCAGACAAAAGGCTCTAAATGAACTGTCCAGTGTTACACAGATGACAGAGCTGAAAAATCACCCCAGGTCTCCTGAGTCCTATTCCAATGCCTTGACTACACACTATCCCCCTTTTTTCAGCAACAGAGTGTAGGATGCCTCACTCTAGTTCATTACTGTAGGCATTAGGCCCCACTCCTCCTATTTTTTAGTTTATCTTATACTTATATGTTTCTAAAAAGAGACAATACAGTATATATATTGATTTTCAACACATTCCTTATTTCCAGATGCAGACTCAGACCATTTTGTCACGCCACAGACTATTTCATCATGCATGTCAGTGTAGCCACCCAAAGGTCAAGGCAAGTCAAGTTTATTTACTACCACACATGCCTTATACCCTGACACATTGTTAAGATACATAAATAAATACAAAATATTAAATACACAAGACATTGCTTAAACAATTCTATCCCTTGCACATTATAAAAAAAATTCTTGAGCCTAATCAGAAATGGACAGATCAAAAAGGCAACTCTTTGTCCTGTCAGTTAAAAGAGGACTGAAAACATACATACATACACATACATATAAAATATATATTATATATATAAATTGATATATGTAATTTGTGAACTCATTTAATCAAATTTCAATTCAATCAAATTGCTTCTGATCAACCTTTGACAACCTTTGATTACCAACACCAATTAGATTATATACATTACCAAAATGTACAACAGATTGACAGTTAATCATCTGATCACCTTTGTAAATGCATCAACATTAAGCACTGTATTTCTTTATAATATTCTCTACAAAGGGCATTTATTTTCTCCACCATCTCTTTCCTTCTGTCTTCCATTGGCTTGTTGCCATATGATCCCTCTAATTTAATAGATTCTTAAATTTAAAGGCCAAAAAGGAGACCATTTTGTTCATCTAGACCAGAAGTGTTCAGCCCCCAGCCTGCAGGCCAGTTCTGGCCCCTGGCGCCATGTCATCTGGCCCATAGGTTGGGGGTTGAACCCCCCTCCCCCCCTCCCTCCCCAGTTCTAGGTGATCAAAACGTCTCTTTGAAATTTAAGAATCTATTAAATTAGATGAATAGCATAGGGCAGGGCAGGAGGCAGTGTGGGGTCCCTGGAGCCAGATCCCAGCTGAATGATAGTGGCATGGAACCCCTGGAGCTGCATCCCAGTCCAGACAGAGGTGGACTAGCCTTGTGCCATTCATCTGCCCATGGAGCCAAAACAATGAGCACCACTGACCAAGACTGATGACTTACATCAGAACTATCCAGCTTCAGAATGGCTAGGAGCTGCACGCTCTCCAACCATACATTGTACAAGTCACATGCCCCCCTGGGCTGTACATCATGCTATGTGTCCCCTCTCCAACCACTGCACTGAACAAACACCCCTGTGCCATGTCACAGGGGTCCTCACCACCACCCCATGCCAGGCAACACAGGATCCTCAGGTCTCCCTCAGATCCTCCGCCATCAGCAACCTCAGTCCCACAAGCCACAGGGGTAGGGACAGGCAGGGGAAGCAGGATGATGGAGGGGGGAGCCTGTAAACTCCAGCAGCACCAGCAGAAAACCAATGGAAGCTGGGAGGCACCCAGAACCTGAGCCTGGGTGTGGTAGATTAACCCCTTGGGAGATGCATGTGGTCCACAGACCACCAGTTGGACAGCCTTGATCTATATAATATGGGCCACGGGGCATTCCCAAATTACTTTATGCCTAGTTGTTGCAGTTAAACTATAGAATCTTGATTTGAAAACCAGTCGAACTTGATAGTGGTAGGGAATCCACTGCATCTCTTAAGTTTATCCACTGGTTTATTACCTTTGCTGTTAGAAAAAATAGAAGAACCTTATTTGTAGTTTTCATTTATATGGTTTCAGCTTCTAGCCACTAGATCTTGTCATACAGTTATCTGTTAGATTAAAAATCCTACTGTTATCAAACTTCTGATCCCCATATAGTTACTTACAGACTCTGATTCAGTAATCACGTAGCCTTCTCTTTGGTAAGCTCAATAGACTGTGCTTGTGTTTCTCATTTTTTGCAGACTTCAATCATTCTTAGTTCTTCTCTCAACACACTTCAGTTTAACAACATCCTTACTGAAGTGTGGACATCAAAACTGAACACAGTATTCCAGGAGTGGTCCTACTAGAGCTGAATACAGAAATAAAATAGCCTCCCTACTTACAATTGGTTTAATAGATAGAGTTTACTCTTTTGGTCATGTGCTGCTCTGGAATCTCATATTCAGCTGAAAACTCACTGTGAACCTCAACCCATTTCAGTCATGGATTCCAAGGAGAGACTTCGCTACCTTAGCCAGCATTTCTTTAAGTATAGCTCATGTTATTTTCTGAATGAATGATCTTATATTTGGCCATAGTTTCATAGTTTCATAGTAGCTAGGGTCAGGAGGGACCTGAACAGATCATCTAGCCTGACCCCCTGCCACAGTCAGGAATGATTGCTGGTGTCACAAGACCCCAGACAGGTGATCATCCAACCTCCTCTTGAATTTGCCCAAGGTAGGGGCGAGGACCACTTCCCTGGGAAGCTGGTTCCAGATTTTGGCCACCTTAACTGTAAAATATTGCCTTCTGATCTCCAGGCTAAACCTGTTCTCCATCAGCTTATGACCATTGTTCCTCGTCACCCCAGGTGGTGCTGGGGAGAAAAGAGCTCTGCCTATTAGCTGTTGATCCCCCTTGATGAGTTTGTAGGCAGCCATCAGGTCCCCCTCAGCCTCCTCTTGCTGAGGCTGAACAGGTTCAGGTCCTTCAGTCTCTCCTCGTAGGGCCTGTTCTGCTGCCCTCTCACCAAGCAGGTGGCCCTCCTCTGAACCCTCTCCAGGCTGGCCACATCCCTTTTGAAGTACGGCACCCAGTACTGGATGCAGTACTCCAACTGTGGCCTGACCAAAGTCGCATGGAGGGGGAGTATCACCTCTATGGACTGGCTTGAGATGCACCTTTGGATGCATGACAAGGTATGGCTGGCCTTGCTGGCTGCGGTCTGGCATTGGTGGCTCATGTTCATCTTGGAGTCAATAAAGACTCCAAGTTCCCTTTCTGCCTTTGTGCTTTCAAGAGGGGAACTCCCCAGCCTGTATGTATGCTGTGGATTCCTTCTCCCAAGGTGCAGCACCCTGCATTTATCTACATTGAACCCCATCCTATTCTCATCTGCCCACTTTTGTAGTCTGTCTAAATCTAGTTTCAGCCTCTCTCTCCCTTCAAGTGTGTCCACCTTGCCCCACATCTTAGTGTCATCAGCAAACTTGGACAGCGTGCTTTCCACCCCCTTGTCCAAGTCGCTGATGAAGATGTTAAACAGTGTGGGCCCGAGGACCAAGCCCTGGGGTACCCCACTGCTCACATCTTGCCAGGTTGAGTACAACCCATCCACCACTACTCTCTGGGTGCGCCCCGTCAGTCAATTTTTTACCCATCCAACTGTGCAGGCATCAATGCCGCAGTCGCTTAATTTATTGATGAGTATGGGGTGAGAGACAGTGTCAAAGGCCTTCTTAAAGTCTAGAAAGACTATTTCCACAGTGACACCATCATCCAAGGATTTAGTTACTTGGTCGTACTGACATGCTTGCCAATTATACCAGATTTCTCTGAATCTGTGACCTGTCCCCCTCTTCATTTACACATTGTCTTTAATGATAAAGATTTTAAAGGGGGTTTTTTGGGCCAGAGAATTGATAAAAAGAGTAAAATCTTTGGATCAACAACTGATACCTATGAATCCCATCAGAGGTATATTAGTTCAATAACGATTCTTTGCTACCACCACCTTCTGAAACCTATCAGTTCAGCCTGTCTAGTTCCTAATTTATTCAAATTATGTGCTCTGGTCTAATATCTGGATCAAATTATCATGCAGTCTAATATCAAAGTCCTTACAGGAGTTTATTACATGGATACTACTACATTTTTGAACCAAGATTGTAATCTCATCCAAAAATATACAAGTTAATTAGAGAAAATTATGTTTCCTAAAGCTTTGCCAGTTGGCATTAAATAGTAAGTATACTACTTACCTTTCTTGTTTTAATAATCAGGTCATATATAGTTCTTTTCTCACCTTGCCCAGGATTAGAATCAGGCTGGCAGGTTTATAATTATTTTGTAAATGTACACACAAAATTAGTTTTATTCCATTTTAAACATGTATATATTATCCAAAGATTATCACTGAGCCATAGCAGTGGCCAGCTTCACAGGGAAATTGTGTGTCAGTGATGTAAAGTATAGGTTTTGCTGATTCTTTATCTATATAATTTCTAGCATCTGTCAATTTAGATTTTACCAAGACTTCCCACATACCTACATTTGCTTCGTTAAGCCTCAGAAGCTCTGTTTTCCTTGTGGTCTAAAGTAACATTAATAGAAAGTTCTTTATACTGAGGAAAAAAGAGACATTTATGGGGCCAACAATCTACTCTCACCTGTTTTTCTCGTGAATTTTCAGGATTTCATGTGTCTGTTGTAACAGTTGTTTTTCCAGCTTGTAAGTAGATAATGAATTTTCCAGCAGCTGAATTTCAAGTCTGGATGTTTGATTTAGTACCTTAAGGATAAATAAAAGTATTAAAACTTGCAATAGTTTAGTATTACCATGTTGTAGACATGAACAGGGACAGGTTAATTCTACTTCCTGGCAGACTTGTATGATAATTCATTGGAAGGTTCCAGTTTAGGTTTTAATATATTTTTAAACATCAGTGAAGCTATGCTTGGTAGTTAAGGATCTAGACCAACATTTGCTGCAGAATATGCTATTTTAATGAGGAAAAGGTGCCTGACAAGTATGTTTTATTGTGAGCAAGGTGACAAGCATCAAACCATGCTAATACAGAGCATGCTAGCATCAGAGGAGTGCCAAAGTAATTAGCATGTGAAGAGGTGCCAAACTGTTGCATCCACTGTTTAGTAAATAGAACTTGTGTGACAGTGCTCTCTTGAGATGTTTCTTTTGCAACAGTGGCAGGCATTTAGTGTGTTTGCTTACATTATTGCCACTTGCACTAAAACACAGAGTTTATGAGAGATACAAGTCCCATGCCAATTGTTTCATGTAGTTTTTCTTTACTCCAAAGGGGCTGTGTGCAGCATCAGGATTCCACCCATAGAGAGCAACTTACCCAATAAGACTATAATGAACTGACAAGAACATTTTTAAAGGTGAGATAATGAATTCTAATAACCACTTTTGTCTCTCAAGCACTGAGGGAATTTTCAGCAAAAATGACAATAAGGTGACTGAGTTTCCTGCATTAAAATTTCAATTTTCATCACTTCAGGCTATGAAGCATTTTTTTTGTATGGAAAAGTTTATTTGCTGCAGGGACCCATCACTGAAATTCAGTTACTTCAAGAATGGAATATACTGCCTATTTAATAATGCAAAACATTATCACTATCATTATGATTCCATGGCAATGCTCTCTCATGCATGGCTAATAGGAAAACTTACGTGAAAAAATGTTAAACCTAGCACTTACACTTGGCTTAATAATGCATTGTTTTGTTTTGAAACTATTGGGAGACTTCTCTGAGATTGAAGTTTCTCTTTACTTGTACTTGGCTCAGAAAGTAGTACATAGCACCTTATCCACAGGCACGTGGGTTGAGCCAAGCCTCACCCGTTCCCTACCTACCATATTAAAATGTCAAACTCTAGGTATAGACATTACACTTATTGTGCAATAAGCATGGAGAAAGGGCTCTACAACCCTACGGCCATAACCAAACAGAAGTTTGTAGCATGTGTGCTTTAAAAATGGTGGATTCCACTCTGAGTTAACCCTGGATGGATATAGTATCAGAATAAAGTGCTTTAGGTTAGAGTGCTTTATTGAACATCTGTACCACAGCCCATCATGAGGCAAGGTAGGTCAAATTCTGCCAACCCCTTCTCAGGATGGCATGCTAGCCTCGGCCGGTGATCCCTGGCCCTTGGCTAGTCCTGTTCCTGGGCTGTCACAGAAAGGAAACAGATAAAGCTCAGTCTCTTTCCTGTGTAGCTGGATGGGGAGATGGGAAAACGGACCCTCCCTGCCATGCAGGCCACTCCTCCCCAGCTTGCAGGCTTAGGTGTTGTGAGGGAGGGGGCTAGACTTGGTCTGTGAGGCAGAGGCCTCCATTTCTCCAGTTGGACCCAGGAGCTGCAGCTCAGGGCTGCACCACTTTTCACCATGCTGGGAACTGGAGGAAGTGGGGGGAGGGGAAGGAGAATGGAGCCCCCCTGCTATGCAGACCCAGCCTGGTCCCCCCCAAGACCTGACCCAGCAAGTTGGAGGTAGCCCACATGGCTGGGGGGCCCTTTCCCTTCCTGTCACCCCAGTTCCCAGAGCCGCAAAAAGATGGGCCAGGAAGCCTCATGTTGCAGCTCCTGGCTACAGTTGTCAGAGTGTTCAGGCAACGGGGTGGGGGACCAGAGCCTCCCCAACACAAGGACCTGGCTTGTCCCTCCCCAAGATCTGAGCCGGCAAGCTGGGGGGACCCATGCAGCAGCGGGGATCTGTTCCTCCCCCTCAGTTCCTGATGTGGTGAAAAACAGTACAGCTGGGGGAACAGTGCCCTTGTGCTGCACAGACCTGGACCAGCCCTCCCAAGACCCGAGCCAGCAAGCTGTGGGGCACTCATGTGGCAGCGGGGCTCTGTTCCCTGATGCCCCTTCCTGATCCTCCTGACAAGTGCAACCAGGAGCTGCAGCACAGAGCTGCAGCACTTTTCACTATGCCAGAAACTGGAGGTGGGGAGCAGGAGGGGGGAGAGAACAAAGCCCCCTCCAGCTTCTTGGCTTGGGTCTTGTGGGGTGGGGGTTGGGCCTGTGTGGCAGAGGGGCTGCATTTCCCCCTCCCCCAACACCCAATGCAGTGAAAAGCAACACAGCCCTGAGCTGGCTGCAGCTGGGGGAAGGGAGTTTGCCTACCATGGAGACCTCAACCACCCCCTCCCCCCAGACCTGGGCCAGCAAATTGGGGAGCAGCTGCACAGTGGGGGGGGGGGCGGGGGGGGGCTCTGATGCCCTCCTCCCTCCCCGAAGCCATTGCTGCCAGCTGCTGGGGGCGGGGATAGAAGCTGCCTTGGTAGCCTCCTGGGAGGCATGAGGAGCCCCTCCAGCCTGTTGACTTTGGCCAGTGAAGGTCACTTCTGTGCCCCCTCTCTAAGGGTAAACATCAGTTCTGTTCCTCCTGCACTAATCTAGGGCACTTTGAGGAGAATGCAATACTTAGAATGCCTCTGCCTTGACTTTCTTGAATGTCCATCCTTAGCCAAAAGTTCACTCAAAGTCTAGCAGGCTAGTGTGACCAAGGAACAACAGGTTTTGAAGCCAATGGCATAAAGGATGATGTTCCTTTGACTCCCTGTTCCAGACACAGCTAAGACAACTGGGCATTATCTTAGCACAAGTTTAAAGCAAGGTTTCGATTAAGCCTTGGGAGCCACAGCTCAGTGACTACAGCTGTTTTCTACCTTTGTCAGGGAAGAGTACATGGGCACATGATCGCCATTTATTGTTGTGCAGACCCAAAATCTGGGTAGCTCCTGAAAAGGCATAAAGTCACAATTATGCTTGCACTTCTGCAGTTAGATACTTCAGTCATATGTGTGTTAATGCCCTTAGAGTTTCTGTCACACTGTTTTACCACCACCATATGTTCATCATGTCCACCTATATGCTGTGATGTGATTATATAATAGTATGGGAGGGGCATTGTAAATGTGCATAGGGATTTGAGTTCAGATGATATGATCTATCTCAAACAGTATATATCCTGCCTCAAACAAACCAAAATACACATAGCACATCAATGCATTTATTTTAACAACAAGGGGAAATCACTGAAGACAAAAAAAATTCAGCACGAATAGAAGACTGATAGAAAATTCAGTAGAAAAGGAATATTATATATTGCACTTTGATAAGCAAAATACCTAGTCTTATGTGGTAGGCTGGATGAATTACTGGTTATGAGAACAGCATATATATCTGTTATGGGCAAGCCTCTGCAGTCACTACAAAACAATCTTTAATTCAAGCCACATTATAAAACTTTGTAGAATAGCAAATGCAGAACTGTAGAGTACTTGGCACATGAATGTTCTTTTTTCTCTCTTGCAGATGTAAAACTTCTCTAGGTAAAATACTTTTTAAAAGATTGGAAGATACTAGAAAACTTTAACAAAACATCAAAATAACTATTTTGTCTTAAAACTATTTAGTTTGAAAATTACGTTGTTCACAGTCAGTAGCTAGGCTGTTTATTTGAGGTCAAATATTGGGAACTTTCTTGGCTAGTTCACCCTGACAGATACATGCAAAGTTAGATATACCAACCTCATTAAATTAAAAAAAAATATGACAGTCATCATTGCTGCTGCTACCAGCATACACAAGGTATGAATGTATCTTGGATCACAGTGTTGAAAGATGATGTAGTGAAAGAGAAGGTAGTGGGCAAGGCTCTCTGCTGTTAACAGTTTGTGAAATATGACCTTGGGGATGTACCTGGGTTTCAACATCCGTGAGTTTTCTTGTCTGCTCTGCTGTCTGACTTAGAAGGCTGGTTCCTATTTCAAGCATAGTGGCTGTATGGTTCTGAACCGCATTTTGCTGTATTTGAGCTATCTCTGACTTCATATTTTCCACAACGTAGTTTTCAAGCTGTGAAAGAAAGAACAACAATAAGAGCTTTGCAAAGTAAAAGTACTACTTCAGGCTTTCTTGTAATGACAGAGGAATGCTCAGCTAGGAATCCTGATGTAAGCTCTCTCAGTGAAAACCATCCCTCATCATTATTTGAGGTCCTATGTGGGGTCAATGAAAGTTTTGTATGAAAGCTTTCAGCACTGTAAAGTCCTTCGCTCCCTGGGCTGTAAATAGATGTTGCATTTCTCCCAGGAGAAAGCCTTTTGTGCTGGGATCCTAGATATTCACATCCACTATCCCGCTTCAAGTATTTATGAAATATGCCAGATAAAATGTACTGTCAGTTTTTCCTGGGACACTGTTATGTGCATCATTTAACTCAACTGCCATTCATTCCAGAGAGCAGTCACTCAGACTGTGTGCTCATCCTTGCCACCTTTGCCAGAGGAGCACCAATGCAGCTTGAAGGGCTGCATGTGTAAAAAGCTGTGCAGCTCCTGTTTTGATCCAAGTCATATGTTAGAACAAGCTGAATCACCTCAAATGAGATGTCTGTTTAGAGGCTCAGGGCACATCCGGACGAGTGTACATATGCAGTATCTAGCACTGCAGACCCGTTTGCAGCACAGCACACTGCACATGCCATACATGAAGGCATTCCCTGTATTGCTAATTTTCAGCACTGGGCAAGGTTGGGGGGGGGGGGGGTTGATACTGGGAGATCCCTGTGTCAAAAAATCTGTGCTTAAAAAAAGTGGGGTGGTACATGTGGCGGCAGTGTGTGCCACCCAAAACTGAAGCCTAGCCAGCTGGACCCATGCTCCCTGCTGCCAGATTGTTGCAGCTGCAGCTCCCATAGATCCCCAGGACCCCTGGTACGGCTGCTGTGGCCAGCCTCCCTTACCCCACCTGCTCTGCTCCAGAGCACATGTGCATAGGTGTTCCCCAGGGACAAGCAGCAGCAGCACATATTGTGCCACTGCTGTTTGTCCCTGGAGAAATGCACATTCCTACTCATGGGGACGTGCCCCCAGTCTGCTTCTTTAAAACTGAATGCTGCCTTCAAAGAAATGGAAGTTCATTGCAATTTGCTATATTAAAATAAGCCTCTGCATCTGCATTGCAGGTGATTCAGCAAATAACATATTGATTCATATATAAAAATGAAGGACATAAATTTGCGTGTGTCTCTTACTGAGTTTTGTTTGCATAGTAAATATATTGGCCCAATGGCTACTAGTGCTGACACAGACCCTTCTTACTCCATAATGTGGGGCTAGTTCCATCCTCTTTACAATTCTAAAGGATGAGAAACTGTTTAGAACAAATTTACCAGCTTTAACATATAGAAGCTTCGGAGTTTGCATGTTAGTAAATGAAGTAAATTAGCAGTGATATTCAGAATGAGTTTTGGTAACATCATGTCCTTGTCAACTTCTCTTTGAGGGTGAGATGAGGTTTAAGAGGATTCAGAAAAGAACAGGGACTTTAAAAAACAGAGGAGGACAAGCTGGGACTTTACATCACGAAATAATCTTCAGAATTGGGAGGCAGAGTAGATTACTCAATAAATTGCATTATTACTTAATAGGAGATTTGAAGAGCACTCAAGGATGATGGATTTATAAAGGAGTAACCAGGCTGGTGATTTTATGATGTAATGCAAAATAGTGGCATAACTAGGGAGGAGCAACTGCAGCAATTACCCTTGGGGCCAATTTGGGAGAAGTGAAACAAAATGGCAGCCACACCATTACAATTATGATTACACTGCTGGTGTGGTGGCAACTGGAGGTTGATGCTGCCCCCATGTCTCAGATGCCTGGCCATGTCACTGAGCCACTGATTTGAAGTATCTGTAGCATATTAACATCGCAAATATTTATCTTTTTTTACAGCTTTTAATAGATTTTGTCTTTATTATAATTTTATTACTGAGCAATGATATATGGTTGGATCTTAAAAACAGTACACAAGGACTTCAAAGCACTGGAAGTTTCTTGCTTAATCCTAATGTAAAGGCCAGGGATTACGTAAAGACCTAAGACCTTTCCCTCTTTCTCTTCCCGCTTCTTTGACTCCATCAAGTAGCATAAGAGGACCAGAATCTGGTCATAGAGGCCAGCTGAGAATTCCTCTAGCTTGAGGGAGATGACAACTGGTCTAAAACTAGTCAGAATGGTTCATATGACAACTGTCTCTCCCATGACCTCCAGAGAGGGGGCATGTCGTAGCAGGAAGAGACGTGATAGGACATGCAGAGGGGAGGACAGTCTGCCAAATCTCTTACAGTCCCTTAGGTACCATAACCAGCTGGAATAAGTTAAAGAAACTCTTTAGTGGCCCTAAATTATGTGAGGACTGAAGCAGCTATAGTGGAGAAGCAGAGAACAGTGACTGGCTGCAAAATTGTCCCCGCACTGAACAGAGTTCAGTGAAAGAGAGCATCAAGTTTGGTAATGCAAGGTGTTTTACAGGTAGCTCAGCATGTTGCAGATGGGAATCCTTGGGCATTTTTACATGTGCTCTGAGAGGCATGGGAGGTGCTTTAATTAGCAAGCCATGTTAATTAAAAGCACCTGATTGTCACGTGTATCAGTGTCCCCGAGCTGAAAAAATTGCAATGGGGCACTTTAACTAAAGCTTGTTCAACAAGCTTTAGTTCAAAGAGATCTGCCACCATTTTTCAGTGTGGGGATGCTGATACACGTAACACGAGTATTTGCTGGAGCACATTCATTTCCGTGCTCCAGCAGACTAGATGAATCAATTAATGGATTTCCAGAGCATCATAGCAAGCACCCTGCACATGTATGGGAACTCCTTGTTTCCCATCCTACTATGCCCCCACTTTCACTCCTCACAAAACTGTGCAGTTTTCTTGGGTTAAATCCTAGCATGGGATTTCAATCTCAGGAGGGAATGAGACTGAATGCAGCTATACTCAGAACTTCAAAAAGAAGTAGGGCTACTCCCAGGAGAGGAAATGATAAGTGTTGTTGACCAGTAAGCACAGATAACTTTAGAGACATAAGCTATTAAATTGTTTTGATACTGTTTGGGTCAAGCTTACAGCCTGTTGAAATGAAGGAAGGGAATGCAGCCAGAGACTCTGCTGACTGTGTTATCAGGTTGAACGAAAACCCTCTAAAGTAAACTGGAAACCCCAAAGAGAGGGCTTTGTTTTATTTTGTTTCAGTTAACCTAGGCTTGGACTGTGCTCTCTAGCTGCTTAGACCCTGCTACAACATGCAATGAAGGCATTGCCACTCTAGAAAATGCTAGATTAGTTTCTGAATGGTGCAAGCACTGTTCTGACAACATGTTTAATATGTTCCATAAATTATTACCAGAAGCAGCACTGGTCCAGATTTGCAGCTGTTATAAACTGATGAACCTCCAATGAAGTCAAGGGAGCTATGCCAACTTATACCTGCTACAAACTTGGTCAATGGTTTCTTTCTATGACTGATTGTATTTTTTATGGTTAACAGATTCCCAATTTTTAGAAACTACCTCCCTTAGTAATTCATTTTTAATTAAGTTGGACCTGCTTCTGGTAGAGTAAGCTGTACAGCTGAGTGGTAAGAACCAGATGTAGTTGATTTAAACTTGGAGAAAGGGAGCAAGAGTCATATACACAATGTGTGATTAATAACAAAATCTTCTTTCATCTTATCTATAAGCATTCCTGTGCAGATGGATAACTGCTAAGGACATTCTGGTAAGCCACATCAGCTGAGCCAAAGAAAGATCTGTAACAAATTGGAATCGCCTACCGATTTTAGTACCACATGTACAGAAAGACTTTTACCTCAAGGTTAAATATTTCATGAGTAAAAATGATTATCTGAGCCTGAAAAAATGCTGGACACCCAGCAGGAGAGGTATAAAGAAACTCTCACAATCCCAAACCACAAAAATGTTTGCCTGACCTACCCAGTTGCCACACTAATTTGGGTATTACAGCATGTCTTTCAGCAGATGTGTTTCAAGGTACTCTTGACTGAGTATAGCTCATTGGCTAACTCTTAGCCATAAAGAGTGGGAATGTAAAGGTGAGAGAAGGTATAGGCCACATTCCTCAGCAGGAAAAGTAAATGAGGCAAAAGATGTCAGCAGTAGTAATAGACTGGCTCATATATGGGGTGTTGGAATAGTCTTGTGAAATTTGTGGCACAAGGTGTGTAAATAGGCCTTTATGGTTGTTTCTGCATTCACTACACTTGATTCAATGAACCCTATTATGGCAATGTCATCCTTGAGAGCAAGGAACTTGCCATAATAATGACTTTGATAAGTAATAAAACAAAGGATTAATTACAAAAGACAAACTGATATCTCCAGAGATCCATTCCCAATTCAGGTTTATTACTTTACGTAACTTATCCATTTATCACAGGAACTTTTACCATGCTGTGGTAAAAGATAGGAACTGGGTTGTCCAAACAAGATTTTACTGCTCCATGATGATTTTACATTGTGCTTCATATGCAGAATTTTTTTGATACATCTCGATTTTTTTTATACAAATTACTGTACAGTGACAATGCTATGGCACTGTGCTTTAGTACATCCTTTTGGACTTGGAGGAAGGGAGTACTAAAGCACGGCCCAGTTTGGGCAGTTACTGCGCCATGCTTGCAGTGCATGGTTAGATTTTGCCAGCACTTTGCCATAGCAGTGCACTATACTGGGGGAGCGTACTGCTACGGCAACATAGCTGTTGATCACCTGCAGACCCGCTTGATTACTATATTGATATGACACGCTGTCATGATCACTACGTTGATATGACACGCTCCTCATGTACCACATGAAGTGAATACTATTTTTAAAGCTACTACTTGATGCTTATTGACTTCCTTTAACCTGTAAATTGGTCTTCAACCAGACCCCACACAGACTTACTGTATATATTGTATGTGCAAGTGCCACTGGAATGGACCTTTTTATTCCCATTCTAAAATTTTGGATACCTATACGGGGTGATCATATTGTCTCCTACATCTACTTCTTGACTGAAAGGGATGAGTTCTAAAGCAGGAAAATATAGTATAGGCTATACCAAGATACTGTCACAGGGAAGTTATTATGGAAGCTCATAATGCAATCAACTGAGAAGAGGGAAAAGCTGGAGGGGAGCCACTGGATTTGCTCCATACATGTTATTTGTTGATAATTTTATTTACATGACAAATTCAGTGTATCTTAATAATATACATACATGTATACATGAATAAATAACTTGTAGAAATATAAATTCAGTGGGGATTTTAATCTCTGCATTCAACAGTTTATAGAATGTTACTTATCACAACATCATAAGTTAGGCCACAAAAATTAAATCATTAAAAGGCATTAAGTTTTTAAAAAATGAATCATGAGTTTTATTAATATAAATAAAAGGGTATTTTGTGCCTTCTGGTTCCTGAACCTTTAGATGTCACTTGAGTCAGGTTTTAAGCTTTTTTCTACAACGAGAGGATTAGACACTTTGGTCTTTTATTTTTACAGAAGTGGCAGTTCTTACATATTCAGCTGAGTCTACCCAGGAGCTGGAAATTTAAGAAAAAAACATAAATATTGCAAGAACCACAAAATACAAACAGTTGGTTACATTGACTATACCATGGTTGGTTACATTGAGTATACCTCTGAATACATGCTAGGTTTGTTTTTTGAACGTATGAGGAAAAGAACTGTACCTGAAAACAGACATGAAGTATGGGAGCATATACAAACTGCAGCCAGTTGGATGTGTGAGAATGCATTTAACAAAAATTATTGCCCTGTTCAGAAAGTGTGTAAAAAGCCTTCATCTTTCATAAATGTTTGATATAAAAAAACCAAACCAAACCAAACCTATAGTTCCGTGAATGTATTTCAGCCAAAGTAGTCAGGAACTATTTGCCGAGTATAAGAAAGGAAGGACAAGGTTATAGTAATTTGATCATGTGACCAGTCAGCAGGGCCCTGAAGTTTCCATTAAATTGTTTCTTCCTTTTGCTTCTTTTTTAGCTGGATGCAGTCGTGGTCATGCTGAAACCAAATGGCATAACTCCCATTAACTTCAATGGCGCCAAGATTTCACCCATTATTTTTATTACAGGAAAATGAAGACAACTAAATTTATTTAGGGTCAAGCACTGCAGGTCTGATCTAAGGCCTGTGGAAGTTATTTGCATTATGTTGATTTTAGTGGATAGCAGATCAGGCCAAATATAACATCAACTGAGAAGAGCACCAATAGATGATGTTAGCAGTGGTTCACAGGTGTTGAAAGATAGCTACAAGGACTAGTTTTCAAAAATGAAAGCAAGGAATAACAAACAAGTAACATGTAAAATCCTACTTGGAAAAATAAACACACATTTCAACCATTTTGGAATTGTAATACTCCTAAGAAGTACTTTATCATACATTAAAACTAGGCAAAGTACATAAGTAGCATATTAATAAAACATCATCTTTTCAGGTTAGGATATTTAATCTATCTTTATTTCACTAATATTTTCTTATTTGCATTGCTGCTGGTCTTTATTTTAGTTATCATGTCTTTCAGCAAAATACATTTCTTTGGTACATTTTTTTCCCTACTGTATTTCTCTATAGAGAGAATGGATGGTCTTTCTGATAATTTAGCTGCATCTGCTCTTTGTAATGCTCATTAAGTTGTACGGGAGTTCTCAGTAATGTTGGATGACTCGGTGGAATACATAATAAGGTTGTAACATTCTCAGAAATAAAACTGTCAGAAAATTCAGCATTATTGTTTAATAAACATTCCAAAGGATTTTGCACTAAGGCTATTTAACTTTTACTGGACAATGTTTATTGAATAATTCTTCATAGAAACCACCCAAATACTAATAGAGCTATTAAAATAGTAACATAAGGGATAAGTAAATGATAATTGTTTCTGGCAGTAAGGTCATAAATAAAATGAAAGCTTTTATTCTTATTTTGATCAAAGGACTGCTTTCTGTAGTACAGTCTTATTCATTATATTGTAAGGCCTGTTAAAATCCCCAGCCACATTAGGGTACAGACAGATGTAACCAGCAAGGTTTGTATTTCAGGGATGGCCGTAACACCCCTTGACCATGAAATTCTTGTCCTGTTTGAGCTCTAAGGTGCCCTCCCTCTCTCACTTGCTCACTATGCCTTGACATTACTTCTCTGATCAAAAGGGAAGCTGCCTAGAAGTCCTAGAGGAAGCCAATATCCTCCAATCGCCAGCAGATCTCGCAGCCCCCACTGGTCTCTATTCTAAGGCTAAGTGGGTTCTCCTGACCCATCCGTGTTGCCCCAGGGCACCTTTAGCTTAAAGGGCTGTTACACAACTCAATCCACCCCTTACATGATGCCCATGGCTTGCAGGTGTTACTGTGCAATTGTTTCCTTGTTGGGGCCTTAGCTTTCTCAGCCTCTGCCCCTTTTCTTTTTCTGGGCCCTCTAGCCCTGGTCCATTGTGCCAGATCAACTTTATGGCTCAAGCCTCCATCTGTTTTCTTTGGACCCTGAACTCCCTGGCTCTGGTATTAGTCCATCTTTGACACCCTTGGTCCTGTCCTTGCCCTGCTCTGGGCACTGTTTGTCTGGGACCCTGGCCCTGGCCCTGTCTCCACCCTGCCTTGGGTACTGAGTCTGCTTTGGCTCTATCTGGGACCTTGGCCCTGTCTCTGCCCTACTCTGGGTGCTGAGTCTCCCTTGGCTCTCTGCCTAGGCCTCCTGGGCCAGCCTGGGTTCTGCCTCAGATAAGCAACCCTCTCCCACTTGCCTATTGCCTGCTTTTGGGCCAAAGCTCACTCTGTGTCTTGGGCTCTTAGCAGGCTCAGGACACTCACGTGCCCTCAGACACTATTGGGACCTCCTCCAACCAACCGCTACTAGTCCAAAACACAAACTACTAGATTCAGCTGTAAGAAAGGAATAAGCACACTGGCTGTAACAAACTAAACCCGTGCTGAATCCAAACATCAACAGTAAATTACTGTCAGAGCAGCCATACCTCCTGGGTTATATCCCTCTGATAACAAGCCTCCATCATTATTTGCATCCTTAGGGGATTCCAGGGATCACCAGAGACCTTTCCTATCATCTGTAGCCAAGAGCTTCTCTATGACTCTGAGAACTCAACTCCCTGATTAGCTCAGGTCCTGGGCTTATATGCAGCTTAAGCCCTGCCCCTCCCGGTCAGGTGGCACTCCATCAGAGCAGCAGTTTCTCATTAGAGCTGGAAGACTGGTTGCCATGGCAGGTTATGACTACTGCTCTAGCAGCCTCCCTGCGGCAGGAGCAAGGCTGTGCCCTACTGACCTATTCTTTAGCTGCCTATTCCATTGTAGACAACTTCCTCCTAGGCAGAGTTCTTGAGAAGTAACACCCCAAAGAGTGGAGTTTTGGTGCCCAACAGAATTAAAAAGAGGAGACCTCTTTGGTCTATACAGAAGAAGCCATCTTGCCATTTGACTCCTTTCCACTGCCTTTGCTTTGTAGTAACATGGAGGACTTGCATGGAGAACATGCAGGCAATTCATCATCCTTTCAGCAGCAATAACTACCTCTGAGCTATCATCTGGGAATCAGCAAGTGATGATCATATATGGCTATGTGTCAGCTATCCTTCCCTAGTTCTTGGTTACACTTGAAGGGACATCACCTTTGGGTGAGGCAGATGAAACAATGAGAAACGTGTGAGGAGAAAAGCTTCTGGCACATATCCCAGGAAGATCAGGACCCAGATTAAGGTGCAAGAAGATGCACATAGACATACAATTTCAGTAAATTTACTACCTTACTGTTGATGGATGATCCTCAGAAATTACTGTTGTTTATATTCCATATTTATTCATAGATGTTAGGGTCAGAACGGACCTCAGTAGATCATCGAGTCCAACCCCCTGCCCTGGGCAGGAAATAACGCTGGGTTTAACATGGGAGGAAAGACCCTCAGCTTCGAATCGCATACAAGGGCAGGGGAGGGTAGGCAGCTCCTGTGGCTCAGGCTCCAGCCTGTACTCAGGGGTGGGACCATAGCCACATCTGCTGCATGCCTCCCTTTCACCACCTCTGCACCCCACCATCTCCTCTCTGCAGCCTCTTTCCCCCATCTATTCCCCCAATGTAGTTTCTGCTCCCCTGCCTGTCTCTCTGCATCCCCCACTTACCCTTGCTGCACACCCACAGGCACCATGCACTCTGGCAGTCTGGGATACTGAGCACAGCCCTCAACCAACTGGCTCCACAGTAGTGGCGCACAGCTTGCATGGCTACTACAGGGGCTGGCTTGGGCTGTGGTCCACGCCCCAGGTAAGGACAGAGACAGAGCCTGCCACTCTCTTGATGGGGGGGACAGGAGCGGGGAACAGAAACTGAGGAGGGGAAGGGGGGGAGAAGAGAGGCTGAGGGGAGAGGAAAAGTGGGAACAGTAGCTTGGGGGTTGGGCAGGAGTGGGAGCAGAGGTGGAGGAGGAAGGGGGCCTGACACTGCAGGGGAGGCAGTCAGGTGCAGAGGTGGTGGGATCAGGCACAAGAGGGAGTGCACTATTTGACCCCGCCACACACACCACCTGCTCCACTCCCCTCCATCCATTACCCTGGGGAGGAAAAAACCATTGTCTTTGTCATTTTCAGGTCCATTGTTCCAAAACTGAATTTGTACTGCCAGTCATTTACTAACTACAGTGCAACAAGGTGCTCTGGGGAGGTTTGGCTACTCTAATTTTGTCTACTATTGAATGTAATATACCCAAAGTTCAAAGCCTTCACTAAAGTAAAGATTAAGTTAACTTTTTTATTTTTTGAACTCTTCTCTCATGTTTACAAATAGTATTCAGGTAATGTTTTATTTTGCACTGGTATTAAGTCTCTCACCTTCAAAAACATATATAGTAATGTGGAGAGCACCATACCTTTGAATTACCTTATTTCTATGCATATCAAATCTTAATTTTGATTTATAATAATGTAGGTTTCCAACTTAAATTACTTAAGAAAGGGCTCACCTATTCAAGGATAAATTAACTATTCAAACAAATGGACCAGTATATATTAGTGTCATACTATTGTCTTCAATGGAATGACATTAATTTGCATACTAGTAGAACATATGACCCAATGGATTTGTCTTTCTAATAAGATTATAAAGAAATGTGCAAGTGTGTTAGAAAGTCCATGCTATTACACTTTTACATCATATCTGATTGGAAACATTTATAACTTTGTTTTTCTAAACATATGTCTTTGAGTATATCACAAATGCTTCTTCCTCGTCAGAACTAGGACGTCCTGTGCATTTTTTCAATCACACCCATATTACCCATATTCATACAAGGTTAGATTTGACTTACAGATGGGAAGAAACAATAACATTGTTTTGACCTAATGTTAAACTTATGTCCAGTTTCAGATTTAAACAAACACACCAAGAACATTTATTTGAATATGTATGTATATACACAGTGAATGTTTGTTTATTTTACTATGTAATCACTGAAATAAACACACATGATTTTTCCATGTATAATTTTCACACCCATATAGTTTCATTATTTTTAACCCACATCACTTCCAACATGTTGATAACACTCAGCCTCATTGAAAGCTACAAGAGTTCCTAAGTAAGCTTGAACTATATAAAGCTTTATGGAAGTTTATATAGATATATATATTGGCACATGGTAATACAGCTTTTTCATCTGAAGATAACTCAGAGGAAGCCAGCAGAACTCTATTTCAGTCCTAAATTCAACATTTTAACATTCAGGGCTCCTCTATGTGTTATAGGTATTGCACAATTAATTGGTTAATTGTGACATTACCTGGAAACCAGTTATACGTGCAAAGTAGCTATCACATAATAAAAATCTCTAATCAGATATAAAATTAGAACTTGAAAATCTCTACTAATTTTATAGCTGGATGCTACAGAGCTTTAATTTGCACATGTAGCAGGGTTTCCCCTGTAGCTGGGAGCCCCTTCAGCTGATGGTGCTCCCAACTGCAAGGGTGCGCTATGTCCAGCATAAAATCCCCGAGCCCTAGGGATGGCAACTGGGGATGATGGCAGCTACAATCCTCAGGGCTTGGGGATGTGTGAAAGCCCTGGACCTGGGGAATCACAGCTGCTGCCATCTGTAGGGCTCAGGATTTATAAGGAATATTAATAGTAGTGTTTTAGAATAAAAAGCACATCTCCTACTGGGGTGACTCCATGTTACAATTCCTTGGGTTAGGTTTATTGGACAGGCTAAACTTCACTTCCTTCCAAAACATCTGATAAATCAAGAACTGTACACTGAACTGATTGGAGTATTGATTTGAACCAGTTTAATAATGTAACCTGAGCTTTCTAAGCAACTTGTCTCTCAGGCATTTGGACACCTTCGCTAGGTGTCCAGTGTGTACTGGAAAAGTGCAGCTCACCCCCACAATTTGTTACATTTAGATTAACACAACCAAAAGAAGTAGGAGCCTATTATTTGTCATTTTTGGAGTCTGGTAAACTACAGTTATTACAACAATCATATGAAACACAGTGGGAAACCGTTTCAATTACTTTTTTTTCAAATACTGGCTCTCTCATTATATATAAGTAAGGTTTAATAAAATCTATAAGTAGCATAACTGAGAATCACATGTGATTAAATGGTTCCATAAAGAAGCTTTTTAAGAAAGCAATCAGAATATGTTCTTTATTCTCTGATTATTGAATTACTGTTTTAAATATATTTCCTGTTTAATATTACCCCTGAAAAGGTCTGCTAGATTCCCAGCAATAGTTTTTAATCTAACTTTCCATAAACAAATCTCCTCTCTGCTTATACAGTTGACTGCAAATATGACCCATCCCCAATGCTATGCTGAAGCAGGAGGCATAAAGGAAGATGAATAATAAGAGGAACATTTGTTTTCTTTTACACAATATTTATCCAATAAAGGAAGGAAACAATTAATCCTCTTTGGCAAAGATAGTCTAAATATATAGCAAAAATAGTCTTTTGAAAGTGACTTCTTTTAGAATGACTTTCATGTAAGTGAGTCTGATACTGTAAATGCTTCCTACTGGATGTACTGCTTACTACCAGGACTGGTACCAATGAAATTCCCTCCTTCATTGTGTGATACCTCTGAAGAATACAATCCAAGCTGCCCAAGTTATTTAGTTGCCATACTGCATTGCTAACTTGTATCTAAAATTCTACTGAACTCTAGAAATAAACTGTAGCATAGCTCCAAATGCCTCCATGCAACTTTTGATAACTTAGTGCCTTATATTTTTAATGATGTTCTTCTTTATTATACCCATATTGTGCTCATTGCTATAGTATCTGAGTGTGGTATCTGTTTATTGACTGTGAGTGGCATAGATTTAATAGATTTCATAGACATTAGGGCTGGAAGGTACCTCGGAAGATCATCAAGTCCAGCCCCCTGCTCGAAGGGCAGGAAGTCAGCTGGGGTCATAGGATCCCAGCAAGATAAGCATCCAGTTTTCTCTTGAAGGTGTTCAATGTAGGTGCTTGAACCACCTCCGATGGCAGGCTATTCCAGACCTTGCGGGGCAGGAACAGTAAAGAAATTCTTCCTTATGTCCAGCCTGAAACGGTCTTGTAGTAGTTTATAACCGTTCGACCTAGTTGTCATCCCTTGGGGCGCTCTGGTGAACAAATGTTCCCCCAGATACTGGTGGTCACCCCTGATAAACTTATAGGTGGCTATCAGATCACCCCGGACCCTGTGCTTTTCCAGGCTAAAGAGCCCCAGGGCTCTCAGCCTGTCATCATAAGGTCTGTTTTCCTGACCTCTGATCATGCGTGTGGCTCTCCTCTGGACTCTCTCAAGCTTCTCCACATCCTTTTTGAATTGTGGAGCCCAAAACTGGACACAGTACTCCAGCTGCAGCCTCACCAAGGCTGAGTACAAGGGGAGAATGATGTCCTGGGATTTGCTTGAGAAGCATCTAAGGATGCAGCCAGTGTTTTGGTCACTTAACTAGCTGCAGCATCACATTGAAGGCTCATGTTCATCTTGTGGTCAATGATGACCCCCAAGTCTCTTTCTTCCATAGTGCTAGCCAGCGTAGTACTGCTGAGCCTATAAGGATGCTGCAGGTTTTTCCTCCCAAGGTGGAAAACCTTGCATTTTTCAGTGTTAAACACCATCAGGTTCTCATCTGCCCATTTGATGAGCCTGTCCAGGTCAGCCTGGTTTGCCCTCCTGTCTTCAGGTGTGGAAGCTTTGCTGCAAAGTTTGGTGTCATCAGGGAACTTGGCCAGTCCGCTTCTGACTCCAATGTCCATATCATTAATGAAGATGTTGAACAATATGGGTCCAAAGACAGAACTTTGGGGGACCCCACTGGTCACAGGGCACCATGACAATTGACTTCCGTTAATTACCACCCTCTGGGTCCAACCACGGAGCCCGTTTCCCAGCCAGTGGATTGTGGTGGACCAAAGGCCACAGTTGGCCAGTTTCGCCAAGAGGTGATCATGGGATACCAGATCGAAGGCTTTTTTGAAGTCAAGATATATGATATCAATCTCTTCTTCCATCCAGGTGATAGGTCACCTGGTCGTAAAAGGAAATGAGATTGGTCAAGCAAAACCTACCCACAAAAAACCCATGCTGGCTATCCCTCAGGATGTTGGCATCAGCCAGTCCATTAAGGAATTAAGGCCTCTTTAATAAACTTTAATAAACCATTAAGGAATTAAGGCCTCTTTAATAAACTTTTCTAAGACCTTCCCCGGGATAGAGGTCAGGCTGATGGGCCTGTAGTTTGCCGGATCCACTTTCCTCCTTTTCTTGAAGATAGGCACCACATTGGCCTTCTTCCAGTCTTCAGGCACTACACCAGAGTGCCAGGAGTTTTCAAAGATCTGTTCCAGGGGCTGGGCTATGATGCTCACCAGCTCCTTGAGTACCCTGGGGCATAGATTGTCAGGGCCAGCTGACTTGAAGGTATCCAGCCTCTCAAGGTGTTCCTTCAGAGGTCAGCATTGATGGAGGGCAGGGGATCTCCCTCACCCAGACCTCCCTGTCCCGTAGTGGGTATGGGCGTCCCATGGGACTGATGAAAAACTGACGCAAAGTACCCAATTAATAGGTTGGCTTTTTCCTGGGTGTCAGTTGTCAGTTGTGCTATCTGGTTTAGCAGGGGTCCAATGTTGCTCTTGCTTTTCCTCCGGCTCCCCACATATGTGAAAAAGGACTTTATTGTCTTTGATACTCGAAGCTAGTTGGAGTTCAGTTACAGCCTTGGCTTTCCTGGTTTGCTCCCTGCAGGACCAGACCAGTGCAGAATATTCCTCCTTGGAGGTGAATCCCATCGTCAGTCCTTTGTAGGCCTTTCTTTTTAGCCTCAGGAGGTCTGCTAGATCCCTGGAGAGTCAGGTGGGCTGCTGCGCCCTCTTGCTGCCTTTAACTTGAGATGGAATAGAATTATCTTGTGCATTGACGATTGTTCCCTTAAGGAGCAACCATTCTTCCTGAACTCCCCTCCCCCTGGGGTCGTGGTCCTTTAGGGCCTCACTGACAAGCCTCCTGAGCTGTTCTGTCTGTCTGTTCACTTGCTTATTGGTTCAATCTAAGTAGCTTAGACTAAACTACAAATATTGAATCAATTCAGCTTTCTGACTATCTGTACTTAGCCTTTGTGTTTAAAGCTTGCTTCAAACAGCTTGGTTCCATTTTATACTGAAGACTGACCTTCTTGTCCCTTTGGGCCTAACATAGCTCTAGGTAAGCCCTGCTTGAATTGTAAAATTCATGCCTCTGTACAGCCACAGGAGGTGGAGACCTGAAAGTTTTAGAACTACTTCAGTCATTCAGCAATTAAAATTTTGACAAAGGTTTATTTATTCTCATGCACAATATATATGTACGTAGATATAAATGAGTGTACACATAAATCCCTTCAATTATGGCTTCTTAATGCTGATAGCTAGCAATATTCATTGGTGCCCTATAAATGTTGACTATATTTATGGTTCTCAACTTTTATTACATTAGTTTGGAGCACAAGTGGTTTAAGGATGGATGCCCTAGATACATGTCAATGTTTACATTAGTTTTATAACAAATATTAAATTAATATAAATATATCTTCTGATGGAATCATTTAAAAATTTTAAGGCACAAAAAGTAAACATTTCCAGAAATGACTATGGCAGTAAAGTTTCTCACAGCACTATAAAAACATTAAGTACTAGTTAAAATGACAACACTTTTTCTTCCCATTCTCAAAAATTTGACATGCTTACATTATCCTCCAGCTACCTCCAGACAAGGCCCTTTTCATTTAAGAAATACTGTACATGAACTCTTTGTACAGTGCTAAGAGTGCTACAGTACAGCTTCCGAAAATACATAGGACCATAAAAACATGGACTTCTTTATGGAGTTGGTTGCCTCAGTCAACTGATGAGTTAAGGTAATTAACCTAATAGTATGTAATATTATTTCATATATAATTAGAATGAGAAACATGCAAACAGATCCCAAGGGCTATGATCAAAATTGTGAATTAAGGTACACTTACTGTGTCATACTATTAGAGAAGAGATGTAACCTACATATAAAATAGTGTGTGCACACTCTTATCAGTGGGTAGAAATGATGGATTACAAAGTCCCTGCTGTAGATAAGGAGGTCCAGATCTGGAGTTTGCTGAACATAGGGTACCATACCCTGAATTTTCAGGTGGAGAATATCATAGAATTTAATAAAAATATTACAGTTTAACAGAACTAGCAGAAATGAATAGTGAATAATAACCTTTCTATGAGTTTAATAATTTTATAGAAATACTCTTGTCCTCTCCTAAATACTTTATGATGATTCAAGAAACCTAAAGAAAGGTTAGGCCAGGCAAAAAGGTGCAAATGCCCTATCATCTGGGGTCATTAAAACAAGGAATAAATGGGCATCATTTTTTGTGCCCAGTAATAGGAATAATTGTGACTTTTGAATTGCGCAAAAAATAGAAATAAAGGCTGTGGCCAGACTGAGACCTAGGTTTACTTCACCAACCATACTACCACAAGGTAAGAAATGGGGATCCAATGGGCTTACCCAGATTTCCTAACATAGGGACCAAGTATTAATGGTTTTATTAATTCTTATGTGGCTAATTCCCTTAGAGCTGTATCAGCTTCTTCAGGAAAAGTGTCAGGAGACTTCTGTAATGCCAGGTGCTTAGCCCAAACTTCATTTTAACTATCACGAAACTGGTTTGACATTTTCTTTTTTAACTCTAAAACCTCTACATAAAAACATAGCAGAAAACATACTTACATTTGCAGAAGTTCTGTTAAATCAAAACATAATTATAGAAGTTCAAAAGTCTCTTATAGACCTTCACAGCTCATGCCTGGTACAGTCCTGTCCACATACTAAATTAAGCGGAACAAAAGAAAAATACATCTCTTTTGCCTCACTAGGCCAAGGTACCAACATTCAAAAAGCCCAAGGAGGAATTGATTTAAGTTATGCAGTTTTCTGTATGTTTTCTGTTGTCTGTAGTTTAGATCAGTAGTGAGCAGACCACACATTAGCTCCTTGGTGGGGAGGGCAACTCTTAGACTGGGTTCTACCATTTCTAAACCAGTCTCGTGCACCAAACTTCTGTTCTGTTATGGGTATAGACTGATTTTGTGAACCGAACTTCTGTTCTGTTACAGATATAGAGCAGTTTCCAATCACTTACACCGGTAAAAGTCTAATGTCTGTACCTGGCCTAGAAGAGTAGCATATTTGCTGCCATTTCTTTTCCTCCTGGGCTCTGGGCTGAGAACTGCCTCTCTCATGGTTCCAGAGTCTTTATGTTCTACCTGGAATTTGGTGCTATTCAGTGAATTCTCCCTGCAGGATAGGTACCTCTCTAGACGTTCCTGAGAGATAGAGCTCTGACGCTTCAATACCATATATGCTGTCTCATGGTCTTTTTCCCCCCAGTGATGTGTAGTTCCCATTGCTATTGTGTACATTGTATAGTCTCACAAGGATTAGAGAGACAGACATGAAGATAGATAGATAGATAAAACTATGTATCAGAATTTGAAAAAATATCTGGTTTTAGCAGGAAAAGCAAAACAAAAACCCCCAAAGATTTGTACCAACCTCTTATTTACCAGAGATATTTATTTAACAGAAAAAATTAGTGGAGAATCAGTTAGTCCCTGAGGTGCCACCCTGCCCTGCCTTCTGCCTTATTTAGTAGAGAAATAAAACAATGCACACTTAATGTGAAGCAATAAACTCTGGAATTTATTGCCATTTGCATGTGCACCCTCAGCATGTTCAGCTTGGCCAGAGAAGCCCTAGGTGGCAGGGAGACTGGGAAGTCAGCCTGCCAGCTCAGGGTTGTTCCCCACAGCTCAATAGGTTGTGGAGGGGGCTGGCTGGGACATAAGGGTTCTTCAGTGCGGGGTTAGCCAGCAGGCAGCCCTTACAGTAAAGCACCCTCATGCCCCAGTCATCCAGGCAGCATCTACACATGCACTTTTGTGGAGGTTTTATTTTGCTGCAGGATAGTACTTTTATTTACAAGTCCTAACCTGTTGCGGAGTAAATGAGTTTAGTCCAGCCTAATACATACCAAGATGTTTTCTGTGAGATGTAGACACCTAGGTGTTTACTGAGCAATAAATGTCTTGTGTAGATGCACCCTCAATCTGCAAGGAACTGAGATTAAGGTTTATTTTAATAAAGTTTCAATAAAGCCAGTTAAATATATAGAAGATTGATTTTTAAAGTAACAATTAAGTCATCATTCACTGTTGGAAACCAAGAGATTCCTGAGGTATACTCCACCTGATATCTGTGATGTTCATTAGTTCCGCTTTGCTATTATGAGCTCATATCCCTTTCTGTGTCTGAATATCTTCCCAATGATCTGTTGAACAGGCTCACACCTTTACTGACATCAGTGCCCTCCCAAACCCTCCAGGTAAGTAAAGTTCAGTTGCTAAAATTCACGCAACCAATAGAGAGTCCAGAGGAGAGCCACTCGTATGATCCAAGGCCTGGAGGGCAGGCCATACGAGAAGAGGCTGAGAAACTTGGGACTCTTCAATCTGGAGAAGAAAAGGCTCAGGGAGGACTTGGTGGCAGCCTACAATTATATAAGAGGGGTACATCAGGACCTGGGAGAACAGCTGTTCACCAGAGCTACCAAAGGGATAATAAGGTCTAATGGCCATAAACTCCAGGAAGGCTGATTTAGGCTACACATAAAAAAAAGTTCTTTATGGTGCAAGTGTCCAGGGTCTGGAACAGACTTCCCCCAGAGGTGGTGCAAGCACCTCTAGTCTGAACTCTTTCAAAAAAAATCTGGATTTTTTTCTTGCTGGGGTCACTTGATCCCAGCTGACTTCCTGCCTATGGTGGGGGGTTTTGCTCGATGATCTCATGAGGTCCCTTCCAGCCCCTAATGTCTATGAAATCTATGCAATAATTTAGATGCTGAATTTGTTTGTGAATTTTTACAATACTTTTAATTCTTGCCAGGCAATAACAGTCACAGCTATTCTTTATCTGTAGTCCAGTAGCACCTATTTTCCAAACTAAGATCTCTGTTCAATTGTGCTCCTCATTTCACAAATATGGACAAACAGTTCCTCTGATTAATGTAACAAGTGTACCAAAAATTTGACAGAGCAACAAGAAAAAGATGATACAGGTCACTGCTATTTCAATTTGGCCCTTCACCTGTGTCTTGTATAAGTGTCTGACTTTTATTACTATTTTCACTTTCCTGGCACTTCCTTTTTCAGTCTGTTTCAATTTTACAATAAAACCAGACTAGATTGTGTATAATAATAAAACTATGTTACTCTGCCAAGTAAAACCTCATCCTGAAGGTTAGTTTTGCAATCACACAGAAACATTTACAATGTAGTCACAAATACAGAGAATGATCTGCACCAAGAACAGGATTGATCATTAAAGGGAAAACAACATCCAAACCCCTCAAAGCACATTGTTATGCTTCAGAGTCATAGATGGCCTCGGGTACAAGGTTCAGAATCATATCCTGATAGTGCTAAACTTACAGGTATTTGGATTCAGGATACTGGTTTAGCTTCACTCTTTACAAATGTACTGTTTTGTTTGGTGAGTAGCATATATCTACTGAACTGGATCTGTGGATGCAATACATAAGGGCAAACATCATGGCCATCAACTTAAATATTAAATATAAGAATGTCTTATGACTACAGTCACACGAGCTAAAGGATTTTCATTAGTAATACTAACTAGAATTATGTTTTGTTGTATTTATGTCTGTTACTAGCTTACAATAAGACACCAAGGATGAACCCCTCTGATAGTTTCTTAGACTAATCATTTGAGAGTAGTTGTTTGCCTACTCACTAATCATTATGCATGCTGTCCATTAGGAGTCAGTAATATGCATGTCTCCTAGTCAGAACAGTATAGCAATGTTAATCTTTTCAATACTGACAATACAAGCTCTTGTTAGGCACAGGATGTTGTGACTATAGATCTAATCTCATTTCTATCTGTTTCTGCAAGAGGTATGCCTGGCAAACTATATATTAATTTTATTTCTGTTTTTGCAAAGCATGCATGTCCTGTTAATGGTGCTAAGCAGCAAAGTGTATCAGAAAAACTATAATCTGAGGAAAGGGAAGCAAGGTGTTTCTTCACTACAGAAACAGTCTATTCCCGGATTCTGGGACAAGCTTGAGGAGCAATTTTTGCAGTAGCAGAAAGTAGCTCCTGAATACACCCTGTTCCCTTCTGCAGAATATAGATTATCTAGAATTGTGACTATTACTGATGGAATTAATTCTCCTGACTGTGGCCCTCTAGGGCTAGGGACAGAAGTTACAAATAAACTAGTTTAAGTGATCAGAAACTGGTTTAAACCTGTAACAGAACAGAAGCTCAGTGCACATAAACCAGTTTCAAAATGGCTGAAACTGGTTTGAGATGCACCTAGTTGAATGTAGTATCAGACTTAACTGAGTTGAGTCAAACCAGTTTATGGAACTTCTGTCCCAGACCCATTCCTGGTTCAAGTGAAATCAGTCCCCCAGCATCCCAGCATGCTTTTCAGCTCTGGGCTACACTGGGTAGTGCTATCTGCTCCAGAGAGCAGGGCTGGCCCTGCCTGTCTCCTCACTAGCCAGAGCACTATCACTGCTCCGACTGGATGAGAAGAGGGTGAGGGACTGCAGCTTGGGTATGCCTGGCACAGGCACAGCAGCTTCTGCCAGGCTTCCCCCTCTCCACCCCAACCATTCAGTGCTCAAGCAGGGATTCCCTCTCCGCTTTCTCCTCTCTCCCATGGCAGGGACCTCAGCAGCAGGGATCCCAGCCAGCAACTGGCCATGCCCCCCGATGCTAGCTTATACTGAGAGGTGTCTGTGTGTATGCGTCTCTCCAATTTTACTGGAATGGAGGCAGACAAAACAGTGTCTGCTTAGGGTTTTCTGGAACTAATCAGCAGGTCAGCTGGGAATGTCTGTCAGCCAGCCAGGGCTGAAGCTCTCCCTCCCTTCTTCCTGAGCAAGAAGCCAGTAGCTTTCAAATGCCTTGCAAAATGCCTGTACTCTGCAGGTAAGAAGAACTTGAACTAATAATGAGAGAGTTGCTTTTGTTTTCTTGATGGGCTGATAAGCTTTAGGTTATGATAAGCTCCCTGCTTGCTTGCTCAAAGCCATCAGAGGCATCTCCCACCCTGAAACCCTTATATCAAATGAAGTTTCAGTATGCAGCAATTAATACTGGTGATTACTTCTACGCATCAATTATTAAGCCTGGTTAGAATTCAGTTTCCCAATCGCCCAATCTCTCACTGTTCAACAGGGGACAGAGAGAGGTATGAGAAATGACCTGGTTTGCAATGAATGGGACCTGTCAGTGCTGTCAGTTTGAGATTTCAGAAAAGATGAAACACTAGCTAGCAGGATAATAAGAAGGTGGCAGCAGATCTGCCTGAAACAAACCAGTTCACACTGTCACACTGCCCTCAACTCTTTAGGAAGTGGCTGTTCACACCCCAAAGAACAAGATAGCAGACACACTTCTGAGAGGCTTTGGTACCACTCAATTCCTGTCCACAGTTGCAGACAGCATGAAGAAGCAGGGAGAGGGAGAATGAAATGCTCATCCAGTATCATCAACAGATGCATGCTCTCCACACAAGGATCTCCTCCCCCCACCCCGCCACTTTGCCTCAGAGTGCTAGCCTGGGTCTAAGGCCTGGCAACACTCTCCATGCCTTGAGAAGCAAGCGAGGGGAAAGCTTGGCACAGGCTGCTTCTCCTTCTCCCTCCAGGCACACCCCAGCTGGGGATTGTGCAGGCCAGGGTTGGGGTTTAAACCCCTTCCTAATTATAACAGCCTGGCCACCCCCTCCCCAGCTCAGCACTATGGAAGGGAATGGAGGGCTTGCTTTAGTGCCCCATGGCTTCTAGCCTGAGCTACTGCAGGCATTCCCTGAATCAAAAGTGAATGTCTATCCACTTTCAAATCAGTTCAATCTATGCAGACTATCATGCAAAGGTAATTAATTTGGGCTTGGACTTTTTGAATGTCTGTACCATGTCTCTTAGAGCCATATCATGACAGAAAGACTGAATCTGTGTGACAATAGACCAGGAACATATGGATCTGTGACTCCCACCTCCACTTCTTCCTGTGCTGGCCCAAAGTCCTTCCACTTCAGGCAAAGCTGTGCTTTTTGCATTTTGGAAGCATATGTAAATTTGCACACACATGGATTTATCTGTGAACAGGAATAATGTGGTCTTCTATCAGGAAGGTTAAAGAGAGGGTAAGAACACTGAGTACTGTGTTTTTGCCATCAACTTTCAAGTTTTACCATTGACTTCAGTGGAGCCAAGATTTCCTCCGTAGAGCTTTACTTAAGGATTTTATTCTAAATCATCTGATTCAAAGTGACTCTATATATTTGCTCAAAGTTTATGAGAATGCCACTGGTTTAATACTGAATTAACATGTAATTCCAAATTTCCCTGGAACTATATAATATATTTGAAAATGAAGTTTGTCTTCCTACTGTAAATCTATTTCATGTTATCCAGGATTATTTTCCTCTCAAACGTGTGCTGTTAACATCAGTGCAAATGTTCACAGAGGGATTTTTAACCATTGTTACATTTGGAATAAATATCTATCTTCTAGACATGAAAAGGAAGCTAAACAGTAAGTGCTTCTGTTCCAGTTGAGGTAAGTTATCATTCTTCCATGAATTCCCAGCTGTAAAGAGGGGGGAAGACATTTCTGCAAAAGGTAAATCAGTTTAATTAATTTCCATATGATGAAGACTGAGGTAGTGGGGATGTTTATTTTGCTAGCCTGATGGCAGAACTGCAGCAAATCAGGCTTTTTCCAGTTTATTAACAGCCTGAAGGATCCCTCACATCAAGGGGTTTCTTTAAAAGAGAAAAGTACAGAGAGGATTATACTGAGGTGACCATGAGCTACAAAATTCCAGGCTGGATCTAAACTTCCCCAAATTTCAGTATCATTTGGCTTTGGGGGCTTGGAGAAGGTCCATCTCTAGACACTCTTTTGGCAGCTCTTTAATGCAGCTGACAGCAGTAGTAGCCCTGTTTTTTAGGTTTTTGACCAAACCAGGGCCCATTCCTACAACAACCACTGAACTACAGAGCAGGATGTTCATGAATCACCATTATTTTTTTATTTCTTTCTAACTGTCATGTTGATTACACACTGAAAGTCTTGAAAGCAATTCAACAGGAGAATCAAACTGAAAGTCAGTTGATCAGTTCCCCCTTTTCAGGGGGAACTACCTACCTGTTGGCCACAGAAAAGCAAGTAACAAACTTTAACACTAAATTGTTTCCTAACTTAGGTCTTCTTTTCTAGACCTGCATTCCTGGGTTCAGATAACAGGGCAGTAGCATAACTAGAGCAGGCTATCTGGGACAACTGCTCCTGTGCCAACTAAGTGGGGGAGGTGGGGAGGGAAGCACTGCCATTGCAGTCACACAATTGTGCCAGTGCCCCTGTGTGTCACAGCTGGTCTAGGCACCCAGCTATGTTGTTGCACCTCTGCAGCAGGTGTTCTCTCTTATTCTAGTAATCTTGGAGACCCTTACTTGAACTTGCATAGCTACTAACTTTATACTTGGTATGGGCAGGGCCCCGCTTTTACATTTTGTTGCATACGGTTAATTCAAAGCAAACAGCTGGCATTTGTGAAGACTAAGTAAGTCTTGCTTCTGTCATAGTAGAGAATTAGGTTCAACTGCTAGCCTAGCAAAAGTCATCCTCTGTAATTGCTCAGTCAATGCATTTGTAAAATAGAAGGGAATGGTAATATTGATAATTTGCACACCACCTTAACTAAGGGTATGAGCCTTTGTTTAATAATAACGCCTATAAAAACCATACTGCTATAAACAACAATTTGAAGACTAGGTGTGATATGAACTTACAGCTTCCTGTATCTTAAGCCTATGAACTCTCTCTGTCTGACAGGAATACTCTGGTTCACTTGCAGAATAAGAACCCACCAATGAACTGTGATGTATAACTAAATTCTAGGACACATCTGATTTACATTTTTAACCAAGACATAGAGTTTGGATCAACTTATCTTAAAGATTCAGCTGAACTAGCACAAAGAAGAATGTTAAAATCTTTCACTGCAATGTCTCTTGCTAATCCTTGTCTTTTAACACATAGTTGGAAAGTAAGAGTGGCAAGAAGGATTTTTAATATAAACTGGCTTTCCCAGCTTTGAAATGTTAATATGTTTGGCATTCCTTGTTATTCCCTTTTATTTAAAGTCTACTCTATTCTTGCATACACTGTAAAGCTTTTATTGGTAACATAGTGGGATGAATGTTAGAAAAGAAATGTACAGCATATAACCGGCTCCAGTGGAGTTCATAACTGGGGAATACTATTGGGAGTAATCCTGCATTAGCAAGAGATTAAACATATGACACGATAACACTATGCAATCTCTAATTTCTGCGGTTCCATGAAAAATTGCCTTTTACTACACAAGCAAAAGGATTACTTACAGAATTTAAGGATATATCATTAATTAAAATGAATACTGTGCCCGCCGGGTCTGACCCCAGGTCGCTTTCGTCGCTCTGCACGCGGGCTGTGGCCAGCAGCCCGGGCAGGCCGGGTCGGAGAGGGCGGGCGCCGAGCTAGAATTAGGCACAGACACGTAACGGTTGATTTTAAGATTATTTTACTTACACCGAGATGGTCGTGGTGTAGGCTGAGAACTTGCTTGAGTTGCGGTTACAACAAAAAAACACGAACACACGTGGAGGTTGCAAGGCTCCACGCAGACAGAACACGAACAATCATGTGGAGGTTGCTAGGCTCCACGCAGACAAACTCCGGATGTCCAGGACAAGCGCGCATAAAACTCGTCGTTATGTCTTATAGTAGGCTCCGTTCGAAGACGGGAAGAGGTGGGCGGTGGATCAGGCCGCCAAACCCCTCTGAGCGACACACAGGGTTTCTATTACCCTGCCACGCACACCCAGAGTCCCCACGAGATGGATGCGGAGTCCTCTTCGGCTTGGGCGGAAACTGCTCAAGCCTCTTATACGGCTAGCAGGCCAATCGCTAGCCGCCACGTGTGAATAATTTAGAACTAGCCAATTGCGGGGCACAAATTTGCATACGACGAGCGAGAAACCTTTGCACTGTGCATTTCTGTGCTGCAAAGGAAATGCACCCTGGAAAGATCGCTGCAAAGTGGCGGGAACACTTCCCTGCACGCGGGTTCTCTGCGCAGCAGAACTCCTCCGTGCAACGAAGTTGTAAACCCACGGGGATAATTCTTAATGCCGAAGCACACACAAAAAAAATCAGACCTCTGGGTCATGACATCCCCCCTTGCTGAAGGCACAATAGAATTATACTTCAAACCTATCATCTGGGTTATTCATAGCTCTGTCAATGGTTCACGAAATTAAACGAGCAAAAACAAAATCAGTCAACAATACAAGTTCGTCCTCAAGGGATCGAATCAAATAATAGCCGGCACACACACATATACATAAAATCACATTCATAACAAAAAACTGAACGATCATGACTTCGGTGGGCGTCATGGTGGAATCGTGTGCCAGGCCTTTGTTCCTCTCGGTGATGTTGTCCCTCTCGGGGCCTCTTTCCACCACGCACTCCGAATCCCAGATCTGTAAAAGAACTCTCTTAAAATGGTTATTCAATACTATCTATAAAATCACACAGGACCACACGATAATGCAGTCAATTAAACTTATCAGTACTATTAAATACAAATACATAAACACGATTTTATACTGGACAGCTGTCTTTCTTTTCCGACTCAGCAACTCGACGAAATTGTCGATGAGTCATCTTCGCCTTCTTCTAGATAATGAAAACCTAACTTGTAGGCTAGCTACCATTGTCCCGCGTCTCCTAAAATCCGAAGCTGTCTCTTATTAAGTCCAGAACGCTGCAGGAGGTATCCAAGCATATATCTCTCCTCCTGTGTTCTCTGGCGTAATACTGGACGCTCGGATTCACGGTGTTTCACGTTCTGAGCCTCAGTCGGGCGTTGACACTCCCGATCACTGGATAGTCTTGGCTCCATTAGGACGCGCAGTCTTGACAACTGATGAAGGAGACTACTCACAGGATGATCGACCAGTGGATTCAGTACAATTCGCAGAACCACGATGTTTCTTTGCCCGTAAACTTTAAGGCAACTATCTATGCTGTCGAGGGTCACTGGAACGGTTCCAGGGTCTCGCAGGTGACAATGAGGCCATGGTCGCATTCGTTGGAGCGGTGTTAGTCCCAACGTGCATTCTCTTGGGTTCCAGGCGCAGTATGAAACTCCGATAATAGCCAGTACAAGCTGTTCTGCACCGGTGTGCTCTGATTGTCCGTCATGCCATGCGTGGGCCTTCTGTTCAATCACTCCTGCCACAAGCTCTGGAATCGGAATAGGCCAATGGACGCTAAACGCCACCATGTTGATGTCGGTGACATGTCCCCTACTCCATGAAGCTTGTCTCACCAAGAAGCTTGCTTCTTCCTGGTCCAGGAGGTCGGACCCAAGTTCCACGACCAGACGTCCCAACCACACAGCCAGAGTTTCGTCGGATCGGATCCTGGATTCCCTACACAAATTCTGCAGTTCAGCTCTGGAACGAGCGTAATAGGTGGTAGCTTGACCTGCACTCTGCGGACCGATGACTGGGCTGCTTGATACTGCAGGCTGATCAATTTCCTCGTGAGTTGTCGTTGCTGTTGCTGTTTCTGTCGGAGCTGCAGTCATTGTTACAGTGGGAGTCATTGCTGTCTCAGGCGGGAGGGGCGGATGCACTCCTCCGCTTGACTCCCCCTCCCTTCGGCAAAGGGGCGTGGTCGGTGGAACCGACGCTGCGTCGCTGGGCGGAGTTACCGGCCGAACCCTTGCGGGCTCTCCCGAAGCTCCATCCCTCACTTCCGGCTCCTCCACGTGGTCTTCCCTCTGCTTGGCGCCATCTTGTTGGGGCTTTTCAAGATCCCCTTTCTCAGCCGCTTCTCCGACCGCTCGAACGGCCATATGCAGTTGGGTCTTTAAACTTAAAGTTTCAGTCATTAAATCAGCCATAGTTTGAAAGGCTGCATTCAGTTTTCCCCCCTTGTCGCACCGTAGGACCACTCTCTCATTTACGGCGCGGTCCTCCATCTCTGGGTCTTCGTGGAGCTCGGACGGGCAATCTCGACCCCTCAGTCTAGGCACCACCATGCAAGGGGAAAACCAGCTGATTGGCATCGTCTCTCCCATCTCTCTGGCACACCGTGAGCAACGGACACACTCCTGGGTGGGGGTCGGGCTTACTGCGCTCGCCGGGTCGACTTCAGCAAGGGTCACAGCTTCGAGGGGCCTATACAGGACCCGCTCATCGCCCATGATACACCCGAATGCCGCAGGGTGAAGATATATCTCTTTCCCTTCCAGGGCTCCGACTTCTGGAGTTCCCTCTTCTCCCTTTAACGAAAGGTGTCCACGGACACATCTCCTGCCTGTTCCGCCCACCTGGTGGTACGCGAGGTGCGCCTCCAGTTCTCCGACGCTTGCTACGCTGCGTCTCCCACTTCTCCAAGGGCAGTTCTCAACTAATTCTAACTCTAGCAAGCCCTCTCCCGATCCCATCGGCATGTGCCACGGTGATCCCGATCCCATCATGGGTCACGGTGATCCCGATCCTATCATGGGTCGCGGTGATCCCGATCCCATCTTCATCGCCATGTGTGCGCCGGGTCTGACCCCGGGTCGCTTTCGTCACTCTGCACACGGGCTGTGGCCAGCAGCCCGGGCAGGCCGGGTCGGAGAGGGCGGGCGCCGAGCTAGAATTAGGCACAGACACGTAATGGTTGATTTTAAGATTATTTTACTTACACCGAGATGGTCGTGGTGTAGGCTGAGAACTTGCTTGAGTTGCGGTTACAACAAAAAACACGAACACACGTGGAGGTTGCAAGGCTCCACGCAGACAGAACACGAACAATCATGTGGAGGTTGCTAGGCTCCACGCAGACAAACTCCGGATGTCCAGGACAAGCACGCATAAAACTCGTCGTTACGTCTTATAGTAGGCTCCGTTCGAACACGGGAAGAGGTGGGCGGTGGATCAGGCTGCCAAACCCCTCTGAGTGACACACAGGGTTTCTATTACCCTGCCGCGCACACCCAGAGTCCCCACGAGATGGATGCGGAGTCCTCTTCGGCTTGGGCGGAAACTGCTCAAGCCTCTTATACGGCTAGCAGGCCAATCGCTAGCCGCCATGTGTGAATAATTTAGAACTAGCCAATTGCGGGGCACAAATTTTCATACGACGAGCGGGAAACCTTTGCACCGTGCATTTCTGTGCTGCAAAGGAAATGCACCCTGGAAAGATCGCTGCAAAGTGGCGGGAACACTTCCCTGCACGCGGGTTCTCTGCGCAGCAGAACTCCTCCGTGCAACGAAGTTGTAAACCCACAGGGATAATTCTTAGTGCCAAAGCACACACAAAAAAAATCAGACCTCTGGGTCATGACAAATACCATTCTCAAATAGTTTTATATAAAATAAAATGTAAACAACAAACACACAGACAGACACATACACACGAAGCTTTCCAAATAAGAGAAGAGAAGTTAACTTTAAATAATTGCAGAGCTGTATTAAGGTAAATGAGGGATAATCATTTCAATGACTTTCTAAAGATTCTGGCACGGTACAAGATACTGTTCACATGATGGGAAAGTGTTGTAGAACTCAAAGTGGAGGCCATTGCTTCTGATAAAAAAATATGTTTCCAACTTTAAAATCATATTATGGAACACTGAAATTATGTTGAAGACATAAGGAGCATACTTCCATATATCTACATCAACTAAATGAAAGGATGACTTTCACAAACTCAGGAGTCTAGTCAGTCATGCACTGAGAGACCAGGGACCCTTAGAAAGGGGAATCCATGAGCAATGGATGAGAATATAATTCTCAAAGCACAACGGCAGTCCATTTCACTCAGTAGGAAATGCATTCAGTGGGCTGGGAAACACCCATGGCTCAATAGGGAACTTTTGGACTTCTTGAAACTAAAAAGAGAAGCCTACACAAACTAGAAAATGGGAATCATCACCAAAGAGTACTACACAACACTAGCCCGCACCTATAGAGAGTGGACCAGAAAAGCCAAGGCAGAAATTGAATTCAGGCTAGCCACAGGAATCAAGGGCAACAAAAAGTTTTTCTTCTGATATGTGGGAAGTCAGAGAAAGAACAAAGGCAACACTGGACTCCTGCTAAATCAAGTAGGGCAGCTGATGTCTGACGTTCAGGAAGGCCAATCTTCTAAATGATTACTTTGCATCGGTCTTCCACCTGCCCAAGTGAGTCACCCTGTTGGACAGGATGCAAAGCATCCAGGGGGTGGGAGATAGGGCTACAATTGATGTAGATCAAGTGAGAGAACACCTCCATAGGCTTGACATCCATAAGTCCACAGGCCTGGACAGAATGCACCTGAGAGTTCTGAAGGAGCTGGCAGACATCATAGCACGCCCTATGGTGAAGATATTTGAGAACTTGTGGTGCTTGGGAGAGGTACGGGAAGACTGGAAAAGAGCCAATGTGGTCCCAATCTTCAAGAAAGGAAGTAAGGATGGATGTTCCAGGGAATTACAGGCCAATTAGTCTGACATCCATCCCTGGGAATATCCTAGAGAAAATCGTCAAAGGTTCCATCAGCAACAGGCTAATGGAAGGCAATTTTCTGAATGCCAGCCAACATGGCTTTGTTACTGGAAGGTCCTGCCTGACCAACCTCGTCTCCTTCCATGACCAAGTGATATGTTGCCTGGACAAGAGAAACAAGGTTGATGTCACATATCTGGATTTCAAGAAAGCCTTTGATTTGGTCTCCCATGATGTCCTCATGGTTAAGCTGGGGAACTGTGGCCTCCACCATCCCATGGTCTAATGGCTGGGGAACTGACTCTGGGATTGGACCCAAAGAGTATTAGTTGATGGAAGCAAATAACCATGGTGCAAGGTGACCAGTGGTGTCCCTCAAGCCTCAGTACTAAGACCAGTTTTCTTCAATATCTTCATTAATGATCTGGATTTGAGCATCAGATGAGGACTGGTAAAGTTCAAGAACAACACTAAACTATGGGGAAAGGCAGTCACACTGGAGGATAGGCTTGGGATACAGGCCAACCTGGACAGGCTTGCAGGGTGAGTGGACCAAAACCTGATGGCATTTAATGTAAAGAAGTTCAGGGCATTCCACCTTTGGAGGAAAAACCAGCACCATACTTATAGGCTTGGCAGTGCTACACTTGCTAGCACCATGACTGAAAGAGACTTGGGGGTCATGATTGATGAATGTGAACCACCAATGTGATGCCGTAACTGACTAAGCAAACCAAACCCTGGCATGCATCCACTGATGCATTGCAAGGAAAACCAGGGATATCATCCTCCCGCTTTACTAGGCCTAGTGAGGCTGCAGCTGAAGTACTGTGTCCAGTTTAGGGGCCTCCAATTCAGGAGGGACATGGATAAGCTCGAGAGAGTCCAAAAGAGAGCCACCCATTTAATCAAAGGTCAAGAGAACAAGCCTTACGAGGAGAGGCTGAGGGATGTGGGACTCTTCAGCCTGGAGAAGAGAAGGCCCAGGGGGACTTGGTGGCAGCCTATAATACATAATGGAGGTGTAGCAGGATCTGGGAGAACAGTTGTTCACCAGGGCTCCCCAAGGGATAACAAGGTCTAATAGCCACAAATTTCTGGAAGGCGGATTGAGACTAAATATAAGTAAAAACTCCTTTACAGTCTGTGTCCTGGGTCTGGAAAAGACTCCCCGCAAAGGTGGTGCAAACACCTACTGTGGACTCTTTCAAAAAATGTCTAAATGTCTTGCTGGGATCATTTGACCCCAGCAGACTTCCTTCCTAAGGCCGGGGGGTGGCTGGACTTGATGATCTCATAAGGTCCCTTCCAGCTCCTAATGTCTATGAATCTATGAACTTCCAAAGTGGAGTTGAATAAATTATATTATTTTTTTTTTGCAAAAACATTGTTTAACCATATTTTTTCCACAAATTTTGAGATCTTGTTATAAAAAAAGCCACCAGTCTGTTCATGCCATTGAAATTAAATTTGTGCAGTTCCCCTACATAAATAAATTATCCAAGAACAGTAGTTTGATTACAATGAACCAAATGCAATTTCCTAAGACTGTAACAGAACAGGTAGGATATAAATCTAATACATACATAATACATTAAAAAACACAGAGTCAATCTGAATATTTTTACTGAAACCAACAACTTAAATATCACACTTAAGTTTGGTATTTTTATACTTACCATATTTATTAATGCCTATATGTAAGTGGAGTGACCAAGCAACAATATTGAATTAAAAGGAAACAAGCACATACTGTAGAGCAGCTGTTCCATGGTAACTAGGGACCTATTTAAATTGCACCAAGACAAAGGGTTTTTCACAGGCTGTTCCTGGCACACAGCTAATTTCACGGGCATTTTGAGGCAGCTCCACCCCTCAGTGCTGATTGGCGGAGAGACTTTGCTGGGGTGAGGGACAAGGGGGCAGTCACCATCTTGTCTGCTGCCCTTCATGCTGCCCCACCAGCTGGGGCCACCCCCACCCAGCAGTGAGGACTGTTGCCTCCTATTGGGGAGTCAGCATTTTATATTTATTAAGGGTTTTTTTGGTTCATTTTGCAGATTTCACGGTCAATCTCAGATTTTACGGTTTCTACAAAAGCCATGAAATCACAAATTAAGTAGGTCCCTAATAATAACTGACCATTCTGCAGTAAGTGATAAGTAAACCAGGGCAGCTTACCCCTGAATGAAACCGGGCAAGCTCCACAGTAAATCCTATCCTCTTTTAAGTCATTTTATGTTGTTTGTCCATAATAACCTCAGTGAATGAGTTTAGAGAGAAACAGTCTAATTTGTTCATTTTGTTTACAATTGATGTTTGTACAATTGATATCAGTTCATGTTTACTTCACACTGGATGCCTCAGATATGTCCAGACAGGACTACATTTGGGGATAAGAGGGCTGTCTCAAGTTCTGCATGCTGTCAGTACTTGCCATTTCTATTCATTAATGCTATTTACTATAGTAGCTTTTTCTGCAGTGAACTTTTTGGGCATGTGTGTATGTGATCACAGAGGGCCCACACACATCTTAGCGTAGGATCAGGGACTATGAGATAAAATGAAACTGCAAAAATCACTTCCCTGAGGCCATCTGATAGCTATTAGGTGGAAATGACTTTTGACCATTAGTGACCTGATCTGGAGTTTAATGGACAAACTAGATGTGAAAGGATGTCTAGCCCATTAACAATTAATCTCTGGAGTCCTGCAATTACAACAATGACAAACTCCCTTCAATTAACTGACCTTTTTTACAAGATAGCTTTTATACATCTTTCTTGATTCTAGATATAGGTACGATGCATATAACTCTTTTAAAAGGAATCATTTTTACATGACAATAAGAATAGTACAGAATTTTAATAATTCACATTGACAAGGAAAATCCAGTGTTCACTATTAAGATTTTGATGAGAAGTGGGGGAGAACATTTACTGCCTGTGTGTCAATTCATGGCTAGGCTTTGTACTATCAAAGTATGAATTAACTGAACCCCTGCATCTTTAAAGATGTACAATAACAGTCATAAAGAAATAGCTGGAATAACCATTAGGTGAGAAAAATACTGTTTGACTCAAATTATGAATGATCACAAAGGGGTTCATAACCATGGGGTTGTTTAATAGATTGCACCATTGCCAGCAAATGGAAAATTGTAAAGGAAAAAGAAATTCAGGCTGATTTTCATTTGGAATAAGGCTGCTTTCTACCACTTTGACAGAGTCAAGGAGCTACACTGTTTGCATAAATGTAATTTTCAACCAATTTAAGGTCACTTTTCCCTAGTGAAAAGTGATTTTAATGTAAATAGGAATCAAGGCAATTAAGATTTTAAACACAAACTTGTGAATATTCCTACCTATTCTATCTAGTTTGTGGGAATCATTATTCCAAAAGTAAGCAGAGACAAATGCCAACAAAGTAGTAACTGGAGCAATAACAATAACAAAACTGGAGCAGCCACAAACCATAATATTGAATCTAGATCCAAAGCTCCTCAAACATGCAGAAGCTGGAATGGCTTTTGGTTTCTGACCACTGCTAAACAGAACAGAAGAAGTATGTGTAGAGGGGGCTTCAATACCATGCAAGCTTGGCTCCTAACCTACCTCACTGAAAGTGCTTGGCCCAGATCTGGAAGGAGGGGAAGAGGAGGAACTATACACACTGTCTCTCTGGATAATGAAAATGTCAATATACCTAACCATCTCACGTATCTTCCCTAGTGATTATGGGAGCCACTAGGGTTATGCAACACAGTTTCATTGGAGCCATGGAGGAATAGCTGTAGACCTCGGGGAATCTGCCACGTGTTTCTTTTTCTAGGTGTTGTGTGGGAAATACATTTTTTAATAAAAATTATCCTCCTGTAGCAAAGTGGTTGGACAATAAGACAGGTCTTCATCTTGATTCTGATCTTTCACCAGTGAGTTCAGTTCTATTAACTGGAATCACAGACATGTTGTAGCTACTTGAGACCATAATTAGGCACTCTGAAATCTAGTTTTAGAAGGTACTGATCCAGTCCAACACAAACTTACTTTTAAGCATATGAATAATCCCAGGAAAATAAGTGGAGATACTCATATTCTTAAATATGTATATAAGCAGTTCTGTGAATCAGGGCTACAACACTTAGCGTCTAGCTGCATTGAACCATTTTCTGCTATACGCTTCCAATTTTACACCCAGTGGATTTGATACTCTAAGATTCCCTCTTTTCAGGCAGGTAAAGGTGCAATGAGCTCCAATGTTTATTCCACATAATCACGCCTTCTGCCATGACACTCACGCATGGCAGGAGGCATGATTGTGGGAGCATGAATTAGATCCCATTGTGCCTTATTACCAGTGCAGGGGGAGCATGAGTCCCATGCTCCCCCCGCACCGGCTCCCACCACTATGAACCCCTCATTTGACAGGGCTCAGCAGGACTCACAGGGGCAACAGCATTCCCCGCACTGCTCCTGCTGCAAGCTCTGCAGCCAACATGAAAGCTCTGTAGGGCTCATGGCAGGGGTAGCACCAGGAATGCTGCCCCCATTGTGAGTAGTGTCTGCAGTGTGGATCATAGCAGGGAAAGAAAACACTGCCCCCACTGCAGCCTCATGGGGCTTGGGGCTCACAGCTGTGGCAGCATTCTCTGCATTACCCACAGCCAGCATCACTGTTATATATACATAACAGGGCAATGGCGACAGCAGGGAAGTGAGCCTCGTGAGGTGCCAGGCTTGCAGTAGAGGTGGCACTGTCCATGCTGCCCTCACTGTGAGCCCCAAAATCTGTGATCAAAATGAAAGGCCACTATATATATAGGTATCAGTTGCACAATGTTTTCTTGATATATTTACAGTTTTAAAGCAGGTTGGATGCCTACCTGTGCCTCAATCACTATAATAAAATACATTCTAAATACCTATACATTTTGGTATTTGATTTGGGTTTTTTTATAATGGAAAATCAGAGCTCCCCCTGGCCCCTTCGCTCACAGAATGCATGTCCAGGCCCCTCACTCCCAAGCTACAGCTCTCCAGCCCTCCTGGTGCCCCTCACTCCCCCCCTCCACAGCCCCCCACCCTGCTAGCGCCCCTCACTCCTTCCCCACAGCCCCCACAGCCCTGCCAGTGCCCTTCACTCCCCTCCTCACAGCCCCCTGGCCCTGCCAGTGCCTCTCATTCCCCTTCCCACAGCCCCTTGGCCGTGCCCATAGCCCTCACTCCCCCCCATAGCTCCCTGCCCATCCCAGCCCCACCAGAGGGGGCCACCAGCTGACAGGACTATGGGGTCAGGGATCTGGGTCCACAGCTCCCTGACCCCCCACAACAGTGCCCAAGCCCTGGCTGCTGCAACAAAGTGGAGCACGGAGCCCGTCTCCACCCCCACCCCCGCTGCCCAGGGCAAAGGTGAAGCGGGGGATGATTCCCCACTGCTGCATGCACTCTTGGGGGGAGTAGGGGGAACCCATTCCCCCCAGATCTATGCATGGGGCAGGTATGGGCTGGTGCCTCATAGGCAAGGGATGCTTCACTAGGGCAGTGTGGAGCTCGCAGCAGCAAGGAGCTTCCTTCCCTGCCTGGCCCCATTCTGTCCTGCCATGCCAGGCCCCACCCACTGGGGGGCAGAGGCCCTGGGGGAGGGCAACAGGGTGGGAAGCCTGAGCCCGCAGTGGACAGCTTGCACCCACCCCCACCCAGCTCACAGATCTGGGGCACATGGGTGCCCCCTGCCCCTGGGAGTGCATGCAGTGGTGGGGAACTGGCCCCACCCCCACCCACAGCCCCATCCCACTCCACACCAGGGCCTTGCAACCATGCATTCCAGCTCAGGCCCCCAGCCCCACACAACACCCGCTGGCAGCAGCCCCAGCCCCAGCCCTGCCCAACTCACTTCCTTCCTCCCTATGGGGGCCTCAGTTCCCCCAGACTTACCTGTGGGAGCTGCTCTGTAGGCTACCTGGTGGCCATGTGCATGTATAAACATGCAAATGGCGCCCCCACCTGACCGCCCTCCTCCCGCTCCCCCCCAGACCCTTTCAGGCTGGAACTCTGCCAGCCTGTAGGGAGTTCTTTGCAAAAGAGCAAAATCCATGGGTTTCTCTTTGAAAATGAAAACGTTTTCCTCAGGTAAAGGGTGAAATCCATATTTTTCATGGGAAACAGAAAACCCAGATCCCTGCTCATGAGGCTCACAGCAGGGACAGTGTTCTTCCTGCTGCTGACACTGTACTTCCTATGCTGTCATCCCCACAGCCAAGGAGGCTTGTGGAGCAGGAGGGCAGCATTTCCCCACTGCAAGTCCTGCAGCTGCCACAACTGCAAACACTATAAGCTGCAGGGCTGGCAGTTGGTAATACACCCTTGTGGCTGGGAGCCCCTCAGTTGATGGGGCTTCCAGCCAGAGGGGAGCATTTACCCACATGTTCAATTAATGGCATGATTAGAAGAAGGTACAAAGTTGTTACACATTTTTTTTTGGAATAACTTTGTAGCTTATTGCTCATTTTATCATGCTGTGAACTGGTTGAATATGGAGTTGGGTCAGAACTCAAGGTGTGATTACCTCGTTAACCATGCCTAAAGTGTAATGTGCAAAGGAGGCCTTTTTCTTCCATGCAAGCCCTGCCTAAATCATTTTTCCACAGCTCTGTTATTCATTTGGAAAGCTGAAAGTCAAATTTTAAAACTTTGCTTTGATGTGAAATGTCAGAACATAAACAACAGATGCAAATACTTCCTTGGTGAGCACAAATCTGTCTCTAAGTTCTCTGTTGAATCAGAGCTAAAAATAATTAAATTTTGTGTTATTTGGCATAACCTCTCTCTTCTCTCTCACACCCTGTGAAAACACTGAAAAATATTGATAACTTTCAGCAACAGTCATGATTTTAACATGTGTCATAACTAGTTCCATTGTTTAACTTAATGTTAAAATCACACTTGAGGCCAAATTCTACTCTGTACTACTGGTGCTATACAGGGTAGAGTTTTGCCCTCAATGTTTACTTTTCTCAACAAGCAAATGGTGTGAGTCATTGTAATGAAGTTTGCCAGAATAATTCCACTTAACTCACCTCCCTTACAAGGATGTTACCCTAAAATATTGCGGGGTTTTGTTTAATTATTTTGCTTTGTTATTTTCTTCTCCGTTTTTATACTGGAATCTACTTATTACTGGTACTTAGACCTCACATTGATGGGCAAAGGCAGCTGCAGTTAGGATAAAATTACTTGTATCAGAAAGACCATTGTTGAAAACATAAGCTTGCTCTTAAAAAGCTGGTGTTAAGCCAAAATACTGATTTCTATAAAGAAAGGTATGAAATAAAATATATTGTCAAATCTAGACAGATCTTAAAGCAGCAAGCTAAACTGCAAAGATGCAACACTGATTATCAAATGTTGATTATAAACCAGAGCACAGACTTCTATCACTTAAGTTACAGGAAAATCCATGTTATTTGTCATTAGCATTAATGGAATATTCCACTTTAGTATAAGAAATATTCTAATTAGTACATCTAATTCCAAACAAGAAGAAACCCACCAATCCTTTGAATCCTTTATACTGAAAGAATAAAGAAAATTAGTAAGCAAAAATATCCCTGCTGAGGTAGCATAATATGCAGGTCAGTTATCAGAAGAGGGCCCCAAACATTTGTTTGCAGGTTGACTTCTAGCTTCAATTTTTGCCGTCTCAGAATTTCTCACGTTCAACACATGCAAAAGAACTTGGCAGAAAACTCTGGCAATGCTGCTAGAGTTTTGGAACAGGGAAATATATATAGTGACAGAAATATCTGTAATATAATATGGCTACAATTTTCAAAGGAGCCCTAGGGAGGTAGGCAAAAAAATCAGTTGGAACTGAGCACCTAACTCTTGTAGGTCCCTCCCTGTGAAAGTATCAGCTTATTTGCACAGACACCCACACACAGATGCATACCAAGTCAATCTGGATCAGAAGCATCCACTGTGGAAACAGACAGAATTCTGCAGAGTTACACACACATTGGTCAAAATGATCCGGTGTTTTCTTTTATTAAAAAATGTTGTCTGTACAAGAGACATTGAAAAGGATGACCAGGAACAGCCAATACAAATAGGCTTCAGTTGAACAGCTCTTTATCAGTTATCATTTAAATGAAAAAGAGCTCTCTGCCTTTCTGTTTTCAAATAGTGTAAATTCTGGAGTAGGGTTGTTTTTTGGGGGGGGGGGGTTAAGTTAGGTTATCAGCACAAGACTACTGTGCGGAAACAAAGTGACATCACTGTCTCGATTTCACATGTAGGAGATTTCATTATGCTTTAGAAAATCCATTTAATTCCTTTAGACATTCACTGGTCAATGTGCAGGAGGGTTTTTGTTTCCTGCAATTCAGATACAGAATGTGGAAGAAAATAACCATGATCGGATTACAAGAATGCAGTTAAAACTTTCACCTTCAGCACGATAGCAGGATTACTGCTGAATACATTTAGCAAAGGGCTGGCTTGAGAAATGTTGGGTACAGGACATGAGGGACAAATTCCCAGCTGGTGGAAATCTATGCATCATCACAGACGTTGGTGAAGCTAAGATAATTTGCAGCATCTTAGGACCTGGCCCAGAAGACCTGTATATTACTACATACAAAATAAATGCATAAATTCCCTACTCATCTCTCTTACCCATTAACATACGCATGGAAATGGGGTGTCTGTCTAGAATCAGAAGGGGCAAATATAAGTTTGCCCATTGCATCAAAGACAGGGGCTGAAGCCTACCAATGATACATCAGCTCAGCATTTGACCCATAACAATATTCCAGAATTTTAGGTCCAGATCCATAGAAGGAGTTTACCTAACTTGTATATATCTAGCTGTAGAAGAAGAACTCACAAAGCTCAATTAGGCACCTAAGTTATTTATACAGTGACTGGACAGGGAGGAGAAATACACAGAAAAAGAAGATTAAAAATGTAGGCTGCCTAAGCTGACAGAGAGACAATGATGAAGTTGTGGCATTTTTCTAAAATCCTATCTTTCCTGGACCTTGGTAACCAAACTGGAACTGCAGCCAGGTGCTTATGTGAGACTGAGATTCACCCAGTCTGTGGAGTTGACCTAGTTTGAAAGAGCATAACTCAATAGCTTGATGATTCATGCACTCCCACTAGGAGTGGGGACTGTGAGGTTCTGGTTCCAGGACTGCTTGGGCATTTTGTATTGAAGAGTCACTGGATAAAATACATAAGCAATGTTGGAGGCAAGGACTCCCCAGGGGAATGCCCTCCTCACTCACTATAGAGTCACACTCCTTGCTCACTATCTCTCTGGTCCCATGGATCTTACATTCCTTTCTGCATAGTGACCCAGTGGAATAAAAACTACCCCCCAACCACACATACACATTCTTCCAGCCTTGCTTCTAGCCTAGCACTCTTTCAGAAAGAGGGCACTGGGATTTGGTCCCCTCAGGCTGAGCAGAACATTCAACCTGGGCTTCCCATTTCCTGGATGAGTGAGTCTAACAAATAAAGCATTCAATCTTCCTCTGATCGAATTCTTGAATGAAAGTGACCATGGCTGCTGTACCATGTGCCAAACTCAGTGCTGTTGGTGCTAGGTGTGTTTTAAGCACAACTGCTGGATTGGAACTTGTTTAGGTCAGGAGGGAGCAGAACAAACATTACCCCTTGTTTTCCTGGGGGGACAGGGGGAGGGGTATGGGGAGAGGGGGATGGAAGACAGAGACTTGAAGTCTGTCTACATGACCCAAGTGCAGCAGGTAGCAGGGGCTCTTGCATACCTCCCAGCATATCCCACAGGCTTTCTAGGATGCTGAAGACTCCCAAGTGGAGCCGAACATCTGAGCCACCCCTAATTGGTTAGCAGGGACATCACGGCCACCCACCTGGAGGCCTCCCTCCTCTTCCCCCCCCCCCCAACTTCAGAACATGGGCATTCTGGACACACACATACACACGCAACCCAGGGATTGGGGGCATGACTGGACCGCTAACTTTCATGTGGCCAGTGAGAACAATGCCCACCTCTTGTGCAACTCCCCATTCCCCAGGATGATGTAGAGCAGGCGCTATGTTCCTGGGGTCACTGATTTCATCAGCAGCAACATCATTACCCCCCCAATCCTCATCAGGAACCCAGCCTACCCCCTCCTACCCTGTCTCATGAAGTCCTATGGTAAGCAGCTGGACCACCACAAGGAGTACTTAAACTATGGATTAGCCTTAGCACCAGTGACCCTAGCACCACAAGTGCATGCGGTACAGGGATGGGGAAGAGGGCAAGCCCCTGCCAATGTGCATGGCTCTGGTCCCATACTCAGCTGAGCTGAGTTTGTTTCCCCAGCCTGATGGTCGTGCTGGGGCAGGGAACTCAGCCCAGCTGGGCTGAACTCATTTCCACAGTGCAATTGTAGGGCTGGGGAGGGAAAGTGAGTGATCTGGCTCAGTTCCCTTCTCACTCCAGCCGCAGGAGGTGGGGAGAGTGGGGAGAGTCAGGCTGTGCTCCCCACCTGGCTAAGCCTGGAGCTGCTGGGAGTGCAGCCCTGGTTCTCCCCTGTCTCCTACCACCTGGCTGCTGGCTGCTTTGAAACTCAAAAAGTTTCTAAAGTTTTGAAACATTTCAACTAGCCTCGTTTTGTTTCGAGGCTGTTTCGAAGCCCATCAGTTCATTTCAATTTCACTGTTTCAAGCTTGAAATGAGTCGAAACAGTGTCACAACAAAACAGCCTGTGAAATTTCGCACAGCCGTAGCAGACAGTGGCTTATAACTGGCTAGCGGGAATGAGAGTGGATGTTGGAAACAGGGGCTTCACTGACTCTTGTCAGCGACAGCCCAGAGGTGGGGTCAGCCCAGCACTCAGGCAGACCACATGATCTCTGGCCAAGGCTAGAGTGCTGCCCTGGGAGAGAGGGGGTTGAGCTGAGTGCTGCAATGCTCCATGGGATGTCAACAGAATGCAACGTAATGTGAATTGTGATGGGATGTGATACTTAAGGCGCTGAAGTCTGAGTCTACATCCATTCAGGATTAACCTAGAGTGGGATCTGCCATTTTTACAGCACTCCTTGGGTCCTGACCATCAGTTCAATTATGACTGTAAAGTGCTTTCTGTGCACCAACTGTGGAATAAGTAACTTCTGTACCTGGCCAATAATTCTGAAAATGTTTCAGGCTGTACTAGTAATATATTTCGCTGCTTGTAGATAGCAGAAAGCTTGAAAGCCATAGGAATTCCCAAATGTATGCATTATTTTTAGCAGTGGTCTATCTAACAACCTTCCTTGATAATTTATTTTTCTTCTCCTCCAATTTTTTTATTCCTTTTTGAAAAATGCATATATATCAGATTATCATCAGTTATTAAAGTTAATGTGGAAGCATGCATTTCCTTCAGCATTTCTTTACTTCCTCTAAATATAAACAGGCTTGGAGTTTTCTTTCCATCCTCTTTCCTTCCAAATAAAAATACTCTGAGGACTGCTAGAACTTGGAAGAATCTATCTTAATAACTCTTTTCAAAAACATGTGTAATATTGTGAAAATATTACCGGCTTTTACATAACAAAAAGGCTATTTTAAAAGCACTAAACACACACACGCACACACACATATAAAATTATGAAAATTAAAAAAACCCTAATTAAAAAAAAAATCAATCAGTACATGTTATTTAATCCCCAAATTGGATTACAAATCTGGGAGAAAAGCTCAGAGTGAGTTACTGTATGGTAATCAAATAATCAAGACCATATCACATTCTATCCTTTAGTGTCTGTATCTTTGATGTAAGTATTATGCACTGGTTTATTGTTCTGTCATGTGGTTTATAGTATAGTCCCTTCTTACAATAAATATTTGATTTATAATGAGGACATCTGGGGTGCAGCAAATTACTTTTTTTACCTTCCAAAGGTTTCAACAGGTTTTCAGAGATAAAAAAATCTATATAGCTTTAGGACTGGGCATAGACAGAGGTGAGAATTTTTACCTGATCTCACTGCAGAAAGCAATTTATAGCCAGTGCTGTAGCAAGGGTGAGGGGGCAGGGCAAGCGGGGTGACTGCCCCAGGTACCGAAGTGAAGGGGCACCAATAGGCACTACCTCTCTGGGGCGGGGCATGGGATGGAGACATGAGAGGCTCATTTAGGGGGGCAGGGGAATGTGTGGGAGGTTGTCTCCTACCACTGTGCGCTCTCCTGGGCAAACATGGGGGGGGTGCCCCCCAAATCTGTCCATGCGGCAAGGGTGGACTGCTGCTGTGGGCTTTGCCCCAGGCACTAAACTTCATTGCAACAGCACTGTTTATAGCCATGACCAAACACAAGTGCATAGCTGCAGACAGCTTAAATAATGGCCCATTGCATGAGGGGCCAGGTGAAGATGTTTCAAAACAGAGCGCCTTCTATAACTTGTATTTGCATTGCCTGCCAGCCTGTCACTGTTTTCAGATGGGAGGGGAGTCTCTGGAGTTCCCCTGTCTGGCACTCCAGATAGGGGAACTCCAGGCTGCAGTGCAGGGGCTGCATGCTATCAGGGATGGCAAAGAGAAGATCGACTCTTACTGCCAGACTTATCACCTGAAGAATGAAGAGGGAAGTGCAAGGATGACTGGCAGGACAAGAGAAGCACCCATGAAGTCCAGCTAGGGGACGCCTGGATGAAGGTTGTCTCCAGCCCCAAGACACACTGCACAAGGGTCACTACCCCACTAGATCTTCACAACAGGTAAAAACTCCTCATAGCACCATTACAGCCAGCTGAGCTGTCAGTTCCAGCACTCAATGAAGAAAGGCAACTTGCAACCACCCCAAGGAAGAAATGCAGAGTGACTGTCGTGGGTGACTCCCTCTTGAGGGGGATCAAAAGAGCAATCTGCCACCATGACCCTTGGGCCATGAGGTCTTCTGCCTCCCAGGGGCCTATATCCATGATGTAGCTGAGAGGATCATGAAACTTGTCCAGTCATCATACCACTACCCCACACTCCTCATCCATGTGGGCACAAATGGCATGACTTGGAGCAATCCCGGCCAGGTTATGAGTGACTACAGGGCTCTGGGGGTGGGGCTCAAAGGGTTGGGGGCGCAGGTAGTTTTTTCCTCAATCCTCCTGGTTATGGGTCATGGGCACAGGAGGGAGAGATGAATTGATGAAGTCAACAGAAGACTGTGGTGCTGGTGTCATTGAGAAAGCTTCAGCTTCTTCAACCACAGTCCACATTTCAGAGGTAGAGGCATTGGTCTGTTTGGAAGGGACAGCTTCCACCTCACTCCAGTGAGGAAGAAGCTCTTCTTGGCTAGAATGGCTGGCCTGTTTGACAGGGCTTGAAACAAAGCTCACTGGGGAAGGGGCAGACAACCACCACTGCAAGCACACCAAGCGTCAACCACAGAATCCATAGGTCACGCAGCACAAGAGAATTCACTCCTACTCCAGCCCAGGTATGGGACTCTCCTAGGAGTGCTGGGAAGTCTAGGACCTCCAATGGCAAGCTTACTTGCCTGTACACAAATGCCAGGAGCCTGGTGAACAAATAGGAGGAACTAGCTCTTTTGCTAAACAAAAATCAATACGATCTCATAGAATAATGGAGACATGTTGGGACTCCACCTACGACTGGTCCACAGGGATAGTTGGCTATACTTTGTACAGGAGGGATCGTGTTGCTAGAAAGGGCCGGGGTGTAGCTCTCTATGTGAAGGAGCAGTAGATTTCCCTACAGGTGGAGTTTGGCACCCAAAAAGGGCAACTTGAGACCCTCTGGGTTAGATGACAGGGGGGACATGGTGAATGGGATATAACAGTAGAAGTCTACTACAGACCTCCTAACCAAGAGGAAGATCTTGACCAGGCATCAGAGGCTGCACGCTCAGTGCATGGTTGTCACGGGCAACTTCAACTACCCTGATAGCTCCTGGGAGGAGCACTCTGCCAAATCTGATTGGTTGTATAGCTTTCTACCTTGCATTGACAAACTCTCCTTGTCTCAAGAATTCTACAGGCCACAGGAGGTAAGGTGCTCCTGGATCTGGTACTGGCCAAAGGGGATGATCTAGTGAGCAACCTAAGAATCAAAGGGAAGCTGGGAGATGGTGATCATGAGCTGATCATTTTCTCCATCCATTACAAAGTCGGCAAATCAGTCAGCATTGCAGAAATCCTTGCTCAGGAGGCTGGTTGCCAAGGCCCTGAGAAACCATGAGCTGATAGAGGGGGAGTCCATGATGAGTGGTTGCTCCTTAAGGGCACAATCCTTGAAGCACAAGGGAAATCCATCCCAGCCCACAGGCAAGGTATCAAAAGGAATGGGTGATCCCACGGCTAAATACAGGAGCCATGGACCTCCTGTATTTGAAAAGAGAAGCCTATAAGGGATGGAAGTCAGGTAACATCACCAAGGAAGAGTATTCAGCACTGGCTTATACCTGTAGGGAGCAAACTAGAAAAGCCAAGGCCAAAACTGAATTCAAACTGGCTGCAGGAATCAAGGACAGCAAAAAATCCTTCTTCAGATATCTGGGTAGTCAGAGGAAAAACAAGGGCAACATTGGACCTTTGCTAAACCAAATGGGGCAGCTGACAACCAACACTGAGGAAAAAGCTAATCTTAATGATAACTTTGCATCAGTCTTCCACCTGCCCAAGGGGATCACCCTGCCGAACAAGATACAGGATTGCCAGGGTATGGGCTAACACCCACCCATCATTGGTGAAGAATTCATGAGGGAACACAATGAGAGGCTGAGCATCCACAAATCAGCTGACCTGGATGGAATGCACCCAAGAGTGCTAAAGGAACTGGCTGAGATCATAGTGCAGCCACTGGTGAGGATGTTTGAGAACTCATGGTGATCAGGGAAGATTCCTGAAGATTGGAAGAGGGCCAATGTGGTGCCTATCTTCAAGAAAGGGAGGAAAAAATATCCAGGGAACTATAGGCTGATCAGTTTGACCTCAATCCCTGGTAAAATATTGAAAAAAAATAATCAAAGACACCATTAACCACAGGCTAACAGAATGCAACATTCTGAAAGACAGCCAACATGGCTTCATTGTGGGTAGGTCTTGCCTGACCAAACTCATTTCCTTCTATGACCAGGTGATACATCACCTGGACAAAGGAGAAGAGGTTAATATAATTTATTTGGACTTCAAAAAAGCCTTTGACTTGGTCTCCCATGAAGTCCTCATGATAAAACTGGGGAACTTTATGGTCTGATGGCTGGGGAACTGACTGTGGTCAAACCTACAGAGTAAGAGTTGATGGAACCAGGTCAACATGGCGCATGGTGACCAGTGGTGTCCCTCAGGGCTCCATACTTGGACCAGTATTCTTTTATACATTTACAAACAATCTGGATTCAGGTATCAGAAGCAGACTGGCTAAATTCGCTGATGATACCAAATTATGGGGAAGTGTGGTCACACTAGAGGATAGGCTGGTGATTCAGGCTGACCTGGATAGGTTTGCAAGGTGGACAGATCAAAACCTGATGGCATTCAACACAGAGAAGTGCAAGGTGCTCCACTTCTGGGGAAAAAAAATCCGCATCATACTTATAGGCTTGGCAGTGCTACACTCACTAGCACCGTGACCGAAAGAGACTTGGGGGTCATTATTGACCACAAGATGAACATGAGCCACCCATGTGATGCTGCAGCCGGCAAAGCCAATGAAACCCCGGCTTGCATCTACCGACGCATCTCAAGCAAGACCCAGGAAGTCATTCTCCCACTTTACTCGGCCTTGATGAGGCTGCATCTGGAGTAGCGCATCCAGTTCTGGGCTCTGCACATTCGAAAGGATGTGAAGAATCTTGAGAGAGTTCAGAGGAGAGCTACATGCCACACACATGATCAGAGGACAAGAGAACAGGCCTTACGAGAAGAGACTGAGAGGCATGGGACTCTTCAGCCTGGAGAAGTGAAGGCTCAGGGGAGACTTGGTGGCAGCCAAGTATATAAGAGGTGTGAATCAGGAACTGGGAGAAAATCTGTTCACTAGGGCACCCCAAGGGAAGACAAGGTTTAATGGTCACAAACTGTGGGAAGACCATTTTAGGCTGGACATAAGAAAAAGTTTCTTTAGCGCCTGAGTCCCCAGAGCCTGGAATAGACTCCCCCCAGAAGTGGTACAAGCACCTATTCTGGAAACTTTTAAAAAACACTTAGCACTTTTAAAAAAGCACTTATCTTGCTGGGATCCTTTGACCCCGGCTGACTTCCTGCCCCTGGGGCAGGGGGCTGGACCTGATGATCTTGCAAGGTCCCTTTCAGCCCTAATGTCTATGAAATCTATGAAAGGGAGTGGAGGGAGTTTCGTCTGCGTGGAGTTTCAGTTCAGTCTAGCAGACCAGTCTGCTAGAGGGTAGGGCTGGTGTATTGGAACCCCCCCAGGTTGGGGTTCCTACCCTCCAGAGCTGGCTGGGGAACCCCTAAAATGAGCTCCCTCTGCCCTCTTTCCCCCCTTCTATTCTGAAACAGAGGCAGGTTGGGAGAGAGGAGGGGCCATTGCTAGGGGAAACCAGCTGTAGGTCCCCAGCCAGCAGTTAGATTCTCCTTCCCCCTGGAACACTTTCCACAAAGTGTTCTCAGTTACAAAGGGAGCATCACTTCTGCCTTTACCCTTAGCTTCTAAAGCAACTTAGAAGGGGAAGCTTTAGTTCCCATCTTAGGTTCAGTAATTTCCATGGGCTGCAAACCTCAGATTAGTTGAAACCCTTGCTTAGGCTTTGTGCTAATGCGGGATAGTCCAAGTTTAAGTTGTCAGGCTGAACTCAGGTTATGTAGGATAATTTTGATTCGGAACTTTGAAAAAAATAATGTGTGATGATAAGCTTTTGTAGCAATTCCATTGGGCAATTTTTTGCTCCTGGATGCCAGCATAGTTACATTTAGAAACTGACTCAACTCACAGGATTAATGAAGCTGTTGGCATGTGTCCAAAAAGATGCTGGTAGTGTCTCCATCTTCATCAATTCCCCCTTTCATTTGCAATATCTCTGATGAATTTAACTATACCTACTTTATATTCTTTTGTCTGATGCATGCATTTTCCCATTAGTAGGTTTCCTTTCATGTTTGCTTCATTTTCATAGTTTTTACTTTTATTTTCTCGCTCTTTTTGACTGGCTATCCAGTTGTCTGTTCTAGATTGGTATGTTTAAACAAAGCATTGCCACTATCTCCCGACACACTGTTATCTCACCAAAGGACAAGATCTCACTTCAAGACCTTAGTAAAAGAAAAATTTGTGGGCCTGGAAACCAATTGGGTTTTCAGAAGATGGAGATTCTGCTCAATGGGAAATGGACTGAAGTTGAGAAGTTTTTGTTACAGCATACACATTTGGAACCTCTTGTCTTTACTGTATCTAGGATTACTTAACTGTTCCTTGTGAATTACTTATCATACCTCCTAAGAGGCACTGGGACTAAGTGTTTCCAACCCAAATTAAATATCTAACAAAATAATCTGTTTTTTGCGAGCAATATAAGAGACTTTACAGAGTAAATCTAATTAATATCAATAAGAGTTTCATATTTAGCATCCTTGAGCTACATGTACATTTCCAACTGATGGCAATAGGAACAGTGTTCTAATATGGATTCAAGATAACCTACGGGCCTTACATCCCTGAAACAACAGAACCCAAAGATTATATTACAAGAGGAAAAGGAAAATAACAGCTTGCTCTACTCCTATTCTTCTCCTACTGAATTCAAAAGAAGTTTTATCATCATTCTTACAAATTATTTCATTGACAATTAAGAAGACAATGATTGTATGTAATAGGCCCTATGAAGTGAGCTTTTTGTAGTAAAAAAAATTAAAAATATGGGCCTTTGGAGCCCCTCAACATTTTTTAAGAGTAGCTCCCTTCACAATTTAATAATTTAACAATATATTTAAATTTCCTTAAGCACCAAAGCACTTTAAAAAAAAGTTTGCCTCAGAAAGAAAACTAGTTCACAACTGATGACATAGCCCTTTTCCAATGAGACAGCTGCCATGATCAGTCAGATTAAAAAATGCCACTATGGGAATCTGAGAATTTAGGAAACAAATAGGCTTGAATAAGATTCCCAGTTACATCATTTCTTTGCAGAAAAAAATAGAAAGAAAAGAAAGAGAGAGAGAGAGAGAGAAAAAGGAGAAGTTAAAGAAAAAAGCTCCCTGGGGAGATTTAGCACTGGCAACAATAAAAAAATATTTCCATAAGAAAATTAAAAGGCGAATGGGGAAGGGGAGTCTAGAGAAGAAGATTTTCAGCCTTGATATTAAAACAAATTCTGCTACACAGCCTATTACCTTGTTTTAAAATAATTTATGCATGTACAAATACTGCCCATTAACTCTACCCACATGATCAAACTGTGATCGATGGAGATTCAACAGTTTCTCTGGGTAGTCTGTTCCAATGCTTGAACACACTCATAGTTAGAAAGCTCCTCCTAATTTCCAACCTAAATTTCCTCTGCTGCAGTGTGAGGCCATTGCTCCTGGTCCTATCCCCTATGCCACAGAAAGTAGTCTATCTCCATTCTCCTAATAATTGCCCTTCAGGAATTTGAAGACTGGTATGAGACAACTCTGTGCAGCTTTAGCTGCTTCGATATGGCTTGCTATTGTAAGAGACAGCTGATCCTTTCAAGTGAACTACTCACATGCCAAAATTCATTTCAGGGTTACATCAATACTAAGTTTCAATGATTACTTTAGTCCTATTCTTTGGAGCCTTTATGGTATTTTGTCTTCCACTCAGAATAAAAATAAAACCTACAATTAACCATAAAATAATCTAAAATAGCTGCTACTTACAGTTAGGGATTTTGCTATTTTCTCTGCATTGTATGATGTGGTCTTCTCTGTGTTTTAAACCTGTAGCATCATGAATGAAATCAAACCAGCTCGTATCTCTGAAGAAAAGAGGAATGAATGAGCAGTCCCTGTGAGCTGTCAAAAGCAGGTATTACTGTTGTGAGTGACTTTTGCAAAACAGCACAAAAGTGGTATTGATCTTAGCCACAACTCTATAGTTGGCAGGGGACTACTTATAATCTAATCCAAAGGGTTTAGTTGTCATTTTGGAATCAGAAAGGAAGGACTTTATATCTGCAGCGTGTCTTAGGGTTCTCCCTCTTGTCCATATGTTCTCTTTATTGTTGGATATATGTGCCTCATGACAAATGCTAGATATGCATCCAGTAAAATCAGAAGTTCAAGTGGATAAAGACAGTACCTCTATCTCATGTAAATTCAGTGGGACAATCCCATCCTCCCTCTTTTCTGCTGGCATACATGAATAGGCAATCACAGAGATACAAAAAGCAGATCAGAACTGAGCCTGTGTGCTGCAGGTAGTGATATTTTTATACACTGTGGTTTGTCCTGTTAGAAGTGGTCACATTATGAACCACAAACACACCATGTAATTGAACATAAGCACACATGTAAGGGTTTGGAGGTATTACTAGCTTTCCATTCACAAGTGTGTGATTTGTTTAATGCATAGCTGCAGCACAACACTCAGCTTATTATTTTTTTACTTTACAAAAGAGGAAGTGCTTCTGCTCATACCATTCTTCCCTAAATTTGCTTTATCTACTGAATGTATAGATTAAATAACTGGTGCTCAATCTTTTGGCCCCATGGGCCCACTGCACGAGGCCAGTCTTGAGGCTAGATCAGAACCTGTGCTCTAGAATCAGGCCCTAAACTACCCTGCTCAGTCATATGCTGCCAAGCTCAGCCCTGTGCCACCCCACTCAGGCCACCCCACACTGCCCCACTTGGTCCTGTGCTGCCCTGCTCAGCCCTGTGTTGTCCACTTTGTCTCCATGCCATCTGGGGTTACCCCCTCAGCCTTGTACTGCCCTGATTGGTCCAGCATGCTCAATCGAGCACACAGGACCATGCTATCCTTCCCACAGAGCTCCCTCTGAGTATGGAAATTTGGCAGTAGGGTAGCAGCATTAGCTATTACCACTCCCCTGCCAACATATTTTTGGACCTGTTGGGAGCCCTGCAGGCTAAATGACATGTCTCTGTGAACTGGATCTGGTGAATAGGCCAGAGGTGAGCACCCCTGGATTAAATAATGATTTAAAAAAAAGAGCTACAAACTGAGTAAAACTTAGCATTTTAAAGCATCTGACCATACAATTTGAAAACCGCAGTCACCTAAACCACAGGTATTGAGCTGTTCATCTTAAAAGCATGTAGAGACAGAAGGCATGCTATAGTGATAACTAATTGCAGCCAAAGGACTCTTTGGAATCTGGAAATGTGCATTACAGTGGCTTTTTATCATTATTTTGTATTTCTTTACAGTAGCTTGGGTGGGCTCAGTTCAGATCATGAGTTCATTGTGCTAGTTGCTGTACAAACAGTCCTAGCTCCAAAGACCTTACCTTATGAGCTGAAAAGGATTCAATGGACATGTAACAGAAAGGAGCATGGGAAGTGGAGGGTAACAAGGATGAGCATATTTGATCACACTGCTATGCAGAAACAAAGGTGGTTTAGTTTGTCTGTAACATACACTAAAATGAAAGATAGCAATGACAGCTATAAGCTCTGTGGACAACCGGCCATTATCAGATACTAATTTATTGTAGATCTCACAAAGAAGTCTTCAGAGGATGTTTGGGGGAGACATAATTCAGTTTACACTACAGGGAAATCTGAAGGACAATGTTCTAGACTTAGATCTATTACTTTTCAATACTTTCTCCACCCACTTCTATCACTGTATATACACATACATATAAATATGCATGGAGAATATGCTCACTGAATTTATTACCATGCATGAACAATGCAATACTTCATCCTAAAAAAGGAATCATTGATGTATATACCATGTGTACTATTTAAAAATAAACTTAAATTTAAATAAATAAGTAAATACATTTATTACTGACTAGCCAATTGCCCATCAAGAATGATTGGGGTGGGGGGGAGGGGGAAATTTACTTAGTTTTTCTCATTGGTTTATTCCTTTAATACTAACCTGAAAATTGCCATGACCTAGTGAGTTCAGAGTTGCTTTGGTCTTGAAGTTCGGGGCTTCCAGTCATGTTTCACCAACTATGCACAGAGCACAACTACATTACAAAGTAGACAGAGAGATTGAGGTATTTTTATGCACTTAAGCAGTTTGTGTACTTAAGTGATATGAAGATAATTAGATTTATTACCATGCAAGCAATGGACAAATAACTGGCACCAGCACTGTGTTCTGCAGTTAAGCAAATTATGTACTTATTTGATATGCGTATTAGTGGAGTATGCAGGGTGTACCTGCTGGTTGGCATTGCTCCACCTGACATCAGAAGAGCAAAAGGTGATCAGGATAAACTGATCAAGACAAACTGAATATGTGAAACACCTGCTATACGACCATCCCACAGCACACAAATGTTTGAAATTATGTAGGAGCTTTCCCCCCAGCACCCAAAGTCTTGATGCCACACTCAAGGAGATGCAACTACAGATGTGGAATAAGAGGTTGAAGAAAATAATTAACAGAGAAAAAATTCACACTCCAGAGGCTGAGACTTTACTACCAGGGGCTTACAAACCATGACAAAGGTGGAAATGCCTCAACTGCCTACACACTAGAGTTGGAAGCTCCAAGGAACTAATGAAGAAGTGGGGCTATACTTTTGGTTCAACTACCTGTGACTGCGGCACAGAGCCTCAGACTATCCAACACCTGCTGCAATGCCTGCTGGTTGAAGGCACATGTACAATGCAAGACCTCACCAAGTACAATAAACAAGCACAAGCATGTGTAACAAAATGGTCAAATGTGGTGTAGAGACACAAGAAGAAGGTGGCCTAGGTGTTGAAGGAACTGTGGTGCTGGTATTCTAATAAGTGACTTTTTTCTACCCCTGAATTCATACCAAGTCAATGACTTTTTGTGATGTCAGAGATCACAGTGCCAGTGTTTACGTGAGAAGCAAAAACTGAGACCCTGATTCTTTGTGCCCATTAAAGATCTTATATCATTTTTCATAAAAAACACAGACACATAACCCTGATGCTGTCTTTAAATTTCAGTAGGGCTTTGATAATTACTATACATTCTGTTTTCCTATACTACTACATTTTCAGCTATAAGTGGTTTTGGGTACCTCCTCTCTTTACCTGTAGTATAAAGTTACTATATTCAGCAGGGGCTGTACTATTCCATTATGTATAGCTTGAAAAAAGATATGTTTTTTGGAACAAGGCAGGCACCACAGAAATGCTACCATATATTTTTGAATATCACATGGAAACAGAATGTACAAAAAAGTAAATTTTCCTTGCTAAAAAAAGAGTGAGGAAATAGGCAGAAACCTACTGGCCCATGCAGGAGTTGCAGGCTCCATCCATGCAAAGTGGGGGTGGAGTTCTCTCATCGGTCTCACTCTCCCACGTGAGCTGCTCCAACTGTAGTAGTGCCAAGGTTAACAGTCTCACAGCAGCCGTCTAAGTGTATGCAGACCAGTTCTCTAAGAGCCTTAAATCAAGAGTGGCTGTGAGAGGGTTAAACCAGTAGCTGTTGCCTGCACAGCAGAGGGAGGGGGAGTCAGGTTGAGGAGAGGAATTCTGCCTCAGTTCCATGTATCCAGAACCTCCAGCCCCTCCAGAAAACAGTTTAAGACATGTTTTCTTTAAAAAAAACCAAGGTTTTCAGCTGTTTCACCCCCCCCACCAAACTTTTCTACTGATATTTTTGAGAAAAGTGTGTACATGGTCTGCAAATAAATATGGTAATATTCATGACCTGGGCTCTAGCAGCCATGGCACAGGTCAAGACCCCCTGAGTTTGAAGCCTGAGTTGGCCATTGCCTCTCCGTTTGGTGTTCTATTACCTGGTTTCCTGTCTGAAAAATAAGGTTGGGTTTGTGCTCTGAAGGTGTAAACGTGAGTGTCCTTAAGACAATATTACTAAATTATGTTCTTTCAAATTGGATTATTTTTTAATGCAACTCAAAGGTCTGCCTGAGCATAGCAACACACCAGACCACCAGTTTCAACAGCCAACAATACAAGAGAGTGATGTGGCTACCATACATCCAGCCACTTTGACTCCGCGACCTGAATCACCAGATACCTATTTATAGCTGGACTGACTGGGGGTGGAGGCAGGGTACCCCAATAGTGTTCATTGCAGATGTCCCATAAAAGGCTCAAATTCACACCTCAGGAGCCATAACTAAACACATTAACTCTTCTATCACAACTCTCTACATGATGACCAGCAAGTGGAGCAACCTTTTAAGAATTAGCTTATTCCCAAATAGGAGCTCTAGGGTGCCTATACACATGCTTGGGGGTGAAGGGGCCATTTTAATTAGAGCAGTTCCTGGACAGCTGCTCTAATTAAAACAGCTTACTATCAAGGGCTTCGGGACATTTTATCTAAAGCTCATTTGAGGAGGTTTAGATAAAGCATCCCAGCGGCCAGTTTGAAACATGAGGGAACTCAATGCATGTGCTGGTGAGGTGATGCTGTAGCATTCTGATTAGAACATGGAGAAGACTTGATTAATCAAGTCTGCTCCAATACATTGTAATTAGAATGTGAATGCGCACATCCCTGAGAGACTATAGCTCTCAAAGCATAGTCGATCAGATAAAACACAAAAATCCTTAAAATAAGTTTTTATTAGCAATTGAAAGAGGCAACAGGACTGCATCATTTCCTTCTAAAATGAATCAAAAGGTACATTTTGGCTTAAGGCAGTTAAGACTTTATAGACACTTAAAGACATGGAGAATGAAAAACAACCTTTAATCATGTTCTTTTTTAACCTCTATGCACAAATTTTCCCTAAATTGATTGAGCCATTTAAATTTACTTTATATAGCAAATGAAAACCAGGGACTGGAGTAAATCAGACTACCATTTTTTTCCCTATACTTTAAAGTGCAGGCTTTACAACCAGATTTACAAGGATGGTATAAAGCAAACTGCCCTAGAATACAGGACTCTTGTAAGGCAGAGGTACAAAGAGGTTAACTGGAGAGCAGAGCTTTCTACGATACAGAGTTTAATATGAGCGCACTAAGATAGGACTGTCTTAAATCTTTTTCAATGCCTGGAGGATCATGTAAGAATTTGGTTCTGCAGAGGGCTAGTGACATGTTAGGAGACTGAGTTCTATTCCTGGATCTGCAACAGGCTTCCATGCTGAATTGGGGTATGTAGGAAAATTCACTTTTTCAAACATGACTGCTAATCATAATCAGATCACCTGATGGTATCCATAAAGATATATACACATACTTATCTCAATTTGGACATCAATATTTACTAAACAAGAAAATGTGTGTGTTATTCTTTCTGGGATTAAGTTTTATTAGCTGATTAAGTGAGATAATCACATATCAGAGATACTGTGAGGATTAATGCTTGCCACATCAATCTATACATTTTGCACAATACACACTGACATGCATTCTAAATTGTTTGAGAGCCTCAAACAGCAATCTCTATCTATATGTAATGCCTGAATTATTACTAGAAAACTTTTCATATAAAAATCTAAAATAAGGTGTATTATTTTTCATTATTTCTTTTGTCCAAGAATACTATATTTCACAAAACAGATACTCAAAAACACAGCAAAATAGCCATCTTTCTTTTCAATTTTCACCTTTCTTTCAACTCCATACATGAACATGCAATTTTATTGCACTTTCTAAATATTAGGATTTAATTAGCTAACACAAATCTATGGAGCAGGTTTTACATTTTCTAGATGGGCATCTGTAACAGAATAGTATTTCTTCAAATGACATAAATGCCTGAGTATCACAGATAATTTTAGAATAAATCTTTCAGTGACCCTACTCCAGTTTCCCCTGACAGTGAATTGTTTGAATGCTGAATGATTTAAAAAACGTTTTACCACCTGCTTAAAAAAAAAAAAGTTCATTTTATCCATTAAAAATCCACTTACAGTGTGGATCAGGTATACCAGCTATCAGTTCAGGCACAGTAACTCAAGACTGAAAATAACTACACTCTACTTCACCTTTAGATAATAATGTCATGATTGTTGCTCATACCACATTGTGTTACATATATCATGGCCCATCATCATCTGATGGGAAACAATTTAACAAATATGGGATGCCACAAAACCCAAAAGGCTTGTAATATGATTCATCAGAAAAAGCCTTTTCATAACTGCATCAGCGTCCACAACTAGTCTGCCACTGAGCTGTTTGTTATGAGCTGTTTAAGGTTTTGTTCCTTCTCAAGGCAATGAAATTGTGTTACAATAAACATAATCTTAGATCTCAGTCCTACCACATCTGTATCCTTTGATAACTGCAGAAGGTAAATGTGTAACTATATTTCATAGATACCAAGGCAGGCTACCAGATTACTTCAGATAACCATCTGATGCAGTATGGCAATTTACATAAAAAAATAGTGTATATTGAAACTAAGATGATGAGTTAGTTGTTCTAAGAGTAAAATATTTACAGGTAAGCATTTATAAATTAAAAACAGTTGTTGAAAAATCAATTCCCAACACTTTGAGGCCAGAGGAGATTCACAAGGGAAAGATGGCTGAATTCAATAGATATGAGTGAAGTTAGTCCCCACTGCAAAACCTAATGGCCCAGATACTGACGTTCTTATTCACTCAGCTCCCAAGAAAAGCATGAGGGTAAGAAAGATGATCCAGTGGATGGGGGCTAGACTAAGACTGAAGAGGCCTAGATTTGGTTTCTACCTTAGACATGGACTTCCTGTATAACCTTGGGTAAATCTGTTATTTTACCCAATTCCCCGCTCTCCATCTTTAAAATCAGAATGATTTTATCCTCATAGGGATGAGTGTGGATAAAAATCCACAAATGATGAGGCACCCAGATGCTATGGTGATGAGAAGTATAAAAAATGCAGGGAAGATAATTCTGCATTTTTAAATAAGAAAATTGAGAGGAAGGAAGAGAAGGAATTTTAGATCTGATGATTGAATCTGCACCATAAGGGCAAGTTTTGCAGACCCCTGCTTTCCCTGACAAAATAAACTCCCCGATTTCCACTGCAGAAGAGACAGAATAGATAAGTCAATGGCATGGGCTCCTCTCCAATTGCATGAAGCAGAGCAGAGCAGAGCTCAGTAGAGGGCTTGATTAGAATCTGTTGAAAGCATGGTCTGTTTAAGATGCAACTCTAATGGACACCAGATCTACAAAAATGGGGGCAGCAAGATGTGTTCTTTTTCTCTGGTTTGTACGCTAAACAGACAACTCTGGCCTGTATGCATGATTTTGTTCTCCACAACACAGGCTTCCCACAGGTATCACTTTTATATAAAGCTGTGCAGAAAGTTGATTTATTTGCTTAACTTGTTTCAACTGAATGCAAAACAAATTTGTTTGGAATTTAGGAAATTTGGAACAAGTCAAGAGCAGAAACTCAGAAAGATCCACCACAAAATAATCTGCAGCAGAGTGGTCCAGACACTGGGGGAGACTGCAGTCTAAATCCTGGCTCTGACTAGGTCAGTGAGAACGTTGTAATCCTGGGTTTTCCACATCATAGGAGAGCGTCCTAAGCACTAGGTTGTAAATTATAAGGTGGCAATTCATTCTCTTTGTTGCTATTGGTTAGGTACAGACATTCAAAAGGTGGAACTGATCTAAGTTGTATGGTTTATTCTAAGTGCCCTTGGTTAGACTGGGAGTGAGCAGACCACACGTTCAACCTTTGGTGGGGGGGATAGCGGAGGCATGCAGACTGCCTGCACTGGCCAAGGTCAGCAGTTTGGGGTTTCTCCAATATGTCTCTCAGCAGTCTCCCTAGGCTGCTGGACACTGCTGAGCACAGCTGAGCAGCCTGCCTCCCCTGACTGGCTGCTCAGTGAGCACATTGCCCCCACTTGCCATATCATCTGTCAGCCACAGACATCTGTCAGCTGCAGGCAGCCAGTGGAGGGAGGCATGCTTGCCCTGAAGCCTGGTTGGGGTCTGGCTTGATGGGGCTGATCCCATTTGTGGCGGCATGAGGGTCCCTGGGTTTTGTTTGAGGTGCAGGTGCAGGAGTCTGCCCCAGGCAGGACAGAGTTGGGGAGGAGCAGAGCTCATGAACTGCCAGGGGGGAGGTGGTGCCAGTAGTCCGCTCCACAATCCCAGCCTGGGTTGGCAGGGCACAGAGTGTCCCTCCCCTGTCCTGGTTCTGTTCAAGTCCTGCAACCTGTGTGCTGCAGTGGCTCTGGGAAGGGCTCCTAGGATCCCCCTGCCCTCCACCCCCCAGAGCCAGTGCTGAGTTCCTGGCTGAAGCCCCTTCCCCTAGACCCACAGCGGTCTGGTCTATGGGAAGGTGGGGGTGGGGTGGGGAAGAGGGGTAGCCATGGCCTTGGGACTGCAGCACCTGGTAGGAAGTGATTCTAGTGCTGATAGGGGAAGGGGGGGAGCAGTCGGTCCCTGTTCAGCAATGGGCCAGGCTGAGCTGGTAGCAGCCCCACCTCTGCCCCTCCATAGAGTGCAGAACGGTGTTGTAGACAGTGCAGAGGGAAGGAGTTGGGGAGGAAGGGGATGAAAAAGACAAAGGGGGATCCACAGCTGTGCCCAGCTGGGTAAGTCCAGCAGGCAGATTTGGCTGCAGTGCCAAGGGTTGGCAAAAGACCTCAGGAAAGGCTCTGGCACACACACAATCACTGCACACTCCCCAGATCAGGTTTGGGACTCTCCACGCAGCTGCCACACTGCAGGGAGCTGGGGACTCCTGAGATGCACCAGGAGCAGGGCAGGAGGTGGCGAGCAGCTGCCTAGAGCTCATGGTTGAGGGGTAGCGGCACTCACCTGGCCCCAGCCGGGGTTGTATACTTTGTTCCATTGATTCTCTGCATTCCCAGGCACTGCCACCTCTGAGGCAGGGGACAGGAGCTGGCAAGGCTGCTGATGAGGTAGTGCTGGAAATGGACTTGCCTGAGCCAAGCCAGCCCAGCCAACAGCAGCCAGTTTTCAAGCGACAGATAGGGCTGGGTGGGGACTCACCTGACTGCCCTGCTGTGACCCTGTTCCTCCACTGGAATCACATATGACTGCCCCCTTTGGCCTTCCCAAGGACTGGAGCCCCACAGCTGCAGGGGAAGGGGCTTCAGCCAGGAACTTGGTGCTGGCTTTGGGGTGGGAGAACAGGACTTCCCTCCCTGAAGCCACTCCAGTGCATGGGGTCAGTGATTCAGATGGAGCTAGGATAGGGAAAGGACACTTGGTGCCCAGCCAACCTAGGCCAGGGATTCAGGGTGCACCACTCTGGCACCACCTCCCCTGGCAGATCATGAGCTCTGTTCCCTCCCCTGCCTCTGTCCTGCCTGGGGCTGACAGGTGGCTGGAGGCAGGAGGCATGGCTGGGGACAGAGGTTTTGCTGACTTGGCTCTGTGACAGTCTGGGGGTGGGGCCCACCAAGCACTCGGTTGGAGCAGCTGAGCACACGCAGAGTTTCAGCATACCTCCCTGGAAATGAGGAGGTGCTACCAGGGACCACAAAGGCCTGGGACGCTGACAGACAGCGAGACAACTTAATTCAATAGGGGAGGTGGTAAAGAAACTCAATGCACTGTCCCAGGGAGGGGAAGGGTGAATTGGGGTGGCCGCCCCAGGCCCGCGCTTTGGGGGCCCTGTGGAGCTCAGCGGAGCGGCAGCTCTGCATCCAGCCGCTTCCTTGCCCTCCCCCCCCGACTGCCACTTCTTCAGCAGCAGCTTCTTCAGGTCTGGGGCCCATGGGATCGGAGCAAGGGCAGGGCCCCACGTGGGCTAATCGGCCCTGGGCACCGCACCTTGCTTGGGTCAGCTCTGACTGGACTAACTTCATTCACATAAGTTTGAGTCCATATTGATCCATTGGGTTCCACCACCTTTAGTCTGGTCGATGTGCCCCAGACCTTTGTATGATTACAGGTTTGATTTAATTTCTGAGCAGTTAGTCCAGATTATGTGCAATGTCTGTACCTAGCCCTTGTGATTATCTTGGAAATGGTGGCATGAACTGTATCTTCATTTTTTTTTCATTCAACAAATGGGTTCAATTAAACTGGAACGGCATTGTTCAATATCTATATTGTTCATTATTTACCTAGCCATATTTTTATGCTTTTGACTTGATCTTTTTCTCAGTGATCTATAGGACTTCCATTACTACAGTCTTAGACATATTAATCATTACCAAAGTGCTCTATGTTCCATTTTAAAAGTGGGGAACTGAGTCACTGAAGCCACGTGTAACCTGGGAAGTCTGTGACAAAACAGGAGCTTGAATTTTGAATGTTCTTGGAGTAGTTTGAGAGTGATAGTTAGCTGCATTAGTCTGAAGTCAGGCGAATAGCATCAGAGGAATCAGGCTCATGCCTCTGAAGCAGTTAGTCTCTTGCCCTATGTCATAGGCTAGTGCCATAATCATGGGATCATCTTTCCATTTATATGTTGAGACCAAAA